>NC_044347.1:21557751-21862751 GCF_007364275.1 Archocentrus centrarchus | reverse complement strand
ATTGTGCAAGAAAAAAAACTAAATAAATAAATAAACAAAAAGATTACACACATATTTTTATAATCACTTGTGATAGAATTAGGCCTTGGCAGCAGTGGGGCTGAACTTGTGGGTGTGTTGTCTTGAATTTATTATAAATTGCCTAAATTTAAGTGCATTGCAATAAATAGGAGTTCATTTCTTTCCACATGATCACAAATCTAGGCTCTGAAGTTATTTATGGGTTTGTTGTAAATGTAAGAATCTGCAAAGTTGATTGCATCCTTTCTCTCTAGCTTTAAAAACTCTTTCAGAACAACTTTTCCATGGCATGCAAAGTGTTTCACATCCCCTGTACAGTATATCTGCTTGTGCTTGTTCTCGAGCGTGCATTCAAGTGCTTTGTTTATGGGCAGACACTTCACAGCTCTGTGCACAGGGGCTTCTCGCCATCAATCCCAAAAAAACCTCCTGGGTAACCTAAACCCTCTGGCTCTGATAAAACATAATTAAACGCAATAAAAGCATGACCTACTTTTACACAATCGCAGCTGAAGACAAAAGGCTCTGGGAGCGCACAGGCTGTCTATGAGGATTAACGCACATGGACTTTCTGTCTGCCTTGCACTGGGACGCCTATCAGCTGTCTCTTCCTGGCACACATCCAACATTGTCACATGGGTTTCCCACCTCGCCACGGCCTCAGGTCACAGCTCATTTGCAGAGGCCATTTTTGTTTCCCACTGTGTCCCCCTGCAATGTTTTGATGGGCCGGGAGTCACAGGCACACTCGTGTGTTCTCCCAGCCGACCATCTCACTCGGACCAGAGCCTGATAACTCATATAGGAGGGAGATGATTATTGTGAGGACTCTGATGTATCAATACTATGCATCCATCCACTACTATTGCTGATAAATATGGCTCAGCCCAGGTTTTACTCCCACAAAGAATTATTGAAGATACCACGATGCCAGTGCTGTGCCATGTATGTGGGAGTTGCTTAAAACAAATAAAATAAAATAAAAAAATCTTGCTCCTACCCCAACTGTAAAGGCCTCTCTCTTGAGGGGTGATTCAGTTGCATGTGGGAGGCTGGGTTTAAAATCTGTCAGGGACTTGAAACTGGCTAATCCATTCCTATCAGTGCAGAAAGCCAAAGACAGGCAAAAATGACAAGTGAGAGACATAAGGGCCTAACAAAACAGCACTCTCATCCCACTCGGCCTTTTATTAATGAGCACATCAGGTCGAAACGTGAGACGACGCTTTCCAGAAGCTGCTGAGGCAGATTTTCTCAGTCCAATAAGCGTCTCCTGGTGATTCATTATAGAGGCTCCTCACCTGTCTGCCCACTCAGGAGGCATAAACACACACGACCGCACAAACACACACCCGAGGCTTTCGGTAATTCTGACCCAGCTTATTTTCTCAGACCACTCGGCCAGCTAAAGTGAAGCTGTCACTTCTGGATGAAGGCTGAGGCCGTTAGCGCCGTGGGTCACTGTTAGGAAAGGCCGTCTGCAAAGCCAATTAGCCTCTCAGAGCACCATAAAAACAGACCGAGCCTGCCACTCGAGGGGGGTGGCGGTGGGTGGGGGAGAACTTTCCTGGCTCAGATTCCACTTGGAGGAATTTTTTTCCAATACGACAATTTGGAACTATAGGTGGTTAAATAAAAAAAAAAAAAAAAAAAGTAAAGAAGAAGAAAACTTAAATTTAATCTCTTCCCTCCCAAAATATTTGCTCTGCGGAGAAAAACAAAAGTGATCAGATTTCTGTTTGACTCCATTTTTTCGTGACACACATCTCTGAGGAGACCAAAGGGAATTGCAGGGCAGACACATAAGCTCTCTCTGACAGGAAAATTACCCGCGGAGGTCTTAATATTTATGCACTGTTTACCAGCAGGGGAAATGCTGAAGCGCGTGGCAAAGGCTTTGGCTCACCCAAAGCTAAACGGCTACGAGGAAAGGTCCCAAACAAACACCTGTCAGATGAAAGAGTAAACAAGGTGTACTTTGGAAGCACGGTGTGCTCTTGAATCCTTTTATTTATTAGCCGACGCGACTCTGCACTAATACAACATCGGGACATCTTGTTCATGTTGGAAACAGCAGCTTGAAAAACAAGCTCAGCACTAAATGACCCTAAAGTCAAAATTCTTCATGAATTTTAACAGAGCTTGTTCAGAAACAGAGATTTTAAGAAACGTGGGCTTAAGATAGCGTGGAAGGGGTCATTTCTTTCCCCTTTAGTTTCCTTGGCACCATGTTAGAGTTTTGCCAACTTCTCCCCACCAATGACACCCTCTGGGCTTAGCTTGTGCCATACAAGAACGCATCCAGTTTTCCTCCTTATTGTATCGGATGGCTGTGGCTCAGGAGGTGCAGCGGCTCACCTACCAGTCGGAAGGTTGGTGGTTTGATCCTTCATGCCTCCGTTCTGTGCATCAAAGCATCCTTTGGTGAGATGTTGCCCCCGTTGCATCCATCAGAGTGTGAGTGTCTGTGGAAATCCTTCACAAATGAATGAATGTGTGTGACCGGGTGAATGAGGCTTGTAGCAAAAAGTGCTTTGAGAATGGAGTATTTAAAAAGTAGTGATAAAGTATAGTGAGATTTGATTTGTAACTTTTGTGCAGTTTTTGCCCAAAATGCCGCATCTGTGTCCCAAAAAGTGTTTGGCTTTGTGTACAGAGATATAAACCATTTAATTAATTGCTGTTTATTGGTAATATATTCCTTTCCTGCAGTTGAGTGAAAACAGTGTTGGGCAATGGCTGCAACATTTTTGGCTGCACCACATTAAGTATTTATCTTAGCTAGAGGTCACAGGTCAAATTGAAAGAATAGTTTAACCGCTCATCGCTGGATTGAACTGTAAAAACTCAAACCTGTCTCCTCCCCTGCTTTTTTTGGACCACTTTGCCTGTATCAGTTAATGAGTTGTGCCTTTTGTGAGTACAGCGTAGAAAGGTAGAGGTGGACCACTGCACAAGCACAACTGCAGCCTTATTCAGTCAAGAAACTGTGGCTAATCAAAGTCAAAATCCACATGGGTTCCCGAAGCACAGTAGCCGAATGGCACGCTTTACTGGTACAAAGAAAAACAAAACAAAACAGGGTTTGCCTTGGAGACGCTTGCCCACCCGCACTGACCGGACAAACAGAGGTGTGCCACCTACAGTCATCACCCTTCCTCTCCCACTTACACATAAAGCTCATAGCGACCCAATGATGTTTTGACAACAATGTGAGTGTGATACGCCGGGCACGGCTGAGACTTATGCACTCTTTCCTGTCCTTTTATCCCCCTTTCTGCATCAGCTCATGTCTCTTTTACACAGCCTGTTCGCTCTGCGACATCGAAAACACAAGACCCATCGTGTCTCTTGACCTCTGACCGGCACCCTGCTCACTTGGGATCTCTTAATAATTTCAACCTTTTGTCAGTTCATTTAAAAAGCAGAAGTTACCACAAGAGGCACGTGAACAGCTGATGATTATGTTTTTCCTTTTCCCTCAACTGCACACGTCCATCCATCTGCCATGATTAGCAAATGGAGAGCATTAAACAGGTGATGAGAGAGATTCTGCTCTAACCCACAATGTCGGGTTTTAGAAGAATATCATATATGTTATTTTAATCCAAAACTGCAGGGCCTTGCAGTTTGGAATCTGAATTGCCCCCCCGCCCCCAAGTAATGAAACTCATCCTCTTGTTCAATTTTTGCACTGTTTGCATAATATTCACCATTATTAAACAATCTAATTCCCCGAGTGCTTTATATGAATATTCCATGACATATCTAATTCAGCATAGTGATAAAACATGTTCCACACATGTGAAGCAGTTTTGGCATTTTCCCCTCCAGCTGTAGGCGCCTGTACATTTTAACAGTACAGATAAAATGAAGCTTTGCAGTGAAGCTTAACACGCGGGGCCGCCTTTGTCCCTCGTGCACGCTCTCATATTGTACAGAACCTTGTTAACGGCCTCCTTGTTAAGAGCCTCCTCCCTGCTCGGCTAATTGTGTAATTGTTTTCAGGTGAGCGGCATAACTCGCTGCTGCTTTATGAGGTCTCGGGGAGTTCTCAGAAGTGTGAACGCTGATTGTCACCGTCCCCTCTCTGATTCTGCCGAGTGTCTGATAGAAAACAGGAGAAGTGAAAGAAAATAAAACTTAAAAATTTTCACGACCCGCTCGGTGACAGTGGAACAAAGCTGTAAAAACACAACATCTGACACAACTTGTAAAGCTGTTTTGGCTAACATGTTAGCCAACAGTTAACTGTTATAGATTCAGCAGACAGGGCAATGTTAGCATTTATTTGGAGTCATAGTTTACTACCATAAAGTGTATATTAAAAAAAAAATGGACTTAGTTTCTTCCCTTTTGTTTTTGTCCATCCCAAACAGAGACGCACTGAACGACCAGCCAGGGACCAAAATTGTCCGAATGTCCGATTAGCTGGTCTGTTTTATGCATGTGGGACACACAGCGGCGTTGCCAAACAGTCACTCACACCCCACACTAGGAGTCTCCTGGAGCCAGAGATGTTTTGGAGGTGGCACAGACTGACCTTCACTGCTTTTCAAATGTACTTCTGCATTGGCTTAGCGTTTTGTAATCAGCCCGTCTTTTACGCTCCAGCTTTAATGCACAAACAAAAGTGCTTATGTAACTACTGAAAAAGATTTGATATAAAAATATTATTCTCTATTACTTAAAATGAGTTGCTTTTACAAAATTGCTTTGGAAAATTAGCACCATTCTCTCACAAGTGGATCCTGTTTGCAGACATTTTTTGCATATTTTAAGCTCATGTTTGTCCTCAAGCAATCTTGGACAAAGTATTTTGTGTAGAACCAGCTCTATCTAATATTCACACCTCAACAGGCTATCCAGGATTGCCTTGGGCCATCTGGTCCAACCTAGAAACCCTGCTGGAGATCCCTTTCCTCCTAGCGTCCCTGTGAAATTCTCTGCAACAGTTCTGCCAGATCCCCTCTCATAGCCAGATGAAAGTCTGCTACCAGTAAGTAGGCCATAAAACCACAGGAAGAAGAGGAAAAGGGCCTTGGTATTCAATGCCAAAATACAACTACTCCCCTTTTCTCTGTGCCTCCACTGTCCACACACCCCGTGCATCCTCCCCATGGAGCACACCCACCCTCAAATGCAGACAAATAGGTCAGGAAGCCAGGAAGTGCCGCTGTAGTAAAAGGCCTGGAGTCCAGGGTGGTAGGTACAGATGAAGACAAAAGGAGCTTCACATTGTGAGCTGAGCAGCGGGTTGTTGGTGAGGTGTTGCTGCAATTACCTTCCATCATCACTCCACCCAGGAAAAGTCAGACCTTCTGACCTAACATTCAAATAAAGGTGTGTGTGAGTGTGTGTTTGCGTGGGCGGCAGGATTTACAGAGCCAAAAAGGAAGCTCCCGACAGCTGTTCCTCTCATCGCCTTTAACTGAGAAGAGGAATCAACCTCCGTCTCTCCTTTCCCTCTCACTCTTCTTTTTTCTTTCTTCATCTGCCTCCTCTGAGTCATCAGAGTGGATCAAACGTGAGCGTCTTGACCTGTCCGGTCACAAAAAGGATGCTCATGAGGAAGGGAGGATGGTGTGTGCGTTGTGTAGCTTAATTTCAGGAAGTGTGTCTGTGTGTGTGTTCTTTGTCTGTATCCTCTATCATCATTTCCTCCAGCTAGTAGACTCCTGGGCTACATCAAGGATGATTGCAGCCACACTGATTGTCATGGTGGAACTATATAACTGCATTTCCTGTCAGAATTTTAAAGTTTAGAATTACACTGCTCGAGCCCCTCGAGCTCGACCGCTGCAAACTTTAAAGTGAAGTAATTCCCCTGTTTTGCATTTGTGCTACTTAAGAAGTCTCCTTGAGTGAATCTGTACTCAGAGTCCCTGCCCCTGGCTCCTTAGCCGTTGGCTATGAAGTTCAAGAATATAATGAGCCCTGCCAGGAGAGAAAATCTCTGTGGGATGTGAGTTATAGTAAGTGAAATGCTGAGGCTGCAGCATTTCACTCGGCTCCACAATACTGTCACTCTTTATCTAATATAACTGGTGATTAGCGCATCAGCCAGTGAGTGACGCTGAGTAACAGGTGAGTCTTTGTCAGCTTCCCGGTTGTTACAGAACTGTTGTTTTCCAATGGTGCCGCTTTCTCTGACATCATTTACCGGACTGGGTCTGCTAAAAAGCAATGAGTTGGCATGGGGGATGCTTAGCAGCCTCTGCCAAGAAGTCCACGGCAGTTAAGTGGAAGACTGTCAACACCTATGATGTTCTGAGCTTGCTCGGGAGCCTGTGGCACAGTAGAGGTACAGTTAGAGAAGCCTAATGTTTACCAGCGAGGTTATCTTAAAGTGCCGCTCAAGGAATGATTAAGTGATTGTTGACAAATGTCTTGAATTATTAAGTCATGGGTTATGTGCCAGATAACCAGGGTTTAAATTGAGGCCAGTGTCATTAGCCCAGTTACTTACTGCATTGTTGTTATTGTCAACAAAGATTTCAATCTCAGCATGTTTTCATGGCTCTATTGTTGGTTTGCACAGATAAGCAACACGTGGAAGCTATTACTGCCTATCTCAATTGTGAAGCCAGGTGTTGTTCATTTTTACTGCCACACAAGAGTGCAGAACAATGTTGGGGAACCACAGGTCCCATGAAACAGCTGCTTCTGAACACATGGCCTGTGGATAAAAACATGATGTCATGATGGTGTCTTTTTTGAGGAGTTGGCGTTCATTAAAGACTTTCAGATGTCTTCTTCTTATGTTCTTTTTAGGGGTTGCAACATATGCCTCTATATCAACACATCCCCTCTTTCACTACATCCATGAATCCCCTGTGTGGTCTTCTTCTTTTCCTCCTGCCCGGCAGCTCCATATTCAGCATCCTTTGTCCAATATATCCACCATCCCTTGTCTGCACATGCCCAAAGTATCTCAACCTCATCTCTCTAGCTTTTGCCACGTTTCCACTAGTACCTACTTAGCATGGCTCTACTCGACTCAGCACGGTTTGTAGGCATTTCGATAAAGTCCCGGTACCAGGTACTTTTTTAGTACCCTCTTAGCCGGGGTTCCAAGTGATCCGAAAATGTGACATCGATGAACAGCATTCCACTGATTGGCCAGGGAGTGTTGTCACTAGCTGAGTCATGAGAGTGACTCCTCCGCCAGAATCAACCGCGCCATTTTTAAAACCCATCAGCAAGAAAATGGAGGCTCGCAAACCACTAGGAGGCTCAATTGAATGGCCAGACTGACGGTAGTTTTACAACAAGAGAGCCATCTGAAACATACACACAGCATATATATTTTAATTATTAACAATTATAACCTTCATCCATTAAAACATTGTACGGGGGACTTATGCATGATGAGGATAGTAAACTGGCATTAACTACTGTTACCTTACCTCCATCTCATCCATTGTTGTGTTGTGTTTTGAGCTGCGTGGTACTCAATTGTAATGGAAACAAAACAAGACCGTGGCAAGTCGTGTCAAGTCGAGTCGACCCGCACTGAGTAGGTACTAGTGGAAACGTGGCATTTGTCTCCAAACCGCTCAACTTGAGCTGTCCCTCTGATACATTCATTTTTAATGTTGTCCATTCTGGTCACTCCTAATAAAAATCTTACCACCTCCAGCTCCACCTCCTGTCTTTTTGTCAGTGTCACTGTCTCCACACCATCCGCCATAGCAGGTCTCACGATCATCTTCCAAACCTTCCCTTTCACTCTCACTGCTGTCCTTCTGTTTCATGTCTCCATCCCAAAAAGCATTTAGCAAATTTCTGTTCCTTTTATTAGTTTATGAACAGCAGAGAAAACCAGCACATGCCCCTAATTCTTGTTTAAGTCATGCTGTAAATCACCATTTTAGAAATAAATGCGGAAAAAATAGTTTTATAGGATGTCAGAGGGTCATCAGTTGCTCTTGGAACAAGGGAAAATATCCCGCTAGTTTTATGAATTTGAAGCACTGCAGCCAAGAGCTTTGGCTGTCTTTGACTCTTGACTTCACTTGCACGCGGGCCAACCAGTAGTGTTATAAAAGCTGTGGTTAAAGGCATTAACAGTATGCCAGGGGTGTTGAATGCAGAAGTGGGCTCAAACTGTGGTTCTCTAAGCATGTCTGTGTTTTGGACTTAAAGATCATCACAGTGGTGATATTGGATAAATGCCCCTCGAGAAGAAAATTCTTTTTTTCCATCCTAATCATTAGCAATGCGAACACGCTGCTTAAAATCAGACATTCTTTGAATGCATCTCCACGTGCCTCTGGAATAGCATTCTGGCTGTTTTCAAACTCTTAAAAAGAGCTGCCAAACTTTTCACTTTTGATAAAGGTTTACGGTTTCCAAAGAAAAGGTGTTACAGATGTTACACATTTCAGTCTTTCTGGAGCGGAAGCCTTTTGATCTGCAGCCTTCTGCCTGCCACTCCAAGCGCGTTGATCAGCTGGAGTGAGGTTTTATCCAAACGGAAGGCTGACCTCTTTTTGGATACTCAGGGGTTACTGCCTGCTGCTGCTGCTGCTTCTGTGGGCCGAGAGCTAAACTGCAAATCAGAGAAGGTTTCAACATCCACAGTGGGAATTGCTGAATGCTCCATTCAGTTCAATTTAGCTCACGTTTACCCTTCATTCCTGACTCCTTAAGCTCTACAATTTTAATTTCTGTGCTATATTTATTCTATTCTTCTATTCTGTTTTTGTCCCATTGTATCAGTTAATCCCGTTACTGAGGTGTGGACGGTCAGGAAGGAAGAGTTTAGTGTGTCATACCCTGATTATGATGTGGGAGAACAACATGTTACCTTGCTTCTCTGTTTGGGAAAGTTGCTTCCCTTAAACACACCCTGGCTTTCTTCCATATCTTGCATGTTAATGACTAATGCCTACGCATGCACGTGATGCAGGAAGGCGCTTATTCTGGGACACCCAGGTGGCCATGAAAGGTGGTGCTGATATGGAGGCCTGAGCTGACATTTACAATTCCCAGCATTGCCACAACCAGTTGTGGAAGGGCATAGCGTGTGTCAGGATCCGGGAAGTGAAACTTTACGGAATAGCTGTAGAATATAAGGAGGTCAGGAAGTCAGTCACAATTGCTTTCAGGAAACGTGGCCACTGTACTGTGACTCAGCAAAACCTAGTAGGGTGATTGAGAAATGTTACAGAGAGATCATTCAGAATTCCAGGCCTTTCAAGATTATAGTGGAGTCTATTTTCATAAGAAAATTGCAGTCCATTTGATAAGATTATCTTCTTTATACATGCTCTTTTAAGGTATTGTTACTCAAATGACATTAACTTTGATTTCTGCAACTTCAAAGTAAAAGTTGGAGGTCCTCCGAGTTTCAGTAGCAGACTTCAGAGGTCCAGAGCTTATGTGGAGTGAAAGGTGATCCATTTGCTGTAGGAGATTTGGTTAGTCAAGGAAATTAACCTGCTGGGGAGTTCCCTTGATCTGCTGCCTCTGCTTTAGCCTGTAATGAGCCTTGGCAATATGAGAGTTCTGTGTCTGTGTATTTTAACCCTGCGTGTGGACTGTGGAGAGAAGGATTTGGGCTTGAGATGGTGAGATAGGGTGGGTGATGGAGCAGGAAAGAAAAAGGAGGAACTCTGGGAAAAATTTGGGTGACTGGTTATACTCATTAGGGGGTGCCCTCTGTGGCTCTGGATGTCAAGGTCACGACCCCTTTACTGCCATTAGTGCAGATGCCATTGAGCCCAATGGGGTCTCGTAGTTAAGAGGTCAGGAAACTGTAGGTGACCGATTATAATGCATAAGCCACAAAGGCACTTTGGCTTGGGAAAAACATTTTTTGGAGCGGTCCACGTCTGTGTCCAACTGCGTGAGAGACAAAGAAAAACAGACACAAGAGCAAACCGTGCACAGGCACACGCTGCTGGACCGGGCCTGGATGTAAAGGAAATCAGACGTACCAGCATCCCTTTTTAGCCCAGTCACAGTACGCAGATAAATCAGTCTTCATCTGTATGGCACAGGCTGCAAAGGGACTCGCAAGAACAGAGAATTGCAGATCTGGAGATGATCGCCTGTTTCAGTGGTTTGTTCTCTCTTTGATGAGTTGACAATATGCTTAGCATCACTCCAAGGACCGGGCATTGAGTTCATCAAGTCTGGATGAATACAACCAAAACAACAGACATCCGACCATCTGTTGGGTTTGATGGTGAAAGGAAAGCCTCTAGATTGGCTATGGCTTGGGAAAGTATTATTTGATTTAGCACTAAATTGAAATTAGAGACAGACATGTACACATACTGAGCAATTGTTCCCGATTCATGCATTGCTGTTGCACAAGTGAAGAGAACAAAAGCTAAGCAACTGGTCAGATATAAAGTGGGGCAGCTGGTCACCTGCCATCCAAACTAAGTTCATTCATAAGTCCATCTCCATCACCTGGCTGTTATGATAGGCTTTAGATTGCCATGGCCGACAGAAGACCCCTGCATGAGCTGAGAGAGAGAGAGCGCTCTTCTTGAGCTGTGAAGGAAATGCTGAACTGGGGTTTTTCACTGGGCTAATTTAAGAGAACCCTGTTGTTTTAACACCATTCCAAGGCTCTGTACTGTTTTTTAGGGGGGGTGGGGTAGGGGCGGGCAGACAGAGTGATTCTTAACCCACCACCCTTGGGATACCAGTCTGCATTCCTGCTTTTGGCTTGACCACGGTAGGACCCCTGCAGTAAGCTTGAGTGAGAGTAGACTCTCATCATTGCACTGAGTATGCATTTCAAAGTGTTTATTTAACAGTTTCATAATATTAAAAACACTCAGAGAATATTTCCACCCAGCTGCGCTTATGCCCAGTTTCAGTAGGTACAAAGAAAGTGGAACATTTCAGAAGTTTAAAAAGCTATAAATATTTTGTGATGTTTGGCGTGAACACCGGTTCCCAGTAGGAACCGTTTCTTCCTGTTCAATTTCTATCAGTATAGAACCAGCTTCAGCTTTTTGTTACCATACACCACTACAGGCTTGCAATCTACAAGTGCTGACAAATCAGGTCTTAAAAGGCCTTTTGGCATTTTGCTTTCAAGTAATTAGGTAATTTTATCATGAATTGCTTTGAATATTTAGGTGAAAGTTTTGGAAATTGATGAAAAGTTTTACCCCCCCCCCCCCAAAAAAAAAAGAAAAAAACCCCAAACAAACAACAAAAAAACCCAAAAACATAAAACAATGGGTTTGAGCTTTGCTAGCAGTGGAGCTAATGGGAGCAATGTGTGATTGGTCAGTTGGTGAGTACTGTCATTTGGTCAACAACACCATAACAAACACTGGCAGGGACATTAAGTTTTCCATTCCAAATAATCTGACTAGTAACAGCTCAGTGCTTTCAAACATTTCATGAAGTAGCACAACTTTTAGATGTATTGGCATCATTGTGAGGTGGGTACCTGTATTCTGCCTAATTGCCAATAATGTTGGGGAGGGGGTGGTTAGAATAGAATAAAAGGACAGTGACCGTATATCGTATATTCCCAAACTGGTTAGCAAGAAGCTCCTTGTGATTGTTTTGTTTGCTAGCACATTGCAGAGGTCGTAGTTTAAATGGAAATGACTCTCTGAGCTGATGTGAAATGGTGAAACTTTGCCTTCTAAGTCAAAGTTGCGCCTTTTGAAACATGTTTTAACTTTTATTTTGAAGGTGAACCTTCTCCATGTCCATTTTTAAGTTTTACTGCTGCAAGTAATGTTTATTTGCAAGTAAACATGAAAAACTACAAGCAACCAAAGCAATGACTGGTATGTTTTTGGTGCAGCACCTTCTTTGCAACTGATTTCATCCAGTGACGTCCAGCAACCTCCAGGAACTGCTGCCAGGGAATACACATTTTTCCCTCATAACCAGTGGTTGTATCACGTCCAATATGGCAGAAAGCTCTTGAGCCTCAATAAAAACCTTTAGGAAAATAACTCCAGTGCTAACCTGATCTAAGCCCTCAGTAAACATTTTGCTGATGAATTTAAAGTATCAGTCATTAGTCTCAGGTCTTACTGAATACAACAAAAAAGAAGGTTAAGTAGGGTATGTTTTAACGCTAGTTTAGCACCACCAAAACTGGATGGATTTCCATTACATTTTATATGTTTTCCACTGGGTGCCTGACTTATTATGTATTATGTATTATTAGGGTTAAATATAATGCCATCCATTTGTTCATTAATTTAGTTAAGGCCAAAATACATGCACATCAAGACAATCTAATCCAATTGCACACAACTTCAGATCATTTTGGAAGAATAATTTGGGGACACTTTCTACAGTTTTCTATTCTCACCTGCAAACAGCAGGAAATACTTTCAGCTCCATTTGCAGTACTGGAAATATTTAGTATCCTTTAGTCAAGGGACGTGCAGAGATACAGGGTGCAGGATGGATCACTCATCCTGACGCCCACTTGCTGGTGTTGAATGTGTGGCACATTTAGAAGCAGTTCCCACATTGACTCAGTCTGATGTCAGACAGAGTTTGTACCAGAGAGCAGGCAGTTAAAGACCAACTTATGTCTGATTTGATGGAGTCCTTTATTTGTGTTCTTGTGTACACCTCAGAACATTTCTAAATAGATTCATGTGCAGCACATGTATGAACAGGACTGCATTGTATGTAGACAGAGCACTGGATAGCTGATCTAAAAGCTCTAGAGGCTTTTGTTGCCTGCTGAGCTCGTCAGTGAGTCAGTGGGATGGTGGGTTTTCCCAAAGGAAGGAAGTTTGACGTGTTCTTAGGCTTCCTGGATCTTTTGCTTCTCTCTCAGTGTGTGAACTTGCAGCTGAACGTCAGATGCAAACTCAGCACAACTTCATTCTATTTGCCAAATTATCATTATTCCTTCTTTCTCGTCTCATCTTGTCTTCTTGTGCTCCTCGGCCTGCTGGCACACACGTCCCCTTCAGTAAAACATAGATGAGTGGTTTTGTCACATTGTAAAGTCATCAGAAGGTGGGCGAAGCAAGTAAGGGCTCCTCGACTTGCTCCCGTGTCTGACTCGTTTCCACCGGCTTGTTATGACTCTTAACAGTCGCGTCCTGCCCACTCATCCTGTGGGAAGAGGTGCAGAAAAGCGGAGAGGGGGAGAAAAGATGGAATAAGAGATCTGGAGGGACTGACAGACTACAGGGTAACAGATACAAATGTTAGATGGTGATACATATGGACCTGGCTTGCATATGAAGCAGAAGGATCCGACTGTGACTCTCTAACAAGCTGATGACAGATGAGAGTGACAGAGTAGAAAGAGAGAGCGCTTGTGTCACTGCAGCGTCAACCTCAAATGGAGACTCTGAGCTTGAATGACCCTGCAGTTTTGGACGCATTCCCATGATGGTTTCTCCTGGTTTCTCTCCAGGAAAATGACCATAAATCCTGATTTTCCTTTACTGCAGGTGACTGCACCATGACCTTTCAGCAGTGATAGCCTCTATGGTTGTTCTCCCATGCCAAGCTTACTGATGCCCACACTTACTTCATGTCTTCTCATAAGAATAAATAAATAAAAAAAAACATAAAATAATTGTTTACAAGTTCATTTCAGTCCAAAATCAAAGGGGCCTGAAGAGGCAACAAGCTGCTTAAGCAATGGAGTGCTCCATTAATTTGCAGTAAAACAAAACATTCTTACAGCCAACATATTCCTAACTAATGGTCAGCTATAAAAGGTTTTATGCATTCATGTTTTATATCGCCTGTCGGCGTCAAGTGTGGAATGAAACTATTTAAAACCTTTGCACGGAACGTAGTATGTGCGGTATCCACGAAGAACCATTTATTGGGGGTATAAAAACATGTTTTCAACTTTCATGGTTGCTAATAGTGGTTAGTGTGGTAGTGCTAAGTGGTAAACAGTGTCTCACTGTATTCAGTTACAATGTTGCATTATTTTTTTTGACGTAACTGCTACAGGATTTTGCATTCACTCACTTTGAAATAAACTAGGGCTTTGCATTGGGTATATTTTGAAAACTTCCCTCAGCTCACCGTGTTCCGCAGATCCGCCTGGATTTCATTAAGAAATTATTTGACTTTATGGAAACACTCATTTTATTTCTAACGGTTAGAAGAGGAAACAAGGACTGAAAACAAAGGGCTGGAGCTAGCCTGGCTTCACCTAACAACACAGATACACACAATATATTAGAGATACTGTATATTCTAAATGAAAACAGTAAGGGCATTACATATTAACTTTTCAGCAAGGACTTAGTCCGGCCCCACTCACAGAGGCCTAAAGAATGCTCGTGACCATTTGGAGACTGCCAGGTGTGCGGGAAAAATGAGTTTTCCCCAATCAATTGTGTGTGGTTGCTGCTAGTTGCTGTGAAACCAGCTGCTAAAGCACCACTCATGAAGGCCTGGGGACCACTGTTGCTGGAGGTGGCTGGTAGTTCTTGTGTAAAACTGGTTGCAAACCGGGTGCTCCATCTAAAACCTCCTTGTGAGTGCTATGGTCACTTGCAGGTAGCTTCAGCTGCAAGTAGTTTGCATGGAAGACAGCAACTTGACTGCAAACACTTGCAAGCTACTTGCCAAGCAGTTCTAAAACTACAAAAAGAATGATGGAGACCTTCAAAGTGAAAGCTGAGCCTTTTGAAATGTGTTTGCTTCATAGCACAACTTTTACTTTGAAGAAAAATGGAAGGCAAAGGGTCTCAGTTTCAGGTTTGTGGTGCACTTGTTGTTCCTTGATCTTGATGCCATAATGTTGTGTATTGAAGAAATCCCTCGCTGACAAAGTCTTAATGCATATATACAAAGTTTATTACAAAAAGACAATATCAAAACAGACGCTCCTCGAGCCATCTGGGTGACAGAGAAAGCCAATGATCTTCTGCACACCGAACAAAGAAACTTACAGCCTTATATAGCCTTTAACATCTGATAAACATGTTGTCACACCTAGACTGGTTTCTACCATTTTTTTGGTGGGACTCAAAGACCCCCAATAAATACCTTTCCTTTTTTGGTAAAGATAAGCAATGCAAATGAGCTCCCAAACTGAGGTGCCGTTTACACGAGACCGTTTTCATTTTGAAACGGTGTCGTTTTGATGCGTTTCGGCCTTGCGTTTACACGACAACGGTGTCGTTTTGATGCGTTTCGCCCTTCTGTTCACACGACAACAGAGTGAAAACGATGTGTTTCAGAAACGGGGTCCAGAGTGGAGCGTTTCAGAAACGCACCGGCTTGCGTTTTCGTGTAAACACTTGAAACCGGGGTGATTTGAAAATGCTCGACTCGCACATGCGCACTATGGTTGCGACGGCCAGTTTTTCGCGCACGCGCAAACTGATAAACGGTACTCGCGGATTCACGAGTGCTTCTTATGCTTTTCCTGTGTTTTTACCGTTTTGTAATTCAGCGTTGTGTGCAGCAGCGATCCAACCTCATCATCGGTCCACACAAAACCTCTCACATTGGCCGTTTTGTAAGTAATGAACAATTTGCCGCACTACCTACTGTGTCACTCCACGCATGCGCGTCTTGCGTAAACAAACTTTGCAAAGAGAAAACCAACGCCAACTTGTGGCCTGGCATGGGAACTACATCGTTTTCATCGTTTCACATGTCGTCGTGTAAATGCGGATCGTTTCTGAAACGCCATCGTGTAAACGAAAGGCTGAAACGCATCAAAACGACACCGTTTCCAGTGAAAACGGCTTCGTGTAAACGGCACCTGAGAGGCCCCTTGCTGGAATTTTCCTACACCTTTTGGAGACAACATAAATGCAGTTTCACATAGGCATTTCAGACACTACACACTTTTTCAACTAAGAGAGTAAATGCTGAGTGTTTGCAGACAAGATGATGTCTTCCATGAAAACTACGGGTGACAAAAGTAATCACAAAGAGAGTTTTGGTGAAGCACCCTCTTTGCAATCAATTTCACCTGGCAACAGCCAGCAATCTCCAGCAACCACTCGCCAACTGGTCTGGGAATACACAATTTTCACTAGCAACCAGAGGTTGCCAGGGGGTCACCAACTGGTTTCTAGGCCTGTGTGACTGAGGCTTTACCAACTGACCCTGGCATATGCCAGAGGCAAGATTTAGGCATGTCATTATAGGTATTACAATAAAAAAAGCAGTAAAAGCAATAAAAAGCAATAAAAAGCAGTTGACTAACAGGCTTGTAGACACTTCATCAGGCAAACTCTGATAACAAGTTTTAGCAAACTGACAGAGTCTAAAACTGAAGATGATTCCTCCTTATTTTAGTTACTTTTCCAAATTCACAAAATCATTTCAGTTACATTCAATTTTTTCCAAAAGTCTGGTATTTATTTTTTATTGTAGTTAACTTAAATGTTTTTTTCACATCTAGTTTTTAAAATTTAATTTTATTATTATTATTATTTCTTTTTTTTTACTTTTAGTAAACTATAATATCCTTGGTGCTGAGAGTATTATAAGAAACCAAGTCATAACCTTTCGGTTGAACAGATTTGATATTTCCAAATAACCTGGCATTATCTTTACAATAACAAAGGTGTATGAATATCAACATATATGCTGATACTCATACACCTGTGATAGGCCAGTATCGACTGGTAAGGCCAACCAATAGATCCATCAGTCTTGCTCTAGTTTAAAATCTTTATGCTAAGCTAATCTAATCCCCTGCTGTGTGTTTGATATTACATTTGCCAGGAAAGTACAGAAAGCATGATTCCCATTGTGTATTCATGTTTCTTTATGTCAGAAAGTCAAACCTCAGCCAAGAAAACCTGAGTCCTGCTGTCATCACGCTTTCATATCCATTTAGACACAGTTTCTAGTATCTTTCATTTTCAATATTTGCCAAGAAACACCTACCTATCTGACATGCTTCATCAAATTTATGGAAAATCATTAAGCTACACTATTATAGCTTCAGCACAGACTGTTTCTATTACCTCATTTCTACATCAAATGTAATGCATTGATGTCAAGGCAAAATTAGTTCTTAATATGCAGCGTGGCCTGGTTCAATGTAACACAGGATGTGTAAACTTGAGAAAAAAAAAACAAAAACGATTTGTCAGTAAGCTGCAATCCACATGTGGCTGAATGTGTGACACTGAGCAGGCAACTACAAGTCAGTTAATTAGCACGTCTAAGCATCATAAACCTCAGTCTGGCGGTTGCTTTGTCGTGGCCTTCACACTGGAAACGGCCACATCCGTCACAGAGACGCTAATTTGCACAGACAGAATTAAACCCCCAGACACTGACTGCATTAACCTTCTAAAAAGGTTTAAATAGAAATCACAGTTAAGAGGAGGGATAACAAATGGTGAGCCTCTTAATGCAGCATTTCTTGTAAAACATGACGGCAATAGTGGGTCATCAAAATGTGCTTGCTGATGCTCCGATGGGTTTTCCCAGCTTGAGAGAGGACACTGTGAATGTGCACAAGTGTAAGAATTAAAATCTGAGTCAGCAGGACTAAAAGAAAGAATCTGTATTAGATTAACTGGTGGTTTTTCCATCCATGCATCCATTTTCTGATGCTTTTCTGCTTTGTTAAAGAAATCCCCGGCGCTTCTTGAGCAATTGTGAAAGTAAATTAAATAGTCTCCTTAGACACACTAAAAGTCCAAAGTCAGCAGACGCCTAAAAGAGATTTAATGTGCCCCCCCCCTTCTTTTTTTATATGCAACCCCAAAATGCTTCACTGTGATTTTTTTTTTTCCTCCCCCTGTTGAGCAGTTTGTCTCTCTGTCTCTAGGGGGCAGTGTGGTTTCATTCTTTCCACATGGAGTTGCCTGCCACAGGTCTCAAATTACACACAGAGCTTTTGCTCAGACAGGGCCCTGCTGTTTATGCCAAAATGAGTTAAGGAGCTAACATCCGCTTACTGTGCCCATATTTGAAAACGTCCACAAAGTTCTAAAATCTTCAATTAAGCTAAACACAGAGCTCAGAGAGTGAGTGTTTATCTGATGCAGAGGACACTAAGATGATGAATTCGGCCTTGCCTGCACTCCAGAGCAGGACTAATTGCTCTTGTGAGGTTATGCCACTGAATTCATCAGCAGGTGGCTGCTGGCTCCTGCGCCTTCTGCTTGGATGGAGGCAAACATCAGTTTCAAGTTGGAGCAAAGTCAAAGTCTGAGTCTAATAAATGGACAAAATAATATTTCTGTTATAAAGGAGACATCCAGTTAGTTTTAGCTTTATTAAGGTAACCCCTCAGATTTCCCCGTGACCCCTGAGGAGGAAAGGACGGCTGGGAATCGCTGGTACTACACCTCCCTAAAAACCTCAGGGAGGATTGAACTCTTGAAAATAATTTCTAGCTCCAACTTCTGTTCTGTATTGACAGTAGCCTCAGAGGAGCAGAATGAGTGAAATGACAATGTGATAGTAAAAACACCAGCGCAGTACTAGAGTACTGTGCGAAAGTCTTGATTCAGCCCTTCTTTCTTCACATTTTGCCAGGAAAATAGGAAATAGGTGCAGCAGTCTGTGCAAACATACAAGGAAATACAGTATTTCAGGCAAAAACAGAGTTTGTACAATTATAATGAGATGCAAAGTCAATATTTGGTGTGGCTACCGTTGTTCTTCAGCACAGCCTGAACTCTCTGAGGCAGCTTTCTTGTCATTTCTTTAAGTAGTGTTCAGGAATAGTTCTCCAGGCTTCTTGAAGGACATTCAAAGCTCTTCTTTGGATGTTTCTGCCTTTTGTTCTGTTCTCTGTCATCATGATCTCACACTGCTTCAATAATGTTGAGGTCGGGGTTCTGGGGAGGCCGATCCATGACTGACAGCGTTCCATTGTGTATTTTTCTATCCAGGGATGCTTTTATTGCATTGGCAGTGTATTTGGAATCATTGGCATGCAGAAAAATGAAGCTGGTGCCAATCAGATGCTTTCCAGATGGTATTGCATGGTGGATTAAAATCTGATGGTACTTTTCTGCATTCATGATTCCACCAATTTTGACAAGATCCTCAGCACCACTGGCTGAAATGCAACTGCAAACCATGAGAGAGCCTCCACTGTGTTTTAAAGATAACTGCAGACACTCACTGCTGGACCTCTCTCCTGATCTCCTTCATACATATTGATGATGATTTGAACCAAAATTTTTAAAATTTGGATTCATCATCACTCCATCAGGCCTGTTGCCACTGATTTTCAGTCCAGTTCTTGTGTAATGTGGCAACACTCAGTCTTTTCTCCCCATTTTCCTTCATTAAGAATGACTTCCTGACAGCTACCCTTCCACTGAGACCATTTCTGATGAGGCTTCAGTGAACAGTAGATGGATCAACTGAAGGGCCAGATATATCTCTCAGGTCTTTGATGGATTTTTTTCCTGTTTCTTAAGGACACAACTTTCAGCTACTGTTTATCTGCTGTAGATATTTTTTATGCATGCCACTTCTTCTGTTGTCCTCTACATGTCCAGTTTCCTCAGATTTTTTAAGGACATTCTGCACACCATGCTGAGATATGCCAAGTTTTCAGCCAACCATGACAGACCAAGAACCAGCTAGTTAGTGTTAAGTGGCTTAATAAACAGAAAAAGATGGTCAGGAACAAAAGAATAACTTTGAAAGACCTTCAGGAAGCCTAGGGAACGATTGCTCAAGAGCACTATAAAAAAGTACAGGAAAGTCTGGCTCTCTATATGTTGGTGTAAAGCAAAGATTCAGCTGCTCATTTTGACACACTTTCAAGTTCCTTAAAATCCAAACAAAAACAACCATGAGTTTAGAAAGAGTTGGGGGGACTTGTAACTCCCTGCCAGCATTTGATTTTAGGGGATGTGATGAATTTAAAATACTGATATCCTCACCGTTTGTCAAGCACTGGTACCAACTGAATTACCAGCCCTCTGTACACATACCTAATAATAATGATGACAGAAAATAAGTACTGTAAAAGGCTGAGTGTTTGGTCCCAAACAGTATAAAGTAGAGAGAAAGAGAAGGAGAGGTCATGCAGTGGTGGTGAAGGAGGCCTCTGTAAAGAGTTCCCTGGGAGAACGAGTATGAAGGAGCGTGTGTGTGTGTGTGTGTGTGCGTGTGTAGAAGAGGGGGGACTAAGCTGGACCATGTCAATGTCAAGATATTGAAACTGCAGCCGCTAAAAGTGTCTACGATGAAAGGTATACGAAAAAAGCTGAATTTCCACTGTCAGAGTTGTGAACTGGCAGCCACTGATCAGAGAGAAACTCGCTCATATACAGTAGAATTTCCTGTGGAGCCGCTGCCCAAAGCCGTTGATTCTGCCGTGAGGTTAATTATGTTTATGGTACATTGTGCTCTTAATCCTGAGTGTTTGATATGCTGACGGAACATACTGTATCAGAAACAGAAACCCCACCGCACTTGCGTAACACCTGTACAGATCTAATTACAAATGATGACTCCATCGGGAATGACTTCAGTGTTTGTTCGTGCTGTGCGTGGCGCACTGGCCAGGTCTAGCAGGGAACATTTAGTCTCCCCGAGGACAGTCAGACCTTTATTGGCAGTGAGAAATTTCCTGCGTTGTACTCCACCTGCAGGCTCCGTCAGTGTGTGGTTAGCATTTTTACACCCGCTGGGGCACGCACACATGTTTATTACCTGTTTCTCCATCCATATGTGAAAGTGCACGGTGGGAGTCTGGATTTACTCACATACTGACGTTTAAATGTGTGGTGTTCAATGTCTGTCACCTCACCGATTGGTTTTCATGAGGAGCACCTGGGCCCATGTCTTTCTGGTGCGAAAACACCTCGAGATCACTGATTATATCGTCGCTGTATGAAACCTGTATCCCCAGCAGAGCCTGAGTCCTGTACAAAAGGGCAGCTTTTATTGTCTAACAAAGTCAAGAGCTGCATGGAAAACCTTTTCCCAGTCCTGTTACTAATCCTCCCTGCAGTTGGCCTTAAGCCTCTTCACCCTCCGTTGACAGCAGTCAGCCGGGGGGGGGGTGTCATTAGCTTGAAAGCTGTGAGGCTCACCTGGTTACCCAGGTGTCTCTGAGGTGGGAGAAGGCATGATTACAGAGTGAAGCTGGCCCTCCCATTTTAAGCACCATGGACCAGCACGCGTGTGGAAAAAGCCTGAGTTAATCTGAGATTAGGTGCTGTTGTTGTGTTGCTGAGGTTGTTGCTTATTGGACAGAGGCTGTGTTTCAACAGGTGTTACCTGCACTACATTTTTTTAATGGACCAAGTTTCAAAACCCAAGACTAGGTGCCAATGAGATACAACATTTGCAGGTGGTAAAAAACCCAAAACAAGAACCCCCCAAAACTGAACCCCCCCCCCCCCCCCCCCCCCCCCCTCCCGCACTGTTATCCTTCTGGGGACCATGATTTACAAAGTAAATATCATGCTGCATTCAGAGACTTGAAGCTAGCAACTGAGACCACAAGCTCATCAGGAAAGTGTTTACTGAGTGCAGAGATCAAGGAAGCCGAGGGTTGTTTTCCCATATAACTCTATGGGAAAATATATTTTTGCAACCACAGGAGTCGCCCTCTGTTAGTAGGCCAGCCACCCTACAGAGGAAGCTCATTTCCGCCTCTTGTATCCGCAATTTCGTTCTTTCAGTCACTGCCCAAAGCTCGTGACCATAGGTGAGGGTAGGGACGTAGATTGATTGGTGAATCGACAGCTTCACTTTTGCGCTCAGCTCCCTCTTCACCATGACAGACCGGTGCAGCATCCACGTGACTGCAGCTGTCATTCTCCTGCTCCCCTGCTCCCCTGCTCCCCTCACTCGTGAACAAGACCAGATCCTGAGATACTTAAACTCTTCCACTTGGGGCAGCAATTTTTATTATTATTATTTTTATGAGCATATAAGTATTCCAAGCATGATCTCCTCTAATCTCGGAGACTAAGCAGGGTCGGGCCTGGTTAGTATCGGATGGAGGACCACTTGGGAACACCAGGTCTCACTTGGGTTGGCTGTGTCTCAGGAGGTAGAGCAGGTCACCTACTAATCGGAAGGTTGGTGGTTTGAGCCCAGTTGGCTATATTAATTAATTACATTGTAATTATACTTTGATAAATTGATGCATCTACTTAGAGGGACCACCACTTTTTTTTTTAGCCCAGCCATGATGGAGGATTAAGTGACCAATCAGAACAAAAGGCCTATAGATGTCATTGTTTTGGGAAAAAAGGATGCGATAAAAATGAAATGAATAAGGAGAAAAGAGGAATTTGAGGCTGACCTTAAGCACCAGCTGGAAATGTGTTAACAATTAATATCTGAACAAGAAATACAGGAAATTCCTATTCAGCTGCAAACACCACACCTAAACATGAAACAAATAGAAAAGACAATTTCTTGGGTGTACAGTGCAAAAACATGGTGCTGTGTGGGTGTGCAGTGTGCTCAACCACGCAGGCTTACATGAATAAAGTGGTGCTTGCATGGCCCCAGAGGAACACGGAGGGTCGATACTGTGAGAGTAATTTGGCAACTGAACGAGAGGAGATCTGGCTCTCTTACCTCCGCTGACGTGGGCAGACGCTGTTGAGAAGGGTCCCCGTGGTCTCACGGGAAAATCCTCTTGACGTCAAAGTGCGTTCCAAGCCCACAGATAGAGTGTTTTCATATGAGATGCCTGGGCTTGGGTTACAGTGAAGAAGGAGAAATTACAACCACAGAGCTGAGAGGAAGGGAGCTTGAACTTAGGCTTGAAGCCTTCCACCGTTTGTCTCTTGATTGTGATGAAGCTCGTTGCGTGTAGAGAACCATCCTTACTACCAGTTACTCACAATCTGTTTTCTACTTTTTTATGGTTAGCTCCTCATGCCTTTCCTACTATTTCTCCTCCAAGTCTGCAGATAATAATTCAGCCAGTTTTTTTTTTACTCACAGTTTTGAAATGCTTGATTGCTGTACCCTTTTTGTATTTTCACTTCTTTGACACTCTCCTACTCTTGCTTCCCCAAACATCTCACTTCCCTCCACTGGGCTGAAGGTGGTGTGTCCACGTGGTGACAACGCCAGCTGTTTCTGCTAACATGTGGCAGTGAAGCATCCACCGAGCTTGGAGGTTGTTAAGCTGCGGCCAGATGTTTGCCTGTTGCCTCACATCCCTCTCTGGCTGTCTTGCACAAGAAAAAAAAAAAAACACGCATAAATACAGATGTAGATGTACTTATGTAAACTTGCACACACACCAGATTAAGACTTGCATTGATGTTCATGCAGCTTTGTGTATATTTACAACGTTTGCAGAGCAAATGTTTGATTACACGCTGCAAAGCACAACCACAAATAGGTGGTTTTGTGTGTTAGCAGGGCCACAGAATATGGTCTTTAAACTGCAGTCCTGACTAAAACATGAGGTTCATAATGGTTTGAGGATCATGTGGATGATCACTTTATTGTAAATCTGCAGAACTCTGCTTTCAGCACCGGGGCCTTGGTGTGTACTGGTAAAAGGTAACAACCCAGGGATTCAAATAATCAAATACTTGCTTGTCAGTGCGATCCAGTTTTGGGATAAACACAAGAGGGAAATGCAGGACCAAAAGCACTGTTTGTTAACTTTTTTGACACAGCAGTGTCATCACTTGCATATTGTGTTTTACGAACCTACAAAGCTGGTTGGTGTATGCCCTTTTTTTATTAGGTGGACACAAAAGTGCACAACTGAAAAGCGGGAATATTTTCCCAAAACATAGGAATAATGTGAACTCTATGTCAGGTGAAATTTTTTTTATGACTTATTTTTAGGCCTGCACGATGGTGTGGTGGTTAGCACTGATGCCTCATGGTGAGAAGGCCTGGGTTTGAATCCACCTTGGCTTCGGGCCTTTCTGTGGGGAGTTTGTATGTTCCTCCCATGTTTGCTTGGTTTCTCCGGTTTCCTCCCGCAGTCCAAAGACATGCAGTTATTGGGGTTAGGTTAACTTGTGATTCTAAATTGCCCAAACATGTGAATGGTTGTCTGTCTCTCTGTGTTAGCCCTGCGACAGGCATATGACCTGTCCAGGTTGTGCCCCGCCTCTCACCCTATGACAGCAGGGATAGGCTCCAGCCTCCCCGTGACCCTGAAAAGGATAACCAGGAGTGAGTGCATGGAACTTATTTTCATTTTGGAGCCATTATGGTTCCTTGTTAAAGCCAGAAGACTCCATAAACAGAAATGGTAAAATTACCATGCAGCACAGGTTTGCTGTTGTACTGCTGTGCAGCATTTGAGTTTTAATACATTAGCATAAACAAAAAAAAGTCACACAGTAACACAAACTAAGTGGAGGCTGAAGCAAACCAGCAGGCTGTGTGTTCTCCAAGGTCAAATGACCTTGTCACAAATACCTGTCTGACAAAAACACTATGAAAGTAAATGTGGCCTACACTTAAAATGATAGAAGAAGAAGTGAGTAGTGAGGTACCCTATTGGTTATCTCTGTACTACACCTCTCCTGGAGGGAATTCTGAATGGTTTGTGAAGCTGGGAGGAAGTCTAGTTGGGGGGTTAGAGGATAGCTGGTGTTAAGCAGAGTGTCTCACAATCTCGAAACGCAGTAAAATATTTTTTCATGTTGAACGGGAAAGATGTGTCAATATATATTATATATGATGCTTGTTTTTAAACATGCACTGAATATTTGATTGAAAATCCAGTGATTTTTGTCAAACCATTTGTGACATTAATATCCTCTTTGTTGTTTTTAGTTTGGTGCTGGAAAAATGGTTACATAAGAGCAGGCAGTGAGCCTACAGTGCTTCTGGAAAGCCCTAATGAAATTCAGGACTAACAAAGGTAACTAAAAACAGATATACGGTATAGTTAACCAATGAATGTGTTTTCATGATACCTGACGTTAGCACATGGAAACTGTATATCAATTTACAACTGACTTTCAAGAAATGAAAAGTTATAAATGTTTATTTTTATAGTTTTTTATTTGCATTTACTGTTACTCAGTTACCGCTGCACATGCGTAGCAACGGTAACTGAGAATTACCACCATCCGTGACTCGACATTTCAGTAGTACGCTGGCGGTTGGTGGTGAGCGCAACGTACGGGACCGGAGCTGAGTGCGGTTCAGTGGACTGAAACCTGTCAAAGAGCTGGCTGGCAGAGGACGGTGTAGAACCCTGAACCCTGTATCAGTGTGGAAGTGTGTGTCGGGGGTACTGTGAGCATCGTCTTGTGTGATATTTAAGTCTTTGTTGCTTACTGATTTATTATAACTTGATCTTAACTGATCTCTCTGACTAATACTAACTAATATTTGTGGCCACTCTGTGGCTTTAGCAACAAAGTGCATCCACAACATGCCGCAACATCTCATTTACTGTACGGACGAGTTCTTGGCAGAGTTGTTAATATGATCGCTTTTGCGTTGAGGTCTGCTTTTGTCTTCTCCACCATCTGTAGCAACAAATTGTAAAGATCTCCATTCGACCAGTTGCCCATTTTCTGGCTGGTTTGTTTTCCCTCTCGCCCGCTCCATCTCAGCTCGTTGACATTTAATGGCCTGCCGTTTATTTTACAACACTTTGCCAGGAATGTGCGTGTGAGAGGGGGCGTGCACCAAAAATCACCATTGAAATTCAGCAAAATAACATTTGGCTTCTTGGAGAGCAGATCGGAGGGGGCGAGGTAGAAGGCTCATTGACAGCGATAATATGTGTGTGTGTAGTGTGAGGAGGGAGGTCGTGCCAAAATGGCGAGTTCAGGCCAAAGTAAACACACCTTTTTACAATAGACCCCCTTACTTGTGCTGACTGGCTGGCAGGGTTATAGCCGAGCCTCAGGAAGTGCGTCTCATGTGTCATGGGGGGGCTAATTGTGTTTTTGTGTTATCTTAGAAACAAGAACCCCCCCAAACCCCTCTAAATGTCCTTGTGCACTGCTGCTACACCCCTGGACAAACAACAATGTGGAATAATGAACGTTTACATTTGGATACATACTGTAGTGCCCGCGTTCAGCTCATTACACCGAAGGCCACACATGTTGCCGAATCCATCTTTATCATCAGGAAAAAAACCCTTCTAGATACTAAATATTGAGTTTATTTCCAAATCAGCTTCCATATCTGTATTTATTTCATTCCATCTCTCCTTTCTCATCCTGCGGTGCTTCGTTTAACACAGGCTGCTGCTCAGTGAGAGCGCTCCAGCCATAATGATGGCCTCTGTGTTAGGACAACCAGCGGAGGGGGGAAATTGCTGCTTCTGCACCTTGCATTCTTGGGCTGAGTTTCGGGGCCTCCCTGCCTTTCTCTGTGGCCTCCCGGATCAGAGGCTCGCCCTCAGTAATGTTTGCTGCTGGTCTGGTTGCTGAGGAAATTTCAGGTGCACTATTCTGATGGGAAAGAAGCTTGTGTGTGAAGCCAGTCCGTCGGGGTTTAACGACCAAGAGGAACTAATTTGTTGGAGAGCTGCTCTCATTGTTGAGCTCAGTCAGTTGAATTCTGTTGTTAATGCTTAGCTGGTATTCATAGTTTTCAGTTATGTGACTCCCTCAGAGAACTGCATCACAGGCCTCTCAGCTGTTTGGGGCACAAATATTTAGAGTGGCCTCTCAGAAGAAGCAAAGCAAAGCATTTCAGTCATGAAAGACAAAAGCTCTCTTTTCACCCATGTTTACACATCTTTGTAATGAGTCACAATCTTCAGGGTCATTGTAGTCACACATCAACATGATGACACCTGTGAGTGCTCATGGGTCAGATCATTCCCACTCGGCTACACACCTATAAAGTTGAGTGGCTTGACCCATAACTTATTTATTTAACAGCCTCCGTGGTCATTCTTGCCATTTTAGGTATATCCATGATGACACACACACACACACACACACACACACACACACACACACACACACACACACACACACACACACACACACACACACACACACAGACACATACAGCCACACACACACAGACACACACGTGATGAAAAAAAAAATAGAGAGCTGTCACTCCTCATTCTCCTTCTTGCAAAGACCTCCCTTTGCCAAGATTAAATATGCGGCTTGGACGGCAGGGAGGAGATATGCTGAGTATGTATAACAACCCAAGCTGGGAGCCAACTATCTTTTAGCTCCAGTGCACATCCAAGGGATTGTGTGATATGTCCAGAATGTACAGACGAGCAAAGGTACACCACAAACGCTGGAGTAGAGGAGGGGAAAAAAAAAAAAAATCATAGACAAGTGAAACGTGGAAAATCCCTCCTCTGAGCTCGCTGCCTCGAAGCTGACGTCGGCTACACTTGTGCTCATTCGTTCGAGCAGAGGTTCAAGTCTTCTGCCTCCCTCTGTCTCATTTATTTGTTCTATCTCAGTCTGTGGTTTACACACCTTGTTGTCCTCCTTGGCCCACACAGCTGCTCCATATCTCATCCCTGCTTTCATTGCTCCTCTCCCTGTCTCTGCCTCTCTCACACACACACACACACACACACACACACACACACACACACACACACACACACACACACACACACACACACACACACACACACACACTCACTCACTCACTCACACACACATTACTCGGAGAGGCTTGGCGCAGGGGTTTCTCACTCTGCGCTGACGTAGACAGATGTGAGATTCCCATCACTACCCCTGCCCATTTATCATCTGCAGTGGTACAATTACATAACTTTGTTTACACGCCGGAGAAGAGGAGTCGGGTTCCAGCGGGGGACGGTAGTAAAACAAAGGAGGAAGTAAGCGAGTGCGCTGATGTCACGTTCGTGCTTGCTTGCGTACGTGCGCTCGCACTCCCACTCTGTAATAAACACGTGCCGTCCACCTCAAAGGACACCCAAACATCAGGTGCGCTCTTTAAAAGAAATGCACAAAATTACAGTGTTCATATGGTCTCCTCACTTTGTCTTCAAGGTTGACCTCCATTCATAAAACCATTAAAATGAGACATGCATCTGCAGCTTTTTGACATCCTGAGAGGAGGAGGAGGAGGAGGAGGAGTGAGGCTGTCTCATATCCTACGCACAGACTTTGGTGTGAGTCTGATTAAACATGTTTTTGTGCCAGTGTGAAATTTATTGATGTGGATGTGTGCCACCAGACTTGTTTTGCACCGAGGGCCTCACCAGACCTCAGATTCCAGTTATTTTCTTTACCTCCCTCACTTGTTTAATTGATTGGTGTGATTTACACGGTAATTAAATCGGGGAGGTTTACCAATAACACTCACCAGGAGTCATTAATTGCGGGAAGACAGTTGAGACCCAAGTGAGTTATGGAGCTGGTTAACTCTGTGTCTCACTTTGGTAATAACTCCTGAAGCTCTCTCACCCATCTGTTGTGTTTTTGGTCTGACTTTAATGACATATCTTCAGTGTTTTTCCTCAGTTTGGCTTCATGCCCTTGTGCACTCTAAATCCACTGGGGACGCATTTTAGCTCCTTTTTCCAAATACCTCGCATAACTCGAAGCATGAGACAGAATGGGGAGTTCTGCCCAGTTCTATATATTGCACTGCAAAACATATCTATCATTAGAAGTCAGGAGTCCTGTGTTTTTCAAAGAGCAGCATGATGGATCAATGAGGCTGAAATTCATACAGCATCTAGCGCTGTGGTGCCAGGGGTGGCTTCCATCTTCCCGGTATGTGTGAAGGCAGTCAACCCACTGTGTGATAAAGAAGTGAACTGGTGTTGCGTTAAGGCCTCAATGGGCTTGAATCACGTTGAGTGCTGAAAAGCTGAACAAACACTCCTCTGCACAGCACAAGAAGACATTTGTATTGCTAATGAAATCAAATGTGTCCAAAAGCTACACGGTCTCTTCTAAAACTCAGCACATAGCTGTTTGAGAGGCACTGATTGCTAAACAACCCTCATTTGCTGGTATTTTTGCTCAACCGGGGGGTCGTGTTGTTTCAGGTAAATACTGTATGCCACAGAAGGCTTTAGCTCTGGTTGTGTAACTGAAGAGCTGAGGTGTGAGGCATTGGCCACTTGGGGAATGGAGCGAGAGGAGAGGAATGTAAAGCACTTGCGAAAAAAAGACATTGATGCTTTATCTGTCTGAAGATGGGCCGAACAGCTAATTCACACTCACCTCATCATTTAATTCTTTGCATACTTGTGCCTTGATTTAAGGTTCCCTCCACCTGCTGCTGTCTTCATTTGACGAATGGTCATGTTCTTAGAGGTTACGCAAACACTCCAAGGCACACAGTCCGGATTGTTCCAGTAAATCCATGTCTGCGAACATTTCATTTGAGTACATTTAAATTATTTTCTACCGTTAGAAGCAGGGGTCTTTATCAGGTGGAGGATCTGATGTCCTCTAGCCACATGGCCAATCAGGAACCACTTCCTTAAAAACAGCCCATTACATAAGAAGCAGCCATATCTCATGTGGCCCTACTAGAAAATTTGTTGTTGACTCTGGCAAAATGTCCATCAGCAATGACGCCAAGTCAAAAGGCAAGCTGTCACCACTCCTCCCCTCTTAGACTGTGTCTGAATGAACACTTGGCTCCATAAAACTTCAGCTTCTACATGACCCCAAACATTATGTTCCTTCAGAGGTTGGTTTTCAAAGAAACATATCTGACATTCATCAGTCTTCACCAACGTGAGGTTTTGTGAGGTACACTGAAGTGATTCAGGTTTTTTGCATAACTGATACCTAACCATATCATCCGATGGTACGAATAATGCTGAACCATTCTGTCATCCATGTACAACAATTAGGATTATAAACCATAAATGAATCTACTTTTAGTTAGTGGCACAAAGCAGCTTCAGTTAACTCTTAGTTTGAAAGATTTTGCTAAGTTAATGTAAGGGAACATTTCAGTATATTCTTAAATTATTATATTTCCTGCGCAATTAGCAGCTATTCTTATGCATTACTTTCAGGATTTAAGTTATAGTTTCAGTTAATTGTCTTTTTTTTGTCCTGTATTTGGGTTCTCTTTTTTTGCTGAACCACCATGCAGCAACTGCCATGAAGAATGGACCAACCAAACAGTGGCTCTATAGGGCTTCTCACAGTGTTACGTTAAGGTAAAGGCCGCTGTTTCTCCTTCCCGCTTGAAAGGGATGGGTTTTAAGTTTTGTGCAATCTGCAGCCACACCGCTAGATGCCACTAAATCTAACACAATTGTCATTTATGAGACGCCCAAATGACATGATTCATGTCAAAAACAGCATGACCCAGAGTCCCAAGGGACACTATCCATCCATTCTCTTCCACGTGTATGGGAAATATGCCATACTGAAATATACTACCAGTACAGATTCACAGTACTGTGTAAAAGTCTCGACCCACCCTTCATTTCTTTACATTTTGCTAGGATAATGGGAAAGTAGTGATTTATTGTACTGTGCAAACATACATGTAAATACAGTAAATGAGGCAATAACAGAGTTTGTACAACTTTAACAAGCTTGAAAGTCAATATTTGGTGTGACCACCTTTATTCTTCAGCACAGTCTGAACTCTCTGAGGCAGCTTTCTTCTCATTTCTTTAAGTCTTCTTCAGGAACAGTTCTCAAGGCTTCTTGAAGGACATTCAAAGCTCTTCTTTGGATGTTTCTGCCTTTTGTTCCGTTCTCTGTCGAGATGATCCCACACTGCTTCAATAACGTTGAGGTCCAGGCTCTGAGGAGGCCAATCCATGACTGTGTTTATTGTGTATTTTTCTACCCAGGTATATTAATAGCCAACAAAGACAGACCAGGAACCCATATCAGCAATGACTTAACAAGCCAAATAAATAAATCAATCATTTGAAAATGGTCAGGCACAAGAACTGGATTGAAAATGAGTGGAAGAGCAGGCAATGTTCAAAGAAAAACTTTGAAAGACCTTCAGAAAACTTGAAGAACTATTGGTCAAGACAGTCTGGCTCCATGGAAGCAAAATATACAAAAATGAGGGGTGACTCAAGACTTTTGAACAGTATTGTAGATTCTGTTTGTGCACACAAATCCACTTCAAATATTTTATTTGCCAATGGGTTTATATATAAAAAAAGGATTTTTTTGGTTTTTTTAAGGAGAAATATATCTAACCACCTCTCCAGTGGAATTTCTGCAGTCTCATCATGTGGATGAAGTCCAACCTCCTTGCTGGAGTCTGCTAGTAGCAGTAGTCCTTCTTCTGAACCAGTTCTCCACCTGCTGCAGGTTCAGGTTAGAGTCACCCTGTGGCCCATAGTGGATCTCTTGTGCAATCCCAGATGATGCAGTAGAGTTACAATAAATCAGATGTGTAAAGAGATCCTGTCTGGAGAGGCAGCTGAGTGATAAAAACAACCACCTTCTTGGCTGTGCTGGGAACATATGATTAACAGTGACTGCTTTTCAAGTAAGAGTGAGGAAGTTAATTAGTAAATCAACTGCAGGTGGTGTCATCATGTCAAACTGATTTAAAAAAGAAGAAAAAAGGTAGATTTGCCACATGAGTTGCCAAATATGCTTGCAGAGGACAAAGTGTTATCTGCATTTCAATGCACTGTGGCATTTATAAGTTTTTTTCTTATAAACTTTATGTTTGTGAACTTTTTTCAAAGAAAGAAAAAACATAAAACAACAAATAATTCGCACGATAATAGACAGGACCATCAGGCACATTTCAAGATGCATCAAAGATAAAGACAAAAACAGTAAATGAATGGATCAAAGTTTCACAGTTCATTTGTGTCCACAATTTTTTTTCTTGATGGCCCTCATAAATCATATCCATAAATGGGCCTCTCCAGAAAGCAGGGGAACCTGATTTTCTTATCCACAAACTCATTGCCAGTCTCACTGTGGAAAGAGACAGTGATAGTAATCTTAACGAACAAACAGGCAAGTATTCCATCACACAGACTTGCACTAACCCTAATTTTTCTGGGTACTTTTCAAACCTTGCAGCCTCAAGCCTGAGAGAAAAGGTCAACTGTTCCATTTCACAGACTTCCTGAACTATTTTTAGCCACTCACTGATTGTTGGAGAATTTGTATTTTACCACTTCTTAGTTATTGCTTTCTTACTTGCAGTTAATAACAGTCTGTCTTGTTTTTTTGAGTTCCTCAAATAAACAAACCAGAGCTTGAGGTGATAGAGTGTGTTCTACATACATTTAACCAGTTTGTGGTTGGTTTTCTTTACATGTCATCACCAAGCACCTGGGCAGCATAACAAAAAAAATATACAGACCGAAAAAAAGTTGATCTTGAGCAACTGTTTGGGGTTTTGCCATGAATTGTTGTAATGACATCAACATAGCAGATGTGATGCAAACATTGCGCATGATCCCAAGTACTTCTACTAACACACTGAATGAAACAAGACTAAATACTTCACTTTTCTCAAACCATTTCAAGAAATCACATCCTTACTTCTTTTTGCGCAAATATTCACACAAATCCTGCCTCGTGGCGTGGAACAATGAAACCAGGCATCCAACAGTTTGTCTAGTAGATGATTACTTTAATGACGGGGGTATTTGAAAAACAGAATGTCACACTGGCTTTTAAGACATTCTTTTTTTTTGTGACTCACCCCCATCCATGCTTGTATCGTGTCCGAACTACGTCAGACGTGCTCTGTAACGCTAGCTGCCCTGCTGTGCACCTCCGGGTGTCTCATTGTGAGGATAACATTAACGTGACCATTCATGCCGTTAAGAAATGTGTCTTGGTATCAGCCTATTTAGTGTGCACATACACTGAATGGTGCGTAACGAAGGAGTAAGCCTTAAGCTTGTGGTGGCATGATAAGTCGCACTTTTATACACACATTGTGCAGTGTTGGCGTAATTCCTGCTGTGGCTCCCAGCTGTTTATGAGACCATTTCCCAAGGAAAGTCAGAATACTAATGGAGTCACCTAACCACTCTACCCTTTAGAGTTGGAGCGAAAGTCAAGGAGAGGAAGGGGAGGGATGGTGGTTATACTGAATACTGGAAGATTTCTTGAAGTAATTAAAACCTGCCAGTTCAATGAAAGCCATATTTTCAAATTTACAGTTAACAGAAGGTTTTTTTTTAAGGGATTTTCTGGCCATTTAATATAATGCCTTAAATGGCCTGAAAAATATTTAACTCAAAACTCATATTTAACTTAAAAAAAAACCTAACTTTGGCATCCATTAATAGAAAACAGAAAATGGGGGGAAATCCTTTGTAAACTGATTAATCCACCAACTTCCCCGATGAAATCATGTCATAGTCATAACTAAACTTGGCATATACCAGTGGAAGGGAAATACCCTCACACTCCCTGAAGCCCCATGACCACCGAACCGCAACTTCCCGCCTGATATCACCGGTGATGACAGTCCCAAGCTCGTGCACCTGCATGCTGCCCTTTGTTTCTGTGGGAGTTGCTGGGCAGATGACACAGGAGGCAAATAAAGGCTGCTTTCTGATGAAACTGATGACCTATGCCAACACTCTTTACGAAACAAAAGAGGAAGCAATGGAGGCTGACTAATGTTGGGCAGCACAGTGTGTTTCAACTCCCGTCACAGGTTGCAGTATGACTTTGCCAGCAATTGTTTCACACTTTTTTGGAAAAGAGAAAAAACTTTGTTATGGTCCTGGGTCTTGGCTCCAAGGTTTTGAGTGTTTGAGATAAGTTTCCATGATTTCTGTATCTAGTTAGGTTGTGTTCCTTCATGCCTTAATCTAGTTCTGTTCTTTGTCAGGTTCTGTATTCTTGTTTATCCTTAATGATGTTCTATTTGATTTCTTCTTGTAACAGTGCTCCTTGCTGGTTCATTTATGTACTTATGTATTTTAAACCTCATTATATTGATTATTATTCTTATTGATGGCCACTTTTATTATAAACTATATGAGAATGCATGATATGCATTAGGGAATGGTTAGCTTTTCAGTCAGATTTACCTCTCACTGTCTGGTGATGTCTGTCCATCCATCTATCCATCCATCCATCCATCCATCCACTTCTGCTTATCCTGTTGGTTTCAAGTTGAAACTTCAAAACAGGACTTTCCAACCAAAGGGAAATCACACTGGCTGCCATCATCCATGCATACACAACCTCTCTGTTCACCATCTGCTGTAAATGTATAGACATCATGGTCTGGGCATCTAGCTTGGTTCCAGGTAACTTTGGTATTTGCAAAATTTTATACATTTGGACGTGAAAATTACAGCTGTATACATCTATAGTGACATAAAGATGAACACTAAAGCAGCACCAATTAATTAATGGTTCCTTTGTAATAGAAATGATGGCTTTGCACATTTGTTGAGGTTGTCTTCATCTAAAACTGGTACATAAACAGATTCCTGAAAACCAAGAATCTTACCAGTGTATTCTTTACACGAGAACAGGGGCCCACAGTCCGAAACATACTTCCTACCGTGTATTTTCTTTGAGTGCTGGCTGAAATAAACCCGACATGTTCAAGAATGTGAAACAAAAGTTGTCCTTTCATGAACCAAGAACCTGAGATAACTGGAGTTATGTGGGCCTATCTGTTTCTTTCCAACAGAAATGGAAGCAGAATCCATTTGGTGTTATTCTCCGCAGTGTCGAGCTGGTAGTTTATAAAATAAAGGCTTTGTTAAAATCATTTTAATTTTGATTTCTGACATATCTTAAGGGTAATAAAAGGGTCACATGTCTTTTCATGGCATTATATGTAACCCCCATCTCGCTCTTTGCTCAACCTCTTCCACATTTTTGCACAGACCTAAGATTAACCCTGGCGCAAACATTAAATATCTTGGCTGACTTCTTCTCCACCTTGTTCATTCTTTGTTTTGTACCAGAGTTCATTATTGTACTTATACCATGGTAATCTGGGAATCCGTCTACCAGTCTGCTGACTTAGCTTTTGGGGGCAACAACCAATTTTTATGGGTTTGTTTGTAGCCAGTGATATGCAGTCTGTCCTTTGCTGTCTACAAAGGACTGTTTAACTACATCCAAACAAAGCCTGGTCAAATGTGACTGGTCAATAGAACTGGGACTGCAAGAGGCTACAAATGGAAACCAGAAAGCTTCTGGTAACAAACATCTTGTTCCTTGCCTATAGGTTGCTTATAGCCATAGATCTGTTTAAAGAGATTAATACTGTCACTGCTCAGCAAGTGAAAAGAGACAGATTTACACTGCTGATGTGGCCATGTGTGAGTGGTCCCCTAACATATGGATGGATGGATATGTACCAACAAATCAGGCAACTTCTGCAGCCATTTAAACATAGCACAGGACTAATAAATTAAAAATGAAGCTGTTTCAAGTGGTTCTGTCTTGTTTCCAGGAGCCTGTGTCTTGTACGGTGCTGATATTACTGCTGATATCCTAATCCTTTGGAGAGATGATCACTTGTACTGACTGATGTCTGGAGTCCTTCACGTTCTCTAAATCTGAGGTCTAAGGTTAGACAAAGATCTATAATCAAAGGCATTGCTGGAACTGGAAACTATCCAGGTCTTAGACCACCCCCTGAATGGACATACAAAGTTCATGAATCCAGAAGAAAACAGTTCAGAGAGTTTACACAACATTGGGAGTCTCACTAAGAAAATGCTAAAGAATTGCCACTTGGGCTGTAATTTTCAGTCCAAATGAGGCCTTATTTGAAACGTCAACAGGTTAGTGCCACACGTTTAGTAACACGAGCACTTCCTGAAATCATCTGAAATGTCTCATTTCCAGAAAACTGTGAAGGTGCAGAGCACAGCCTTGAATCACTAAGTGAAGCAATATTAGTTTTGCAGTTATCATCATTCTGACTGACAGTCAAATTGACCCATACCTTTGGCCAGCCACCTCAGCTGGGCACCTCAGCTGGGCACCGCAGCGTATACCTGAGAGCCAATATCTTGACATGAGGAGGATGCCTGGGAAGGAAATGTCTTTCCAAACTGAGAAAAAAAAAAAAAAAAAAAGCAAGAGAGTTTCTTTTGCTCACGTTTTTTTTTTTTTTTTTTTTTTTGAGTGCTGAAAGTTGGATGATGTGCGGGGTTGCAGGGTCGGTGGAATGCAGAGTTTCTGGAGTCAAAGTAGAGGTTGGCAGAAAACTCCCTCCATTGCTCCAGCACACAATCCTCCAAAGTCACGATTTCAAAACAGAGGCAGCAGGTATAAGGCACATTGGAAGATATGGAACAAAAACACTGCAAGGACTTTAAACATAAGAGTAACCTTATCCAGTAGTTCGGATTAATCCCTTTGCTCACTCTTTTGCTGCCAGAGTTTATGTTATCCTAATTGCTAAACTAAAAGTAGCCACTCTTAGTGTCAAAAATAATGCAGCTGCTCTGCCTGAAATGCATTCCTTCAATTAGTGGCTCGACTTAAGTGTCAGATTTGTTGAGGCTATTCTTCCATTAGAGCTTCTCCAGAACTTTCCATTACAATCCTAAGGAGGGTAAATGTGCTGGCTCAGGATTAAGAGTGGCAGGACAGTGAAAACAGAGCATTTGCACCTTCCCTGTAGATCTATCTTTTCTGATTCCAGCCTATTTTCTCCATGAAAAGGCATGCATTGCATAGCACATATGGGAGGGTCCTGCCAGGAATATGGGTTTAAAGGGGGGGAGAAAAAAGAGCTGATGCACAGACTTACAGGAACAAGGGCTGCTCTGTATAGTTCATTCATTCATAGCAGGTACTTCTGTCTTTGGCCAAAAATCTAATGAAGAGGTACTCACAAGTTGAGCATCATCAGACTCACTATTTGTCCCATTTGCTATTTTCACCATTGGTGCTAATTTACTCTGTTTATTTTTCCTGTTTTGACCACTTATTCATAAACTTGTGTTCCAAGCTTGATTTCTTTTTATAGATTGGAAACTATTTACTACAGTTTTAATGACTATCCCGGAATCTGTTTGCAAGGAAAATAACACAAAAAGAATTCCTTGATGATGCCTGAATGGAAGGAAAAGTAAAATTAATAGCGGTGAGCTCCAGCCGGAAACCCAGATCTGGGTTGGAATGTGAATTGAAATTCTTTGAATGTGACAACAAACAAGACACTCATCACCACCGACAGGACGGAGACGGAGAAATGAACAGAGAGAAAGGAGACAGATGAGATGAAAGAGGAGGGAGACAGGCATGAATGGGTATGATACAAACAGAGCAGAGGACAGGACAGCACATAGCCAAAGTCGAAGCACAGAGGCAAGGGAGTGAGCTACACACCCTGGCTGTGAGCTGAGCTAAGGGACGGATGGCGGGGCTGATGGATGCATGCCTTTCTCAGCTTGTTGTAAATGGGACAATGCAGCAGCTTCACAGTGAAGAGCCTCTGTGTTTTTTCAGATTACCCCATATACTTTGGGATCAATGGTGAGGCCTAGTGTGGATTAAGTGAATTTGCAGGAATTCACTGGGCTCTGACAACTAAACAGCTGTTTGTGGGCAAAGGTCAAGAGGTCACAGACAGGTGACCGCTGGCACAAAGCGGGATCAAAGTGAGGTCCTTCAGAGTTCAGGGAAATTTGAGCGCAGCTCATCACAAGGAAGACACAACAACGTGCCAGGATCCTCTTTTTTTTTTTTTTTCTACCCTTTGTCTCTGCGCTGGGTTTGATCCTCTGAATATAACCTCATTTACGCCTTGCTGCACTCCTTTAGCGAGAGACTCAATGAATGGAGAGACTTTGAAGTACCGAAAAAGGGCAAATTTGTAATCCCACATGTCCGGAGACAACCCACATACCAGATGACCCACAATAAGCAATGATCATTCGGGGGGCGACACAACAAAGAGCGTCTCTGTTTACTATCCGCCATCAAACAGTAGACACAAGAGACTTGTAACTGCTAATTAGCACGGGAGATGTGCTGTGTGTGTGCCCTGTTTTAGTTTCAACTTCTCTCCAGTAGCCCTGTGGAGACTTTCCGCTCTAAATACCCAAGAATTGCATCCACATGGACTGTGGAGGAGGTTTTGCAAGGTATTTGCTCAAGGACCTCACAGTCCCCGCGTGAGTGATGACTGGAATCGCAACCGACACTGAAAACTTGACAACAGCATTAAAAGCACCTGGTTCTGTTTGTGTACTCACGTGTCTGTGTACATGTTTCTAACTGATGTCTTTGTGTATATTTTCACACGTGTGCCTACATCACCTCCTCTGTATTTAGGCCTGTCATTGCATGAACTCAGGGATGCGTGAATTGCTGATTTAAGCACTTAAAAAAAAAAAAACCCAGAAAACCCACCCATAACTGGCTGTTCCTTTCTAGATCTTAGAATCAGGTCAACTTTCCAACCAACTGCCTGTCATTAGACATTCATCCATAGAAGCTGTTTGTTTTCAGAAATTTACAGAAATTATCCGTCTCATAGCTGCTTTCAAAAGTCAAAGTCATATTTGTTGGCAATTTGTTAACCGAGTGTTTACTGTGGTCAACGAGCCCTTCAGGATTTCAGTGTTTGAACTGAGATTTAGGAAGCAGACAGTTTTTGCTGACTGGGTCTTTCTGTAGTCAGTAAACACGTTTCAAACACAGCGGACTCCTGACATGTCAGACTACAAGACCAAACTAAAAAGCGACTGTTTCATTGAAGCCAGATGGTTACAAGAATAAGAGTGCTTGTACAGCCTGTAATGGGGCATCCCTTCATCCACCATATGACAAAGATGCAAAGATTTACAGAAGACAGAGAGGGCTGGGGGATAAGAGGAATATGGCCAATATTCTTGACTGAGGGCAATAAAACTCATGAAGTTCAAAGCTCATTGAGTTTTAGATAGACCAGGGTTCCTTAACCTTTAGTTCACCCGTCACTCTCTCTTTGTCTGATCAGACATTGTGTTGGTCATCCAAGGACTGGAGTGTGTCTTAAAAATCTGGTTGCAGTTATCCACAAATGATCTTTTTCTTTTCTTTGTTTAACCAGGGAGGAATCTGTGGAACATGCTGGCTTTCCACAGTGGCTCGACTGGACATGCTGTGCTCACTGGTTAAACAATATTCTGTCATTTGATGATGATGGCTGATCATTAAGTGACCCCCCCCCCCCCCCCCCCCCCCCTTGATGATCAAGAGCGCATTTAAAAATAATAATAATAATAAAAAAAACATTTTGAAAAGCTGAATGCTTTGTGCTGGATAAACTGCGGAGGTCTTCGGAGGTCAGGCACTTTATAAAAATGGGACAAAAATACGATGAGTCATGTGAGCCTTTCCTTAGTACGCTACGGTTTCCATCAAACTTGGTATCTGGCAATAAGAGCACTGCAAGTTCAGACAATTTGAAACCTCTGCGAGAGGATTTTCTCAACAACTGTTTACTATTTGTGGTGTGGAAGTGGATCTTCTATTTTCCAGCAGCAAATAGTAAATTTGGAGCGGAAATGCGGCTGCAGACATAAATCTCTAAATTTAACCATATTGTATCATTTTGCTAGAGAAACGTGGTTTGTCCTCGTTTTGTAAATGCTTCACTAAATAGAAACAGAGAGCTTTGAAAACCATTTTGGTTTCCTGTTTCTAGTCTTTATGCTAAGTTATGCTAGAAAGTGTCAGGTCTTAGCATGCATATATCATATGATCAGTCACACACATTATCTTCAACCTAAAAAAATGAAATCTGATAAAAATTGAGTAAGAGTGTTTGCCTCAGCTGTTAACTCTAACTGGGAAATTTCATAAACCACATGCTATTTAAGCTGCTTTAACATACAGTTGGGGCAAACCACTTTGCAACCCACCTCCATTCCACCTCCTGTTATGCTCTGTACCTTAGAGGGCCTTGCAGCTCCTCTCCTGCCTTAGGCTGTCCACGTATGCGCATAGAAGAGCAGGGAGAGTCATACTGCCAAATATAATTTACTGCTGATGGAAATAACAATCCTATTTTGTCTAAAGTGGCTCTTGACTGAAATCTCTCTTTAAGGCCACGGGTTTGTACTTTCAACATTTCAGTCTGAGCGCAATTGAAAGAGAATGCGTCATCGGACAGGATCGCTCATTTAAGGCTTCCATCATCTCGCCACCATACAGATCCTGGTCGGATCAAACGAGCATTATCATTCTCACAAAAGTTCCAGACAGGTTTAAGACAGGATTACATAAGTTCTGGTGATGGGAGCACATGTAAATACACAAGATTTCCTCCTGAAAAATTTGTCTGGAATGTTAAGGTCCTGGCTGCTGTATCTGTGGGATACGCATTCCCTTGTATTCAATAACGATCCAATGCGCTTAAGAGCTGCAGTAATAATTATCCCATTAAGTGCAATGTTATTCCACCAAACTCCATAGCATTCAGCTACTTGTGTGCATTTGATAGTTATTTCTTATCTACTAATTTCTTTGTTCTGCTGCTAATTATATTGCTAAGTAAATTGTTTGTAGATGCAAGGCTCTCCCAGTTTATATCTACCAAATGCTGTAGTCATGTTCAGCTCCTTAATGCAAAGCAGAAACAATAAAAGATGTGGAGCAGATTAAATATGTTGTGCATGTACTCTCCTTGCACATGCATGTTTTAATTTGTGTGTGAAATGGATTTTTTATTTAGTCCAGAGCCACATGTTGAAGGTGATACTTAATTTATTTTTTTTAATAAGTGCTATAAATAACACACAAAAAGGTGAGAATTAAACACCTAATAGAATTGTGGGCGGTTTCACCCAAAGGGATCGTTTTCTTCACATTTAATTCACTCTGGTAATCCCACTGGCGTTGAGCTGTTTAACAAACATCTTCATTAATGCTTTATGCTGCAATAAAGTCTGTAGTAAATAAACAATAACTTGTTTGTTGCATTTAAACAGCGAGAAAATTAGACTGGACATACACACTGCTGAGCTGGTGAGTCTACAGGCATAAAACTTAAGAGGGAAGGTGAGGGGAGGGCTGTGCACGTGTACATCTCCCCATCCAAATAATCACTCCAGCCTGCATCTCAGCTGTAAGTGCTTGGGGGCCCTTGGAAAGAAGGATGAGAGGCCCCTTATCTAAACAGTGGGCTTGGAGAACAGGGGGCCCTGCGGTTTGTCAAGAACCACGGGAAGCATTCAATCCTGTTGTGACATGCTCACCTCTACGCATAAACAGAGCTACCCAGATCTCCCCCACCCCCACCCCGACCTGTTCTTATCTTCACATGTGGACATGCACTGAAGCCTACCTGACCATATGTACAGCCAATACAGGAAGAGAAGCAAAATGAAAGAAAAGGAAAAAGGTGATGAAGCAGGGGAAGAGATAATTAAGATGGAGGAAAAAGAAGAAGAGACCAAAGAGATGGCTGTCCAGCCACTGGCACAATGCAGCAGTGTTGTTATTCTCTGACACCCTACCTTCCTCCTCACGTGTTGCACCAGATACATGGATCTCATCAAAAGGTGGAAAAATGGCCCTCTGCCAGCCAGCTACTTGCCATGTGACTTCATACCCAGAAGTCTGGTTTCCCCCATTTTTAACCATCCAACACATGTGGTTCAAACGTGTACATTTAGGTGCACTGACAAAAACCATCATATGCATTCTCTTATTTATTTAGAAGTGAAACGAAGCTCCTGGGACGATTGATTTGAAGCGCTAAGAAGACTGCGTGGATTGAAGCTCAGCCTCGTCCCAAATTTCAATAACACATCTGCTCCTAGACAAACATTACTGCAAGGATGCAAATTATAGCCTTGGCAAGGACCTCGAAACCTAAAAAGCAGCGAAGTGAAACCTCCATTACTTTTTCCACCCCCGTGAAGTTAATTTATTTTTACAAGTGTATTGCTGTTTGCACCTATTTTCTAGTTCAAGGGTGGCAGATAAGAATATGCTCATTTTTCATTTTTATTTATGCTTGAGGCTTGTTGGCCTGGATAGTTTAAAACTGAGTACTATGGCATTTCACAAAGGCTTTCACAACTGGCTGATAGTGTAGGATCTTTAAAAGTGGTTTTAAAAAAATGCTACTGAATGGAAAAACCTTTTGTTGTAACCTTAGGCCTCAGTCACACAGGCCTAGAGGCCTGTCAGCAACCTCCCCGTAACCTCTGGTTGCTAGGGAAAAATGTATGTCCCCCAGTTTTGTTGGTGAGTGTTTGCTGGAGGTGGCCACCGGTTGCTAGGTGAAATTGGTTGCAAAGAGGTATACAGTACTGCACCGGAAACCTCCTGGCAATTGATTTGGCCGCTCAGCAAGAAGCTGGTATTTGTAGACAAGCCGGCATTTTCCATACAAACTACAGATGACTACAGCTATCTATTAGCAACCAAAGTAATCACAAGGAGGTTTTTGGCGTAGCACCCAAAAACACGAAACATGGGCTTAGCCACTGTGTCATCACCCACTGGTTTCTGGAGTCCACATTGTAAAACATCAACATTAGCATTTTGGCCACCACCATGTTGCTTTTCTGGAGTCAGATGGAACCCATTGGACAAGAGGGTGGAGTGCTATGGTATCAGCTAATACTAGCAAGCTTGGTTAGCAAGCTGCATTCATAAATTAACACTACAACTATTAAAAAACAAGAATTTTACTTGCCAAAACTGAAGCAAACCTTTTGGATGGGCTTTGCTATGCAAATGTCGTTATTTTTTTATATAATTCGATAAGGCCCTTGCACCACAAACATGGTCAACAAGCATAGTTCTGATTTTGTGGGTGTTTTTTTTTTTGATATGTTTCTATTGAGATTCTATTTTTTGATATGTTTCTATTGAGATTTTTTTTTTTTTTGGATATGTTTCTATTGAGATTCTTTGTATGTAATTTGCTAACTCTGGTACAATGCATCAAATGGTAACATTCATGCTAATATTGTACATGTTGCCTGTTTAAATTAATTAAATTGAAATTGAAATTGAAATGGTAGAGGTTCAGGCAAGTTATTCAGATTAGGGGAAGTGAAACCTAGCATAGCCATTGACTGGAGCTGCCTATGCAAGCTTACCTGTCAATCAAAGAGGTTTTTCATTTACGGGCGCCCGGGTGGCTCAGTGGTGGAGCAGGCAACCACATGCATATGCCACATTGCAGCGCAGGTTCAAGTCCTGGCCTGTTGCCGATTTGCCCGCGTGTCTTCCCCTACATCTTTCCCCCATTTCCTGTCTATCTTCACTTGATAGAAAAAGCTGCTGTGGCCAAAAACAAAACAGCCACCATACAGTTATGGTAGGAGGGAGGAAGAGCCTGTCCACAGAGTCCAAAAGAATTTGTACCGGACTGCTTTTTAATTCTGTGAAATTAGGCATTTTATCATGGGAGTCTTTGACTTGCTTTTGAACCCTACCTCAAGTGGCCACACCAGTACTGCACTTCACGCTGGATTCATCTTTTAGGCCCCAGGGGCTTTCTCTTGATCCTAAGAGATATGGCGTCACTATCTGTCAGGTTAACTAATGAAACATGTCCCTCTCCAAATTTCTTCTGATCAGTTGCTATTTTCCACTTTCAGGCTTAATGAGGACCAGGTTTATGAAACAAAGAGAGCATGGGAGGAGGAAAAATTAGGACAGCAGATAAGTGATGAGCAGCAGTAGCAGCAGCTCCTATGACAGAGCTTTAGCATCACAGGGTAGCTGAAGTAAAGCCTCAGTGTGCTGTAGGCCTGGAAGCAACTTCAAAGTGGAAGAATGTCTTAAAACCTTGAACAGGGAAGAGCAGACTTAATTGAGAGCATATCATTTCCAGATGGCCCACAAAAATCGTAGAGAGATGATTAAACTGCTAAGAAGCAATGGAAATCCCTGGCAATTAGGTCAAATAGTTGCCATATGCACTAGACTATGTTAGCTTCAGGCTCGCTTTTTCGTCTTCAGGTTGTAGAGCCAACATCCATACTGTTTCGTCACCATAATCAGACACGTCATTATATATACTTGTCTTCACACACATATGAACTTGATTGACATCCCATTTTTAATCCACAGGGCCTAATCTGATGTTGGCCTACCCAGAAGCGCATTTGTGAGGTCAGACACTGATGTTGGATGAGGAGGCCTGGCTCACAGTCTCTGCTCTGATTCATCCCAAACAAGGTTCTATCAGGTTGAGGTCAGGACTCTGTGCAGGTCAGTCAAGTTCTTTCACACCAAACTAGCTCATCCATGTCTTTATGGACCTGCTTTGTTCACTGGTGTGCAGTCATGTTGGAACAGGAAGGAGCCATCAACCAAACTGTTCCCACAAAGTTGGGAGCATGAAATTGTCCAAAATGTGGTGGTATACTGAAGCATTAAGAGTTCCTTTCACTGGAACTAAGGGGCCGAGCCCAACTCCTGAAGAACAGCCCACCCCCATGAAACTTTACACTTGGCACAATGCAGTCAGACAAGTACCGTTCTCCTTGGCAAACACCAAACCCAGACTTGTTAATTGGATTGCTAGATTGAGAAGTGCGATTCATCACTCCAGAGAACATGTCTCCACTGCTCTAGAGTCTAGTGGTGGTGTGCTTTATACCACTGCATCCAAGGCTTTGCATTGCACTTGGTGATGTAAGGCTTGGATGCAACTGCTTGGCCATGGAAACCCATTCCACGAAGCTCTTTACGCACTGTTCTTGAGCTAATCTGAAGGCCACATGAAGTTTGGAGGTCTGTAATGACTGACTCTGCAGAAAGTTGGTGACCTCTGCGGACTATGTGCCTGCTGACCCTGCTCTGTGATTTTATGTGGCATACCACTTCATGGATGAGTTGCTGTCATTCCCAATCACTTCCACTTTGTTATAATACCACTAACAGCTGACTGTGGAATATTTAGTAGTGAGGGAATTTCACGACTGGACTTGTTGCACAGGTGGTATCCTATCATGGTACCACGCTGGAATTCACTGAGCTCCTGAGAGTGACCCATTTTTTCACAAATGTTTGTAGAAGCAGTCTGCATGCCTAGGTGCTTGGTTTATACGCAGGTGGCCACGTAAGTGATTGGAACACCTGAATTCAATGATTTGGATGGGTGAGTGAATAGTGTGTGTGTGTGTGTGTGTGTGTGTGTGTATATATATATATATATGCCTTACAAGAACTGCTAATTTATGAAGTTTTATTCAATTAATTTTAAAAAATAGGTGGAAATAAAGGCAGGATATAGGCTGAAAGGAGGAGTAAAAAATTTTTGTCACTGAGCCACTTGACTTGATTTGAATCTGAATACAGCAAATTCCTCCATTCTTGAGCTCCTTCCACATTAAAACAAATGCCAAGAGCAAAATTATTTGACCCAAGCCCTTTTCCAAGGACATATTATGACAGGCAGTCTTTCTCTGAACCTTTCACGGTTGCAGAGTATCAGATGTAATTTACATGGAGCACAGGACTCGACAAAGCCCACCTTTTGGAGTAAATACACTGAGGAATCATGGAAAAATATATGCCTCCCTTCAAAAGATTTCATGCAATCATGATGGCTTTACTGCTTTACTTAGTTAATCTAAATCAAAAAACAGGGTTATTTGTATTTGATTACCTGGAAAAATGTTGAAGATTTTTCCATTCACGCTGCTCCATTCCTTGAAGGTAAAAAGAAAAACAACGTGATATAAACTTTTAAATGGTGTCAGAAGACATTATGTTATTTTTACAAGATGTAGACTGATTTTTGTTTGCTAATATCTGCCTCCAGATTCAAGCTTCTTACAGACAGCACAGCTGCCACATTTTGCTGTCTCTCAGCTTTGTGGTTGCCAGGAAAAGCTCAAACAAGAAACAAATAAATCTGAGTGCAGCAGACCACAAAAATGACAAACCACTTTTTGAAGAGTAAGTTCTTAATGGTGCCCTCCCCTCCCTTAACCGAGATGACTTTAACACGGAAAAAACACCCACAGACAGTTTTTAACATCATCAGTCCGAGGCTCTCAACACATTCCTGCACATACTTTATGATGAATTGGTAGAAGTGGTACGGGGTGAACACATTTCCTCTAATGTACATTGTCTCCTTTGACAGAAATTGTCAAAATTTTCCAGAATGAACAACTCTGAGCAGTGAATAGGTAATGATAGCAGTATTAATGTGTGTCAGTGCACCTGTACAATATGCAGCCAGCAAGTCTGGGATTTCTGAACTGCTTTGGGCCTCTTTCTGTCTACTTTGTGTGTCTTTTGGGGTTTCCTGTGTTCACAAGAAGAATCTACTTGAACTCCTTTGTCTTTTGGTATTTGCATAGACTGTATATAAAGGAAGGATGTAACTACCTGTGACATTGCCCATTAGTTTCTCCTCATTTTGAAGCCTTGGTGTTTTGGCCACCACTGTGTTGTTTTTTTGAACCAAGAGTTACCATATTTGGACAAGACGGAGAACTACTTATCGATTAGCTTCTGCTAGGAAGCTTAGCTTGCAAGCTCCTTTCATAAATGGTATGGGTGCAATGCACAGACACAGGTACCTACATATAACAAGCATGCACTCACACTATAGCAAAGACTTCCTGAACAAGCTATAATTCACAGCAGGCTACATTATCAGATAATTAGATTAAAATGCTGCAAAAGGAACTAATGCCACAAACACTGCCAAGGTGAGACTTAGTAACTTTAAGTTAGAGCTGCCCCTTCACACTGGCATTGGCACAGTTGCGTGTCTACTCAACCACACCTCAAACTTTAAACTTCAACAAAATCCACATGGGTGTGTTTAAAATAAAAAGTGGAAATTCTCCCAAATCTCATAAAAATCTCCAAAAGTTCACAAGTACAAAAGTTCCCATGTTGTAATCACAAGTGTATAATTTAAAGGCACAAATTGTCCAACCATGTGGATGTGCACTTCAGTTTAAAACGTCTTTGGTGCTCCCTTTAGGGGGTCATGGTCTGCTTACCCTAGCATCCTGTTCTGTCACACCAACCCTCTGCATGTCCTCCTTCACTATATCCCTGAATCTTCTCTGTGGTCTTCCTATTTTTCTCCTGCCTCGGAGCTTCATATTCAACATCTTTTGTCCAATACACCCCCCTATCCCTGCTCTGCACATAAGATCATCTCAGCCTTGTCTCTCTAACTTTGTCTCCAAACTGCTCAACCTGAGCTGTCCCTCTGATGTACTCATTTCTCATTTCATCTTGGTCACTCCCAATGAAAAGCTTAACATCTTCAGCTCAGCCTCCTGTCTTTTTGTCAATGCCATTGTCTCCAAACCACACACCACGGCAGGTCTCACTACCATCTTGTACACCTACCTTTTCACTCTTACTCCTATCCTGTCACAAATCACTCCTGACACTTGTCTCCACCCACTCCACCCTGCCTGCACTCTCTTCTTCACTATCTGTTGCACACGAGAGGTATTTAAACTCCTCCGTCGCTACCTCTACTCCTTGCATTTTCACCTTTCCACCTGCCTCTCTCTCACACACACACTTTCTCTCTTCTTTTTACTGACTTTCATTCTTCTTCTCTCTTCTCTCCAGTGCATCCCTCCCTAATCTCACTACAAATCACAATGTCATCTGCAAACATCATAGGGATATAGCCCGTCTCATAATTTTGTGTATTGTTTCCACCCCTGCCTGGGGACGGTGCTGTTAATTTTGTTCTGTGTTATGTATTATGTAAGCTCTAGGTGCTAACTGGCCATTGTTTGGGAACTGGAGGTGCCACCTTTAAATTCAGACTTGATCAGATCAACGTGGCTCTGCCTGCTTCCTGACTCCCAACCAGACTGTGTGTCTTTGAGTGTAGAAGAGTTCGATTAGCAACTTTGTACATATACTGTAGTAAATATAGTTGTGTGTGCTTTTATATGTCCATATATGGCACTTACAGTATAGATAAAGTTGTCAGGCTGTCCACCTCACATAGCGTTTTTATTTTTTTTTGCAACTGCAGTGCACAGCAGTGGAAAAATCCAGTGTGAGTATGCCACCACAGCTGGAGGGAAAACTTTGTTGACAAACACAGAGCATGGTGATCCTCATTTCTTCCAAAAGCCCCCTTCATGAATTTTCTCTCCGTCTGCTCGTGTCTCTGTTGGTCCTGAGGATCTCGCACAACTAAAACCAGAGCAAGCCGTACCCTTTGTGCTGGCAGAGCTCTAAATGGGTCACAAGTTTTTCTACTTCAGATTCACCATTGCATGATTACATAGAAAATTATCAGCTCTACACTGTTTGCATCAGAAACAGTATATAAAAAGATAGATGTGACAAGAAGCGGTGGTTTGCAAAGTATTTTGAAGTCTCAGGTGGAGCTCTTTGGCCAGAAGTCAGACATCACAAATGCAGGGAAGAGTCTGGGAAACCGAGGGATGGTAGCAACTTGTCAATCATTGCATTTTGGTCCCCATTTGTTCTGGACAGTAATGGGGACCAGAATATATTTTAAAAAATGAGCATCATGTTGTTTTCGGCAGGAGTTGAAACTACGAATAAACCCACCAGGTAAATAAATCAAAGGAGGCCAAGACCTACTTTCCCATATACTTCTATACACGCCACCAGATTAGCACCCTGCTGGCTATTAGAAAGAATGCATGTCTGCATGTCTGCATTCACTTTTCAAGTCCCCAAACTGTGTCCATCTTTTATATACAGTCTGTAGTTGCTGGGGTTTTGAAATACATTGGTCAGATGATTCAGAGTACATCTCACAACATATGCTTTTGTTCTTATTACTATAGTGCACAGCATCACAGCGCTAGTGAACTGGGAGATTTTAAGTCTGAAAACAATGCGCACCAATTTGCTACAGTTATGTGTATCAGGTTTTAAGGGGAACTTTCTTTTTGCTTGTTACCCAATCCACGTCTTTTTAATGCAGCGTTTATAAACCCCACCATATTAAAAAGGTGCTGCACACAATAAATCAGCTGCTTACCATAAAAGAGTGTTTAAATCTGTGTTTTGCAGGGGCTGAATGCAGCCTAGCATGCTAGTGGCAGCTAGCAGCTAGCATTATTCCCCAAATGGCACCCACTGGAGCCACTGTGTGTTCAATCAAACAACCATTGTTTCATGTGGACAGATTCCAAGAGCTGGACCCAGGATAATGTCACCCAGGAAGAGAATACGCTTAAACATCTGTGCATCCACTTGAGATTGTGCGGACGACTGCATACAGTTTAACAATGCTGCACAGCCAAAACTTTCTCCACTCATTTCTGCAGCAGGAATTCTGTATATAAAAGGAGGTCAGAGGTTACTGCAATGAAAACTCCTCACATACTTTGTATGAGAAAAAGATTTTCTGCTCGTGTTTAAACAACTCATCTGCTTTCTGTCAATGTCCAAAGTAACCATGAAAGTACATTAGGAGGCTCGGGCTTCAGAGAAAATGTCTGATTAATTTGCCCTGTCTCTGGCAGAATCCTCACCTGAGGCATAACAGCAATATTTCAGTCACAAATCAGGATGCTTCTTGTAGCAAAATTAAATAACAATACTTGGTGAATTTTCTCCCTGTGAATACATTTTTTTTTTTATTGTTCTATATGGGACAGTATCAACAGTAGATGTCTTTCTTGTCAAAAGGCAACAGAGCTTATTGGCTTAGAAAAAGTCACAGAAATCACTCTAGGGGTTAAAAGTCAGCAGTGCTGACTACTGAAATTGCATACTTTTATATTATGTGGTGTTTCTGCCTATCAATCCAGCCAAACCAAACCAAAGTTTTAAGAGATTTGGTAGCTGTTGAGTCAAAGATGAGTGAATCACTTCCCGATCCATAATGCATTGTTCCTGGGAATGAGAAACATCTTGATACAGCAGTTTATTGGAGGTAAAAGCTTAAGAAAAACTCAGAGGTAACAGAAACATCAGATTCTCCTACTGTGTATTTGACATTTAGTCCAGGTCTTGTGCTTCCTTAAGTGCTTTAATATGGCTCCTTGGTTGCATGCCTTGCTAAATGGCACCAGAGGGCATGCTGGGTCTCGGGGGTCCTTTAAGGGAAACAGGCACTGAGGAGGACCACTATGGCATGACAGCCTCCCCACTGCGCCCTCAATGTGTGGCTCCAACCTACCCGGCAGCACTTCAAAGCACCCACCGGCACACACACACACACACACACACACACACACACACACACACACACACACACACACTGTCACACACATCTGACTCAGATAGCTCAAGACTGTGTTTGTGTGGGGGCTTAATGTTCGCTGCTTGACTGAATGCATTTATCACCACCATGTGTGCATGTGCATATCAGGCTGTATGAACACGGGTGAGTGAGTGTTCGTGCACACAAGACAACAGAGCTTGTGATGTGCTTGTGAGAGCTTGCCCATGCGTGGTCACCTCTCAGATCTTGTCTGAGGACAGTAAGTAACCAACAAAGGACTAATTGGTGCGCTGAAAGTGGTTTAACCATGATGTTTAGAGAAGGGGGGAAAAAAAAGAAGAGATTAAGGATTTTGTGGTACTTATTAGACAGTTTATTTGAGTGTGAGAAATGCATTATAAGCCATCTGCCAGACACAAAGTGGAAATAATCTGGACTGCTTTAACTCTGAGGGTGTAAGCAAACCCTGATAAAGTAATTTAAAGGCAGAATATAGACCAGAAAATGAAAATTGTTTCATAAGAAAAAAAAAAAATCAAATAAAAATCAGCTGTTCCTTAAAAAAGATCCTTTCTAGGCAGGGTTTGGAGCTTGGCATGGGGACTGATTTAACAAGAAGAATAAACTTAGTTTGAGGGGAAAAAGTACGCGAGCATCTTCAAATTCCTTTCTGAAAAGTAGTCAGTCTGGAAAAAAAATTAATAAAGTAAGCATTTAGCTCAAATGAAAGAGTCTGGTAGTAAGAATACATGGCAAACAAAGGAGAATAGATGAGATGTGAGGGTATGAGAAATGTAGACTGGAGGGATGGGGAGGTTTTTTTGGGGGGGGGGGTGTTGATGGGAGCCTGGCACTGGTGGAGTGGCGGGGGTCTGCGGGAGCGGCATGTTCACAGAAAACTTTCTCTGTGGCTCTTTATCTGTGGGCTGGCAGCACTTCAGTGAAAGCCTTATCGCCATAATGGACACAGGGGAGAGGACACGACGAGAGAGCGCACTCAGCACAAAGCCACAATGAGCGACTGCGTGCACGCGCGTGCAGAAGATAAAGGGCACGCATACGTGCACACTCTTTATCCACCTTCTTGCTTCCTCTCATCTGCTTCTGTGAGCCACAAACTAATATTTCACATCCTCTTTGTTGCCACTTGGCCTTCCTCTGCATTATACAGTTTCGACAACTATTGCATAGGACTTGGGAGGGATTTTCTCTAAGACTTCACTCCCGTTGCGTAATGTCCCTCCCTTTAAGGGTTTACTGGCTTTATATCTTACTTAAGGCTCTTAAACATCTGTGCATCAAACCTCAAAAGGCAATGTTGACAGTCATAAGCGTCACTTTAGATAGGACTTCCTCCCAGCTGGTCGTGTTGACGGGACACTTAGACGCTCTGGGGGTTAATGGCGCAGTGTGGTTAAAACAGATATTGTGGCTCAGTGGGCAAAAGCAGGAACGGCTTAAGACTAAATCAGGAAAATGACTGACTGAGAGAGAGTTGAAAAAGATGAGATGGGGACAAAATGTGAGGAGGGGGAACAAAAACAGGCAAGGAGCTGACATAATGCAACACAAGAAGGAAGTGAGCAGATGAGGATGAGTCCAGCCAACATAAATTGTTATGCTCTGGTCCAATTAATGCACCCTGTAAGTCCATGTGATGGCTTGGAAGTGTACAACAAATGAAAGCTGTTTTTAAACAACTGAAAGATGCATAAATAGAACTGATTTGATGTGTTCAATAACATGTTGCTGAATAAATCACACGAGCAGGAAAATGGTTCTCTCGAGGTGCTTGAGCATCTGCATAAAAGTATCCGTGCCATGTTTGTCTGCATGGTTAAACGAAGGGTTAAAAGAAAAAAGTCTGTGGCGTCACCACGGTGTCCTTAAAAGACTTAGGATGAAGAGAAAAGGGGATCCAGAGTCCAGAAGCCACCCAGACATTGGTTGTTTACCCCTGTGGCAAACAAAAACCTCCATCTGGAGGCTGGTGGTCAGTGAAGATGGAGCAGAGGAAGAAGACTATAAAAAGAAAATGAGGGTTTCTACATGGAAATGCGTTCATGTACATGCAACAGATATTCCAATGACTTCACTGAAATATAGCCAAGAAAATTCAAAGTCATCCTGCTTTGATGTTATGTTGGTCGCTGCTGTTGGTTTTGAACCATCTACCTCATTGGAATACCTTCCCAGTGCCTTCTCCAGTGGCACTACATGAAAATGGTATAAATAAACAGAATTTCCAGGAGTACTACACGATTATCCCGCATTTCTTTGAAGGACAGTCTCAACTTTTGACCAGGAACTTTATTTTGAAAGGTCTTCTATAGCTCACCGGTCCTGACACAAGTGATTATTTAGCAAAGATTAAGTGAAAACTGAGTCACACTCACTATGGAGGCTGAGAGTTCCTGTAAAGTCTTCACCCTTGGAACGACCCACTCCAATGTCCCAAAGGACACTGTGAGAAATAATAATAGTCAGCTAACAGCTATGTTTCAGGGTCTGGGCCGTGTCCAAACCCATCTTCCAGTTTCTTCCTTTTCTCATATTTGTTTATCTTAGCTTTAACTTGGCCACAGCTTTCACCCCTCGGTTCCAAAAGACACTCGACAGCTCAGATTTGTCGTGACGTTAGTAAATTGCCGATTTGACGTTAGCCGATAGCAATTTAGCATTTTTCAGATCCTACCCAGAAGTAGTGTGAATCATTTGTCTTAAGAGGGAAGGGACATTTTGCTCTGAAGAGATCTGACGTCATGTGGAGGAGAAGCCCCTCCATGAAACAGCTGAACATGAATCAGCCGTCATCTGCGCCATATCAGCTGCGCGTAATGGGAACAGAATTTTCCCAAGTTAAGTTTTACGCATAATCTATCCTACTTGTTGTTTTAATCTCGATTTTGTTTTTTTTTGTTTTTTTAAAGTCATCTGCTCTATCTGGAATGAAAAGTATAACAATATTCCCAACCCTCATCCAGTTGGCCCCTCTAATCACAATTTCAGTGCAATCAGATTTTGTTGTTCAGGCTTTTGCCTCCGATTTGAAATCTTGGCACACGCTGCACATTTCCACTCCTGCAATATGTTTTCATTAGGCCCATGTCTCCCTGAAGGAAATAGAGCATTTTTCATTGCCAGAGTACGCTCATCTGTGTCAAATATGAAAGAGGACAAAGGCAACCCGTCGTTGCTGGGAATTAAGCTGTTTTGGTTTGATCCCGCATAAACTAAGGAATAAAGAGGCAAAACAAAACAAATCCCCGCCAAGAAGTCATCCAATAACAGCGCATAAGAAAAAGAAAGAGGCAGTAAAGGACAACAGATGCCTCGCTCACAGACACACAATCTGTATTACGGTGCTTGTGGGGACCCTCTGAGTTAAGTGTTATTTTAAGATGAGCAAAGATGTGCTTCATTTATCCCAAAGTTGGAAAATTCATTTGTTACAGCAGTTAAAATTGAGTTAAACACAACATACATATAAAAAAGAAATAGTTTAAATAAGTGGAATTGTATACAGCTCGATTAATAGAACATAATAGGACCAAAATAAAATCTAATATCTAAATTGTATCATGTGACAAGTTCCATAGGTAACCTTAATAAGACCATGGTGGGCTCAGGACACATGAGAACGTGCTTAAAGTTTAACAGTTTCTGGCCAACTTAAAAAAGCTGAGAGGTGAGAGCCCCTGACTCTGTGGAGGCCAGACACTTCTTAAGGTAAGTCCTCTTTAATGTGTGTTTTATGCAGTTAACAAGCTTAATAATGTTGCTGTGTGTTGGTGGTGATGTTTGCAGCTGTGCTGAAATCTTTTGGCAGTAATGTTTGCAGCGCTGACATTTAGCATTGTGTAACACGTCGTACTGCTGGAGAGATATGAGCCTGCTGTTTCAAAGATGCAATAAAGGAGGTGAATGCACACACACGCTGCTATATTCTTTTTGTGATGAGGTTTGATTTATCAGTGCAGTGTGTGTGTGTGTGTGTGTGTGTGTCAGTACTTTGGGTAGGATTATCTGATGTATGTGTGTTTGTGCCCCAAATTCCCCTGCAGGTCTCCTCTACTGTCAAAGCGCCGATCCTGCGGTGTGTCTCGCTGATCCTTTTATCTTTCGTCTGGCTATTGTGTCCCAAATCTTTCCTACTTTATCTAATCTGCTCTCTGCCTCTCACCCACAGGCCCCTCAGGGTTATTATTCTGATGTGCTTGATCTTGAAGGTCTTTCATCCCTATACACAGATAGGCATGAAGAGGCTGTAAGCTGGATAAACAAGCCGGGAGGATGCCCTGTGCATATTCCCTTGAGTGTAGCTGCAGCACTTTCACTGAATATGGATTTTCTGTAGGTTTATGTCAAGTTCACTTTGTCAGCTTTGCCATAAAAAGCAAACGGGCTGCAAAGCTGGCTGTAAGCTGTGACTTCCTCGAAGCTCTTCCTCCTCAAATCAATTAATCAGTAAATTAATCCTTCCACTTTACATCGTTGGCTCATCAAAAAAGCTCATTTTGAGACTTAAACTCTTCAAACACTGAAACCATCACATATGGCATGGTTGGCATCATCTGATTCTCTGTGGTTACTGGACTCTATGTGTTTATATGCGAGGAGAAGACTTGAGCCCATTGCCACCGACTGCACAATCTCTCTTGACCATATCTCTGGATTTTTCCCTCTTTTGGCGAAAACGGAATCAGCAACTTAACGTTCATTAAAGCTGTTAATTCATCTTTAATAATTTCATGCTTAGTGAAATATCACCTCAGCACCAACCACAACATTAGTTTTGGTGCCCAACTCTCAGCCTGTTGACATCAATGCTGGTCCACCTTAAGAGATTTTTGGCTTGCAGTTCTTCATTTTTGCCTGCTGGTGTCAGTGTTGCACCATGTTGAAATCCTCTCAGGCAGGCGCTAGAGTCAGGAGGAGGGTCTTGTTTTTAAGGTGGTTCATAGGGGGTTGACAAACTTACCCTGATTCAGAAACCTTCAGTGCTGAATGAGTAACAATATGGAGGGATCATGAAGTGTGTTTCATTATATGGTTCTGAGGAATACTGGCTTGTTTTAAGCAGATTCAAATCTGCCTCATATGTTTGCATTATCCCCCTGCATGTTTACACCTCTCTCTGGCCGTGCATGTCGTTTACTGCCTGCAAGCACCAGTGCTGGCTCAGTCTTGGTACGGCAAGGGGTGGCTGACACAGTGAAAGCAGCTTATAGCTCCCCGTCCCTGCTTGGTGCTGGCTGGGCTGGGTGGCGAGCGCTTGGGGGCCTCCCAGATTGCCACCAACAGGGCTTTATCGGCCCCGTGGATTACTGTGATTTCATCAGGGCCTGGGCCTGCCTGCAGCCACACACACTCACACTCACAAATGCATGCACGGTATGCTCACAGCCTGAGATAATGTGCATGGAGTGGATGAGTTGGAATGAACAAAACAAGGATGCGAATGAGTGCAGATGCTGCATTTAGGAGTCTCAGTTTACGGCCATCGTATGTCCACATGTGCATATTTTGCCTGATGTGTACATGTGGATATGAGTGCATCATCATGGAAAGGTGCTGGAGTAAAGGTTAGCTGGACGTGTTGGTTTCGAGTTCTGTGTGGACCAAGCCAAACAGCAACAGTTACTATGGTCTGCGGTCTGTGTACAGATTCATGAGAGCATGGCAGACAGGGGGCTGGTATTAGAGGTCAAAGCTTTACTGAGTTTGAAACTTCAGGTCAGCAGAAGAATGTGAGAAAGACTTAAATTCTTCTTCTCTATACGCCTCTGTTCATCCTCTCTAGAAGTTCACACTCATATGGTGGTTACATCATTGTGCTGTCAGCGACTAAAAGGCATCGTCCAACTTCAGTCGCTCATTCACCGTCTGCTGCAGCTCAGGCCAAATGTTTTGATGGTCAAATTAGATTTTTTTCCTACAGTATAGGGAGGCACTGATATATCAGCTGAACTGAAGTGGCCCCAGTCTTAACATCCAAAACTCTCCCTGATCCTGATTTACTGAATATTTTTCTGTTTACAACAAGACCGAAACTTTAAGTAATATTTTGGTGCTTGAAGTCATGAAAAAGCTCCCTGAAGAAGGTAAAATAGGACTTGAAGGTGTGAAATCAGTGGATTGCTTCTTTAACCAAACAGTTGTGCACTATCCTGCAGGGTTAAATGTGCAGATTTTGGTCAAATGTTTTTCTGCTTCTCACATCGGATCGGTCCAATGTGTCAGACAGCCAGTGGTCTCCATCCAAGTGAACTCTGGCATGCTTCATGTGTAGTGTGACTGCAGTCAGGCCTAAAGTAGGGAGATAGCCAGGAAAGTTTGCATTGAATCAAACCGTGCTGACTGTATTCTCCCATATTTCCCCAGAATGTTTTATATTACATGCATCAGAATCATAACATTTTGCTTTTAGACTGTAAAGAATAGCTAAATAATACTTGACAAAATGCACAATAAATCAGGCCTATATCACTCAGTGACAGGCGGCTGGATAAACTAATTAGCAATGGCTTTGTACAGCTGCCAAAACAACTATTCATATAAGGGAATTCTTACTTTTTTGAGAGAGTTGAACACTGACGGAGGCTTTGTGTATCTTAACTTGCTTACACAGACACACGATGCAGCCTCATCACTGAAAAGCCTTAACTCATTCATTCCCTTCTTGACTTAAAGTAAACTACAGCTTGATTTATGCCTGCGAGCCCTGCGTGTCTAAACTGGTCCATCTGCCAGCTACAGAGGCTTCTTCCTTTAGCAAACGCTGACCCACTGAATGTTTTCATGCTGGTCTTGCAGTTGTCACATGGCCTGGTGGTTGTTGCTTTCGGCTCACTATCCCAGTGAAGTTGAATCAGCTCTCACTGGTGCGATGCGCTGCCTTTATGTCTCAAACGGTTGGTGCAGCCATGTGGCGTAGAAAATAACTGTGAATGCCCTGAGGGCTCTGTGTGTCTGTGTCTGTATATATAGTTGTCTCTTTGTGTGAATATCTGTCTTTGTTTATGGAAGAGTGTGCTAATGTGTGTGTGCGTGCACGTACGTGTGTTTCTGCCTGGCTGTTTTTATGGCTTTGTATGCGCCTGAACTGGCGCATGAGAGTACGAGTGTGTGTCTGTGTATTTATGTCTATGTCTGTGTTTGTGTTTAACTGTGTGTGTGTGTGTGTGTGTGTGTGTGTGGGTTTTGCTCTCAGGTGTGACCATGCTGCTTGGCATTGTGTAGCACTCTACGTGTCTGGCCTCAGATGCTGTGATCAGTCAGTTTGGCTCAGCGCTATGAGAGGAGCCTTTCCACTCTACAGAAAGAGAGAAACTGCTACAATTATAGAATTATGTGAAGTAGGAAGTAATTGGTGAGGAAGTAATGCCTCAGTTTCAGATTCAAGTTACCCATAAACATCATTTATGTATGATGTCAGTGTGCAGATGTTACCCTTTAGCTCAGATGCTTCCTTTAAAAGCTCGTTCTTGGTTTTTGTCTCCATATTTGGTGCTCGCCACCACGAGCGTATCTGCTTTTACCCCGTTGTAGATTTTGTCGATAAACTTAGCCTCTATCTCTTATGTCTGAATGCAGTCACTGCCATCACAGTGTGTATGGGGGATTTGGTAACCAAAAAAGTCCATATGTGAAGCACACGTTAAACGGTCAGATCCAGATTACGGGGTGATTTATACTTCAGCGTCCGTGCTTGTTGACATCGCTACCACAGCACAGATAAACAAACATATGAATCTAATCACATATGCTATCCTTTACTGTGTTTTTTTGCGAGTTTGCCATGCTCGGTTACTTTTGCTGCTGGAATTTTGAGAGATTTGTGCAATCATGAGATCACAGAAGAATCCAACTCGACAGGCTTGAAGTCATGTGCTTCTAGGAGCCCACAGGATATTGATGTAATGTCAGATTCACTTTTTGGGCATTTCTATGCTTGTTTAGATGGTAGCAATCACAGAGAAGAGAGGATGGGTGCAGAGAGAGAGAGACTAGTCAGATGCCCAAGCACTTCAACTGGTTCCATACAGGATCTCTAAGGGAGAGACCATCCACCCTTCAGAGGAAGCTGATTTCCACTCCTTGTATCCGCGATCTCATTATTTCGGTCACTACCCACCCACAGCTCATGGACATAGGCGTGGGAAGGAAACTAGATTGACCGCTAAACTGAAAGCTTTAATTTCACACTCACCCCTCTCTTCACCATCCCAGACAGCGTCCGCATCACTGCTGAGGTCGCACCAGTTGTAGCACTTATACTGTATGTGCCGATCTCCACGATCTCTACCCTGCACACAGTTTTGGTTTTTGTCTGAATTTGATGCCATAATCGGTGTAAACAAATGTGTAACTGTAACTGGTGGTTGCCAGTAATGTTTGCTGATTCGTGTGTAGAGCAGTGCATTCGACTAAAAGGAAAGAGGGCACTATCTTGTGGTGCTATTCAGGAATGGTGCTTTATAAGTTAATTGTTTGCAAAGTCAATCAAAAAATCTGATCTCTCAAAACCCACACCAAAAAAAAAAAACTGTACAAAACCACTGGAGGTAAGTAACAAAATATGTTTTTTTTTGGTGACTGCATGCTGAGTATGCAATCCTTGACAGCCGGCAGCAAACTGTTTCCCTATATACAAACTCAAACTTAAGACTCTATTTCATATTTGCATGCAACAGTGTTACAGAAACTCCTGAGCTCTAAATATGCTTCTGAAATCAACGCTGTGTAATGCACTCAAATACTTAATGCAGAGTTTATGGTGTCTGGTATCAATTCATGTGACGGTGATATTTGTGAGAATGCGGCCTTGGAAACCCAAGCTTTTTCCATCTATTCTTAGTAAAAGAAGAACCATTCGTAATGATAGTTTTCAGGCATTTCCCACCTTTATCTACTGTAATCAAAGTTGGTAATAAAAAAGTGCACTGTTTTGGCTTTGAGAACTGTGAGCAATATAACTCTACTTCAATCCATCCATCCATCCATCCATCCATCCATCCAGTTTCTTCTGCTTATCCAAGTCAGGGTTGCAGGGGGGCAGGATAGGCTGGAGCCTATCCCAGGGGTGAGAGGCAGGGTACACCCTGGACACGTCGCCAGTCTGTTGCAGGGCTAACACAGGGCTATTACTCTCCTTTTGAATGATAAATGAATGGAATTTCTTAACATTTGAGGCATCTTAATTACAGGCTGATCCCACTGCTTCATAGCATTCAAGTTATCAAAAAGAGAATGCTAAATGTGGGCACTCTTTGATGTGATCATGGGTGCAGTGGTGATGCAGCTAATGTGGCAAAACCCTTCGCCTTTGTGAGAAGCTTCCTCGTAAATAGTACGGCTTTTTATGTCACGGTTATTGTTGGCTCATAGGAATTAAAGCGCACAGAAAGAAAAGAAAGCCGCGAGCTCTCCTCTGTGTTTGCATCAAAAGCAAAAATGCCGACGTGTCACGTCACCGCGGTGATTTCATTTTTTCAGCTGCAGTTGGAACACGTCTGCTAACTAAACAGACCGCACTTGTGCAGTTTAATCCTTATTTACAGAATGTCATTATCAATAAGCTCTCCCCGCAAGCTAAATGTACACTAGTCACTGCAATCTATACAAAGCGTTCGAGAGCAGCTGCTAAATAAACTGTCCTTGCTTTCATAATCCCACCTCCCAAGTGCTCCAAACCCTTCCTCTTTATACTTTATTCTTTGTATTCTTTGCCGCATACGTAATTTTCTCTCAGTTCTGCCAACTTTCATTTCTTTTTTTCTGGTTCAAACTCATATTCATTCTTACCATTTCAGGCTTGTCTATGAGAGACAATAGCCTCATTGTGATAGTGTTCTGCGGGTGTGTGTGTGTGTGTGTTGGACCACACAAGACTGCAGAGCAAAAGGAAACGTGTGCAATGCTCCTTTTCTCTGTACCTGCCTATATAATCATACCTCAAATCACCAGGGCCTGACAGCTCGTCACCTCGCAGCTTAGACAGAGGAAATACCTGCGGGACTTACAGATCCTTTAAGATGTGCATACGTGTCTGTATGTGTGTGTGTGTGTGTGTGTGTGTGTGTGTGTCTGAGGGAGAACATAACAGGAGCTTTAGGTACCTGTCTCCTTGTGGCACTTGAGTGAAGTGAGGGCGTGGCGTGACACACACCCACACAGGCTCTATTGTGCATTGTTATCAAATGATAGAAGAGTGTATTGTTGGTAAATGAACTGCTTTTGGCAGCACATATGCCAGCATGGCAGCAAATTCACAGAGAACCTGCGAGATGAGAATGAAATCTAAAAGTAAGCAACAGCAGCACCATGATTTGGTAACGGCTTTCGTACCATTATCACATGAAGAAGTTAGCTTCATAGCTGGGCCGACAAGATGATGGTTACAGCCCTCGGGACGTGATCAGCAGTTTGTAGCGGTTGCTGGAGCGCCAGACAGAGTCTCAGTCTGACAAATGTCGTCATAACCAGTTAACCGCACAGCAGTGCACATGAGTCCTTGTCCATAACTCACCAGCGGAGGAAACTCACAACACAATGGAAGTGGAAGGCTCCACCTGAAAAGAAAGATCTCAGTGGGATCAGAATTTAAGAATTAAATCTGATCAGTTCTGGTCTTTCCAATTTATTTGAGTCTAGGCTGATGGCTGGATGGATTCTGGGTTTGATGGGGTCGTAAATGACCTCAATTCAGACTGAGCGCTGACACCAGTCACGCTCTGGCTCACAGACATGTCTGGGATTGTCTCGACGTTGTGTTCAGTGGGAAACATAAATGCATGGCATTGCTATTTCTTTGACATGGCGATGTGACACTTTTATCCCGTAAAAATGTATGTATCATCACAGACGATATGACACGGCACAAGCAACCTATTTTTCCTTGCTTTTGCTTGTTATTTTTAAAGTCAAAGATGAACTTTGTACCTATTGCTCATTTTTTCAAAAGCGAACAAAATTGCTGAGATTAGAAAAAAGGCTCAGTCTTTCTTTTTTTTTATTTTACAGTCCTCTGAAACTTGCTCAATCCAACATTTGACTACATTAGTCACACCTAGTTGTCAGACTGATGCCAAAATGGCAAATAAAAACTTGCTTTACATCCATGGGCAAACCTCAGCTGGTTCTCGGCCAAATTTGGGCCAGTTCAAACCAATAAATCCTTGCCAATTCAGGAAGCTACGCATGAGTAAAGGCTGGATCACATTTGACATTCCTGTGTGCACAATTACAGAATTTTCTCATGCACTAAAATTTAATATCATCCTGCTGTATTCTATGGCTTGAGCATTGGCCTATATATAAAGCATAAACAGAAGGATGGGTGAATATCTGAATTTTCAAATGTGGTAGGATTGTTTAAATAGGCTCTGAGAAGCGGGATATTTTCATAGTATATGTATGTTTGCGCATGTGTATGTGTGTCGTCTCTGAAGGTCGTGCTACTATAAATCCTATGATATGCTGCAATGTGTTAAACCTGAAAAAACAATGGTTCTTTGTGCACCTATACTGTGGCACAGTGCAGCAGGAATTTAAAAAGATGGGTTAATTAAGAAAAAACTTAAACAAACCCTTCTTTTTGAATCTGCATAAGACCTGATTAGAACCAAACCAGTATTTTGAAGCCCCACACCAATATTATTGTTTAAACTTGTAAAAATATCTTAAAGGATGGGGTAAATTCCTTTTCTGAGAAAGCAACCACAAAAGAAGCACTTTAAACTTCAAGATAACATGCAATTAACCTGCCAGCACCGCAGTGGCTATTATGCAGGCAAGGTTTCTCTTAAGCATGGTAGTAACCTACAACTGCTACCCTCACCTCAGGACAGTATATAAATCACTGTGTGTTTTTGTAAATGTGGGGATTGTGCTGCATTTAGCTGCTTGTGATAATATCTTACTTCTGGGTAAAAAGCAAATATTATTTTTTCCTACATTTGACTGGGTTATCATATTTTTTTACTAAGTGGCTGTTGTAGCAGCCAGTGTAACTGATGTTTTATTAAAATATTATATTAATATTGCTTTCAGTGCTTTAGGATTCAATATTTTTTTTACTATCCACAGTGTGCATATTTATACTTGAAGGCAGCATTATTACTATGAATTCTATTTTGCAAACTTAGCTTCCCAAGCCTACAGCTAAGTTTTAATTCAAGTATCCACTACTAAAGAAATGTACAAATTCATTTTTACACATTAACCTGCCTTCTTGCTCATGTTTTAATTTTTTCTCACATTGTTTCCTGAGTGCCCCTCCGTGAAACGCCACCTTATTGTGGGGGAGGAGTTTGTGTGTCTCAGTGATCCCAGGGGATATGTTGTCAGGGCTTTTAGACCTGCTACCAAGGCAAATTGTTCCTGGGTGAAAAGCCAGACGAATAGTGATTCACAAAACCGCTGTGAGGAAATGACCAAGGAACAGGGACCAGGGTTACTGGGGTCCAACACTGGAGCCAAGCCTGGGGAGGGAGCTTGAGGAAGAGTGGCTGGTAGTCAGGCCTTCGCCCACAGGGTGCAACTCAATGAGGTAGCATTGCCCTGCCCTCTTGTGGCTCACCAGCTGCAGGAGGGGCTCTAGGGATCTGGTGCAATATGTGTCAGGTGGCAACCAAGGGTGGAGCCCCTGGCACTCCGATCCCTGGCTGTTGAAACTAGCTCTCGGGACATGGAACATCCCCTCTCTGGTTGAGAAGGAGCCTGAGCTAGTGTGTGAGGTGTAGTTGGGATCACCTCAATGAACCGCTTGGGTTCTTGAACCAGTTTCCTAGAGGGGGCTTTGTTTAAATTGGGAGTTGCACTTGGTGAGAAGGTTGTTACACTGTGTTTTCAGGTCGCTTAATAGGTCCCGACTATAATTTGCTCTTATGTGCTGAAATACAGCTTAGCGACCCAGTCTTTGTGGAGTCACTGGGAGGGGTTCTGGAGGGTGCCTCACCTGGGGACTCCATTGTCCTACTGGGACACTTCAGTGCTACATGGGCAATAACAGTGAGACCTGGAGGGGCATGACTGGAAAGAACTGCCTGCCTGATCTGAAACCAAGCGGTGTTCTGTTATTGGACTTGTGTGCCACAGTCTGTCCATATTTTAAAAAAATAAAATAAAAAATTTGAGCATTAGGGTGTTCATAAGTGACACCAGGAGACTCTAGGTTGCAGGTCGATGATCGATTTTGTAATTGATTGATTGCCCGTGTCTGCAAGATATTGAATTCCCACCTTCAGCAGAATTTTGACAGTGAGTCAGTTGAGGTGGTTTGGGCATTTGACAAGGATGCTTCCTGGAAGGTTCCTGGGAGAGGTATTCCAGGCATGTCCTACCAAGAAGAGGCCCCAGGGTAGACCCAGGACACCCTGGAGATATTGCATCTTTTAGCTAGCCAGGGAACACCTCAGTGTGTCCCTGGATGAGCTGAAGGGAGGTCTGGCCTTTTCTGCTTACCCTGTTGTCCCCGTGACTCTGCCCTGGATAAGTGGCACAAAATGGATAGAGGGGTGGATGGATATGTACATGGATGGATATTTTCTGAGTGAAGGATGCTTGGATCAGAACAAATACTGTACATATAAGTGTAAATATAAGTGTAAATATAAGTGATAATTTGTCTATTTTTTTGGCTTTTTGCAGCCTTATTTGATAGGTTACAGTGGCGAGAGACAGGAAAGCAGGAGAGAGAGAGATGAGAGAAGACACGCAGTAAATGGCCACAGGTCGGCACACAAACTTGGGCTGCTTGCGCTGCCACATGGCATACATGGTTGCCTCCTCATCTACCAAGCCACCTTGGTACCCAAAGTATCAATTTTTAATCAGAGTATAACATCAACTCAATTAAACTGCTGGGATATACTGGTCTGGTCAGTTCAGTAGCAGATGGGGTTTTTGATCAGTTTCAGCTGCTTTGGTGTTAATGAAATTAACCACAGGTGCACTAGAGGGGCAACAATGAGACAACCCCCAAAACAAGAATGGTTTTACAGTTGGAGGCTACTGACATTTTTTCCCTCCTTATCTTTTCTGACTGTTTTTTACTAGTTTGGCATTTGGCTAGGGTCAGTGTCACTGCTGGTAGCTTGAGGTGATACCTGGACCCTACAAAGGTTGCACAGGTAGTTCAACTCTTCCAGGATGGCACATCAATATGTGCCACTGCCAGAAGGTTTGCTGTGTTTCCCAGCACAGTCTCAAGAGCATGGAGGAGATTCCAGGAGACAGACAGAAGAGCTGGACAGGGCTGTAGAAGGTCCTTAACCCATCAGCAGGACTGGTATCTGCTCCTTTGTGTGTGTGTGTGGGGGGGGGGGCAGGATGAACTGTGCTTTTGACAAATAGAAAGAAATGAAATGGAATGAAAATGTCTGGAGAAGCTGTGGATAACGTTATGTTGCCTGTAACATTGTTCAGCATAACCTGTTTGGTGGTGGGTCAGTGATGGTCTGAGGAAGCATATCTATGAAGGGATGCATAGACCTCTACAGGCTAGACAACAGCACCTTGACTGCCATTACTGTAGAAGTCGAGATGAAATCCTTGGACCCATTGTCAGACCCTACGCTGGTGCAGTGGGTCCTGAGTTCCTCCTAGTACACGATAATGCATGTGGCAAGACTATGCAAGCAGCCCCCATGCTCGCCTTACCTAAAGCCAATAGAACACCTCTGGGACATTATGTTTAGGGCCATCCAATGTCACCAGGTTGCACCACAGACTGTCCAGGAGCTCAGTGATGCCCTGGTTCAGATCTGGGAGGAGATCCCCCAGGACACCATCCATCATGTCATTAGGACCATGCCCCAATGATGTCAGGCATGCATACTACTGAGTACCATTTTGAATTGCTGCAATGACATTTCAGCAAAAATGACTATAATAATTTTTTCACTCTTATTCTCAGTGTGTCTTGGAATTCAGCCTCTGTAGACTGATAATTTTCATTTCCATCAAACGATGTGGCATCCTTTCCTAACACATTACCTAGTCCATATCAGTGTAGATATCAGCATGATTTTTTCCCGCCCATTGAGATCTGATGTGTTTTCCAAGTGTTTCATTTTTTTGACCAGTGTAGTTATTTCCTATGTGACTTCTTTTCCTTGAGCCTTTAACACCAGGCGATCACCGCTAAAGCGCCGGTTTCCTGCAATTACTCATCACAAACAGCTGGTTAAGACGTAGGGTATCAGCGCCGAGTCGGCTGATCAAAGGAACTTCGATCAGCTGGATTTTTAACGTAACTCCACGACTGTTTGTCCTATCGGAGAAATTCAAGTGGTTCCTGAAAGCTCAGAAATTGCACTTCACAGCCATATAGGAGTATTACAGTATTTTTTGCCAGAAGTCTGCAAATGGCGGCACTTTTGAAGTACGCTGTGTCGCATTTGATACATTCAGAAGTATAAGATTAATTGTGATCCAGTTAAACTGCTGGGCAGTCAACATTTTGTGCTTACTGCAGTGTTAATTTTGACAGCAAATTTAGATTTAGTTTGAGTCATAGTCTTTTGACGAAAATGTAATTTAGTTTTAGACATAATTTAGTCATCTGAATAGTTTTAGTTTTAGTCTAGTTTTAGTTGACTAATTAGCGTAAGGATATAGTCGACTAAATCTACAGTTGATTTAGTCGACTAGAATATAAAGGGTGTAAAATGTAAATGCTCCAGCCTCTGACGGGGACGGTCGCATTCTATCTCTCTCCCTGCCCTCCCTATCTTTCCTGCTTGCTGCTTGCTGTGAGAGCGTCTCTTGCACACTGTTCGAATAAGAATAAGATTGAGAGCAATATGGATTTGGCAAACTGGGCCTTCAAGACCATGGATCGAATTTTTTCCACTATGAGATCTGGGAAAGGGGAGCCTGCGTGTCCGAGTGGAACAGACCCGGTTGGATACGTCATCGACTCTTGGAGCTCGTGGAGACCTGTGTGCTTCTCGGCCCTAGAGGTGGAAGACGTGGAAGACGCTTACATATTTGGCTATCTGGTAGCGGTATCTTTTCTGTTTGGGCTTGGAGGATACCTGATTTACCGTGAAATCAAGAAACCTGGACGGCAGTTCGACATCTGCAGAGGCTGCCGACCCAGGTAGATGGGCTGACCAGAATGGTACAGACTCAGACTCAAAGCCTGAGCCGTAGACTTGGGGAGTAGCAGGTGAGAGGGGTTCGATCTGGAGATAAGGTACGGTTCTGCTCAGTGAGGACGGTAACTAATGAATTTGGATTATTGGATTTATTGAATGGTTTCCCAGTGAGACTGAAGGCTGTTGAAAAAACAAGCAGCCTGTTCCAAAACAACACCTGCATTATCAGAATTCGGCTCCCTAGCCGGCCTTGGCTGGCAATCATATCTCTCCAGAACTATGTGTGAAGGCCGCTATCCCCCTCAGCCCTCTCTGTGATTTGTGAAGCTGGATCTGGTGTACCAAGGCTGCTGATGAACTTCCATCACTATCAGCAAACTGTTTGCCTGGGAGCTGGCATCTGGGCTCCACAATGCCCCCACCCTCTCGTCTCCGTCTGCGTCCCCTCCTGACCCTGACCCTACCCACCATACTGCTATCCCGGCTTTATATGTGCAATATGCTTTTTGCTGAGGTGTTTTTTGGAACCTCGTAAGGTGTTCTTTATGAACACAGTATGAGATGATTTTTTTGAACCTAACTATCCCAATGTATCTCTTTCTGTCTCTCTGCTAAAGGTAGCGCCGTTGTGAAACGGTTGCATGACCTCAGACATCTGTCCCCCCCTGTCTGTGTTATGTTTTTGTTTTGGATGGATGTTCTGTTAACTGCAATTTCCCCATTTGTGGGACTAATAAAGGCATTCTTGATTCTTCTTGATTCTTGAACTGCTGGGCAGTCAACATTTTGTGCTTACTGCAGTGTTAATTTTGACAGCAAATTTAGATTTAGTTTGAGTCATAGTCTTTTGACGAAAATGTAATTTAGTTTTAGACATAATTTAGTCATCTGAATAGTTTTAGTTTTAGTCTAGTTTTAGTTGACTAATTAGCGTAAGGATATAGTCGACTAAATCTACAGTTGATTTAGTCGACTAGAATATAAAGGGTGTAAAATGTAAATGCTTTTTCTTCAGTTCCCTTGAATTAGTCATTATATACACTTACACGAAATTAAATATTTATTAAAAGCTTGAATGCTTGTCATGACATCTCTTTCTCCCTGTTGACATTGTCTACATAACTTAGATCTATCAGAAGTAAAGACACAGCCTAGTGTGGCCTTCCCGGGTTTAGATCAAATTTGTGCAACTGTACGTTTCATTGGATGTTTTCCTAACTTGTCCCTGCCTTTCACAAAATTAAATAAGTTTTGATTGGATGTCGTCCCCGCCAAGCATTTTTGTCTCGTTTTCATTCGTCGATGAAAGTGTCAATTAATTTTGTCATCGTTTTTATCCTTTTAGGTAGTTTTTATTTAGGTATTGTCTCGTTTTCATCATGAAAAAAAGGGTCGTTGAAGAAAACTATGACGAAAATAGTTTGTCAACGAAATTAACGCTGGCTTACTGAAAAGCTCTTCTCATTTTACTAAGTAAATATTAACTCACTTGTTTTTCTGCTTTGATTTTATCTAGTTGTTGCAAATCAGAAAAGATAAATTACCAAGACAGTGCATGCTGCTAGGCAACAGCCCTGGTCTTGCAGACAGGCTTAACTCCCGGGCACCTCCTGAGTGCCTCCTGAGGGAGGTGTTTTACAGCCCTTTTTAAATAATCCTCTTTATAAACAGTGACAACGTTCCTATAAAAAACACACTCTTTGAATTTAGACATTATGTTGCTATCTATAACGCTATCTCAGTCACAGAACAAATGAGGCCTTCCTTCGTGCATTCACGGGAAAACAAGCCACCAGTGCATGTGTGTGAGCAGGTTCTCATATAGATAAGAGATCTTAAACTAACAGAAGAGCTTAAGAGCAAGTGAACCTATCAGATGGAGCAGAGCCTGCAGGAGATGAACCGATTACACGCATTTTTACATACGTGTGTATGCATGCACAGATGCACAAGCGCACACAGCAGGTAATATGAGTCGGAAACAAGGACGGCGGATTTATTTCACAAGTGGGAGGGGGAAAAATAAACATAAAATATATCTTGAGATGCTGACAGTGGGAATTCGAACTACTGACCTTGCAGCTGAAAGGTGATCAAGTTTAAAAATGACACATGAAAACCCTAAAATATTATTAACACGACACGTAGAATGTCCTTAAAAGTGCCATGCTATTATTTTTAAAGTCATGTTTCATACCAATTAAAGATACAAAAACACAAGCCAATAGCAGAAGGCAAAGATGTGAAACTGGAACAGCAGGTAAAGTTTATTAAGATAGTGAAAACAAATTATTTAACAGTGACCATTATTTTTGAATCATTTTATATTTACCTGAGTTACAAACCCAGTTTCAGAAAAAGTTTGGTTGCTGTGTAAAAATGTAAATAAAAACAAAATGCAGTGAGTTGCAAATCTCATGAACCCATATGCTTTCACAGTGGAACACAGAAAACATGTCAAATGTTTAAACTGAGACATATATTTCACTTTGATGGCAGCAACACATCAAAATTGACTTGTGCTGTTTTACCTGTTTAGGTAGTATCCGCCCACTTTTATCCACTAATCAAAAGAGGCTAACTCATTTGTCGTGGCATATAAGCAGGGTTAAATCTGATTTGGTCTCTCCTGTTACTGTATACACGTTACTTTGTTTTCATGCTGGAAGCTTGAAATAAACGCGCCAGTGTCCCTCAGTCTCCCTTGTTTCGCTTATTGAGATTCACATAAACAGCCTTGCTATTCGGTCTTTGCCAATTAGTGATTAGTTTACATTGATCGACTGCAACATTTAACCAGTACTAAAGAACCCACTTCCCAACGAGCCGCATGCATTGGTTGGGTCTAAACACTTTTTCTGGTGGAAATCTTAATATTTGTTTGAGATTTTAACAAAATCCATCTACAGTGTAGTTACTGCTGTGTTGAACTGTGCACTTTAACCCCTGATTGTTATTGGGAATACAGTTCTTTTCCTCTTTTTTTTAATCTGCTTTCCTTTTCTCCTTCATCTTCATCTCAACCTCTTCCTGCTCACCTCAAGCTTCATCTTCTGAACTGAAGTCAGGGCTCTAAAACATGAAAACATACATAATGACGCTCATTTATTCCCCTTACTGTCATAATTACTGATTTTTATTAACATTATTCCAGCCAATATGAGGTTCAAAGATCCTAAAAATCACACGTTCCCTCTGATGAACAGTTTGATTTCATTTCGATTCATCAACAACATTAGATCCACTTTAAAGAACATTTCAGTAATGCCGGCTAAAAGCAGCTAAGAGCGGCAGAAACAGACACACTCACTGACTGAAAATTTCTCGAAACCCTCAACAACTCCCCTCAGTATCCCTGTCATTGGACAGACGTGAGCTTCACTGACTCATCAACTCGTATCGGGCTCCTTTCACAAAGTTTTACATCCTCTTCTGGAGTGAATAGTTGTGGATGCTCCATGCACCTGGCATCATGAGGTAAACAGTGATCCGACAACCTATGCTGCACTAGATAAACGCCGGCTAGAGCATTCGAGGTGACTCGGGGGTAAAAAGGTAAAATATTGCTAAATATTTAATTGTCACATATCCATTTTTTAATTCCTCATTTATTGCTAAGGATTGATATTATTAAAATATATTAAAATATAGTATGTACAGAAATATTTTTATACACAAACAGTAGTAGAAACATGGTACGGAGGGTTAAAGGTTGCATGAAAATACTAGGCAATTTTTTTTGCAGGCTACAACGGTTAGGTTGCAGCACTGTGGTTGAAGTTTACAGCAATGCACTCTGTTAGATTGGTGCAGAGTGGCTGTGAAGTTCATGGTCAATGTTAGGTTACAATAATGGTGAGAGAGATTGATCTGAAATTAAGCTGATGATGCTGATTAGATTCACTACCACCTTATGCTGGTATAATAGTTTGTGGGTTTGGGAAATCAGCCATGATGGCCCAGATACTGTACATCGTTTTTTTTTTTTAAATTCTGCAAAGCACATGTTTCTGGGGTGCTAACGCAGACTTGTCAACAGTTTCAGCACTGATATGTCATCCTCATGATTTGTTGCTCTATAGCTTGACGCTCGAGGAAGTTTTCACTCAACGGCCCTGAGGTGAGTAAATACTGTTCTTTATGTGGTAGTGACTACTGTCTTGTTTCCCTACCAACCCAGTCTGTTTTGGTTGCAGCAGCGTTGGCAGAAACTTGCTCATTAGGCATCTTCCCTGGGGGAGAGGCAATAATAACAGTATCCCATTGTCCAGTCATGGCATGAGGAGAACAGGCAAAAAGACAACATGAACTTGGAGTGTTAAAGAGAGTTTTATAATACAATGGTGGTATTATCACGCCAGAAATGTGTGATTGTCTTGGGATTCTTTGTTACCTTGAGGAAGGGAACATGCCATCACCACTGCAACCTTATATTTGAGTTTTACCTCATTTGTTTGTTTGTTTTTTTTTGCTGTATTCCAGGTCAGCCTGTGTTACATATTAATTTTTTCCAAGATGTCTTGTTAAATTCATTCACAAAGCAATAGCGTGTTTACAAGTTAAGGTCACAAGTTTGATATCTTGGCATAGGAACTTGCACAGAGAACAGTTATCTTGCATAAAGTGGACATAAGCATGACATGTTCTACTTCTTTCTCTCTCTGCCCACCCATCTAAGTCCTCTTTGGTATGACATTGTGACTGAAGCATTTCAGGGACTATATACTGCACACCTCCTTCATTTCAATAGCCAGCCAAGATTTATGCAGACGTCAGTACATCCTGTGGGTTCTTCTCTGTGCAATAGTAAAGGTCTCTTTACAGCATAAGCGCCTCAAAACTTTTCAGGGTAGACTTCAAAAGAAGGGCTTTGAAGTCTTCCGCCATATGGGATGATGAAATGCATGGCGAGCTGTCAGATTAACTCAGGAGGCACTTCATTTTGACAATCTCTTTGGCTGCACGATACAGGCATGAAGGCTTTGTGAAGCCCAAGGAGTAAGAGACCACAACTTCATTGTTCCACAAATGCTGAGAACGGTCTTATTGCTGTAAGGTCCTTGTGTGGTCCTTTCTCTCAATTAAAACAGAGAAGAGAAACATTCTTTGGTCACCCTTTGGGAGAATGAAAGATTTTTCAAAAGCTAGTGGTGAAACCTATGATGCGAAATGGAGACTTTTCACCTTAAAAGTTAGTATTTTGCAGATAAGTTCATGTCTTCCATACAACCTATGGACGATCATGGCAATCTGAATAATGTAGCAAGTAGTGATTGGCAGGTGCTTGCCAGTGGATTGAATAGATGTCATGTATGCAGTGTTCTTGGTTTTTCCAGCAGATCCACTCCTTGAAGGGAGTGTGTGCTGAAAGAAACTCTAAAGTACTGTAAATTCTTTGCCGTTTTATAGCCCAAATTGACATCCGCTTTGACATTATGGTGAGCAGATGCATCTTGCTAACAAAACTAGCTAGCTTGTGCTAGCATTAGGCGATCTGGGTCAACCTCTTCTCCAAACAGCCAAACTTGTGGCTTCAAAATCCACAAACCAGCGGGTAAATTCATGGTGGCCACTTTCATCAGTTCTACAGTCTGTTTTCATAGTATAGGCAAACTACAGAAGATAAAAAAATTAAAATAAAGCAAATCCATTGGTATTTAGTGAGGAAGCAGATTTCATTTCTTTAGAGGAACTGATTACACCTAATTGTAAGGTTATTTCCTAAAAACAAAAAAAAGCTCCCATTCCAGGATTGCAAAATCTTCTCATGAATACAATAACAGTTTTTGCAGTATACAGTGACATGAAATTGCACATTTACTAATTGTAATAGTGTTTTGGCCAAACAGCTAGGCTGCTAGTTAGCTAGATTCCATCCATATATGCGTCCCTTGTTTTAACCACTTATCCAGTTCATCGCAGCTGCCATCGGGCGAGAGGCTGGGTGCACTGGTCAGGTCACCTAACTAGACTGACTTACAAAAATATTAAAAAAACTGTTTCTAGTCAAAGCCACTGAAATGCATATTTTGACAGTTACTGAGCCATTTATGGGCGAATAACAAGATGGTGGTATTCTTTAACTTGCATTAAATTCGACACATGATACTTGCCAATATTAATCCCCTGTCAATCAGCACAGTTCCCAGTAATCAAAGCTGCATTGTAACAGCTTCAGATCTCTAATAATTGACATGTGAGCCAGCAACACTCCATTAAAAACAAGCTGAGGAGTCAGTTCAGCTGTGTCTCCCTCCCCACAAAGCCACAAAATGTAAAACAAGCCTTTAATAAGGAGCACATGGAGGAGTGGCATAAAGCTTTAACTGGCTTTGACACAGTTTCGCTCCTCATTCGTATGTATACCACATCATAATCAAATCCCTGCTGAAAGTAACAATGCCTGTTTCCAAATTCAACACTTGCTTACAAAGCACATGTTGACACTGGCGCCAGAACGCTGTGGGCTAGTAGGAACTACCAGCTTCAGTCTCTCTCACACACACACACACGCACACACATGCACACACACACTGTAAAATGATATTCATTATCAGAAATAATTATATTTTTCTAACTTATGGGCTGTTATCCTACACCGTACCTGTTTGCGGACTCCCATGTGGAGGACAACCAAACCTGAAACACCGCAACATATTTTAAATACAATGATGGATTCTACAGACAGAAGCATGGATGTGCCATGGGCTCCCCAGTGTCTCCCATTGTAGCCAACCTTTACATGGAGGAAGTGGAAAGTAAAGCTCTTGGTTCGTTCAAAGGGATGGCACCTCGCCACTGGTACAGATATGTAGATGACACCTGGGTCAAAATCAAAACCCAAGAAGTAGAAGCCTTCACTCGTCACATTAACTCAGTGGATAAATACATACGTTTTACCAGGGAGGACACCAGAGATAACAAGTTACCTTTCCTGGACTGTGCGGTGCTTATCGAGGAAGATGGAAGCCTCAACATTGAAGTTTACCGGAAGCCCACACACACAGACCAGTATCTCCTCTTTGACTCCCACCACCCTCTGGAACACAAACTTGGGGTGATCAGGACCCTACAACACCGTGCGGAAAGTGTTCCCTCTAAGGCAGAAGGGAAGCATAAGGAACACACACACATTAAGAAAGCCCTCAAAACATGCGGTTACCCCAACTGGGCCTTCATCAAATCAGCTAAGATGCACAGGAATGAAGGCCAAACACAAACTACAGAGAATAGGAAGGACAAGAGGAACAACATTGTCATCCCATATGTGTCAGGCTTGTCAGAGAAACTCAGAAGAATTTTCTCCAAGCATGACATCTCAGTATACTTCAAACCAAGTCACACCCTAAGACAAAAACTGGTTCATCCCAAGGACAAACCCGCCAAACACAAGATCAGCGATGTAGTGTATGCTGTTCAGTGCAGTGAAGAGTGCTCGGACCTCTACATTGGTGAAACCAAACAGCCTCTTCACAAACGAATGGCACAACATAGAAGAGCCACTTCGACAGGACAAGATTCAGCAGTACATCTGCATCTGAAGGAAAAAGGGCACTCTTTTGAGGATGCCAATGTCCACATTTTGGACAGGGAAAAGAGATGGTTTGAAAGAGGAGTGAAAGAAGCCATCTATGTCCACTGTGAACAACCATCATTGAACAGAGGAGGTGGATTACGTCACCAACTTTCCCCCGCCTACAGTGCTGTCCTGAGCTCCCTTCCCAGACGTCTCAACCCCCATTCACACCTTTGTTCCAGTGACCTCAATAGGCCACAGGAAACAATGGAGCGGAGTCCTAAGTTGGTTTCAACTGAAACCACTGATTAAATATGACCCACGCCCCCTTCACACCTGGGCACATGTGTTCAAGCACATGATCAATAGAGGGTCATAACCACCTCCAGGGGACTACGCCCACAGGGGTTTAAATACCTGGGTCTCTCCACCATTTGGTTGAGAACTGAAGAAGCCTTTCGGATGAGAGGTGAAACGTCTTCAAGAAACAAAAGAAGTCCAGTCGCCTTTTTCAAGCTCCAGAGACTACTATGACCTGGATAACTGAGAATCTACACAGACAAACACCGTGGAACATAACACACATCTGTGAAAGCTCAAATACATACAAAATCACACCATATCGTCTGTCTTTATTCATTAACGCTCATTCCACAGTCCTCGTCCATCGTGTGCTTGTATTGTATTTTCATTTAGCCTTAGGGGTCTTACATATATAAAATGAAATGGCTCCAGTTCATTTACGCAAGAGCCCTAAGCTTCATGTAAATCTTTTTTTTGTGTGGTCATTCTTTGTCACATATGCAGGGGCGTGCAGGTGCAGCTGATCCTGGAGTGAGTAGTCATTGCAGTCGGGAAATTATTTAAAGCCACGAGCCGCGGCAGAAGGAGAGATGGGATGGATGTCTCATTCAAGAGCACCTCAGGAGTGTTTGATATTACAGGTGGACTGGGACGCCCAGCGGAGTCATATGTCCACGGGCGAACTCACGGGTCTGCCAAAGATGGTGAAATCTGTGGGTGTGTGCACTTCAGAGACATCTGCAGAGGAAAATGAAAGGTTTTGTGAATACTTATCCATCTGCAATAAAACGTTCTTTTAAACTGTGTGTGTGTGTGTGTGTGTGTGTGTGTGTGTGTGTGTGTGTGTGTGTGTGTGTGTGTGTGTGTGTGTGTGTGTGTGTGTGTGTGTGTGTGTGTGTGTGTGTTTTCAGTCCCCTATATCTAATTTGCAGACTTTATCATTGAATACTAACACTGAATGTGTCATGATCCTGGCTCTGTGACCCAGCGCTCTCACTCTTGGATTTTCATGTCTGATTCTTGGTTTATTGTAGTGCAGTGTAGAGTTTTAGAATTTTTCCATAGTGTTTCAGTTTTGTGTTCTATTACAGTGTTTGTGGTTTTCACTCAGCGTGCTTGCCTCCCTGTGTGTCAAGTCTGCATGTTTATTCATTTCCTGCTTTATTTTGCTAGCTCTTGTCTCGTGCCACACTGCCGTTTCATGACAGAATGCTAATTCCCTGCTGCAAAATAATTGGAAATCCTTCAGCTGTGTGTAGATTCTCTCCTGCTTCTCTGTTAGTTCCGCTAACAAGGACTGGTGACAGTAAGGTGTGTTTGTGGGTGGTGTGCTTGATGGTCTGGGGTTTTGGAGAAGCTTAGTGAACGAGGCTTCATTGGAGCTGCCACTGTAATTTTAATGAGTGACAAGGAGGAGATGAAGGGTTCGAGGAGAGGGATTGGAGACCCAGAGACCGGCTGCATCAGCTGGTCTTTATTGGTCTTAAGTGCTAAGTTGGTCTTTGTTAAGACTTCACGTGGGTTGCAAACTTAAGCGTAGTATATTCTTCTTGTCTTACCCATGCACGCTAATATGCAGGCATACGTGACTATGGTTTTTGCCTGGCAGCATAAGTAAATGGTAAATGGACTAGTTCTTATGTAGCGCTTTTCTACCACACATGGAAGATGCAACACGTTTGCATTACAATTTCCCACACACATTCATATCAGCACTGTTTCCTATTTCAAAGTGCTTTTTATCTAACATTCATAATCCAATGGTTGCATCGGAGAGCAACTTGGGGTTCAGTATCTTGCCCAAGGATACTTTGGCACGCAGACTAGAGCAGCCAGGAATCAAACCAGCAACCTTCCAATTAGCAGAGGACCCACTTTACAGCCTCCCCTGTTGGCTTGGTAAATTGTAATTTATGATTTGCAGCAATTATGGAAGGTCAAAGCAAAAAAGTAAGAATAAAAAGGTAGTTTCACCAATACTGAAATAAGACAACTGATCAGGACAAAAGACTGACTGTCAATCTGTAAAACTTGGTAAAAATAAAAAAGAAGCACTCAGCTAGGAAAGAAATAAACAGTTGTTCTGAGCTGGGCATCATCCACCCAGAAAAAAAAATTAAACTATGTAAACTATGTAAAATAAAAACCATACAAAAACAACAACAAAAAATAAAACAGGTGGCATCCTCCCCCAGAAATTTTAGTACACACCGACGTAATTACCAATGTTTGTGTAGGGGATTTACACACTTTTACTGGTATAGTCAGCTTGGACAGTGGGAGTGTTGACTAGCTGCTGGCTTATTGTTGGAGCCATTCAGTCTCCATTCAGTCTGCATTGGACTGCTTTTCTTCACATCCACTCCTGACCAGGTTTAAAGCTTCTGCCCAGTTGTAACAAAAGGAAGCTTTACGCCTTGATGGTGCAAACTTTGTGACTATTAGGTTTTGTAACTATTGGTACAGTAACTGACAGCTCTGCACATTGCAGTCGTTTTAGACTTTTCCACCACATGTCACGCATGCCACTGCTCTGATGGCTTGTAGTTAAGGCTGTCCCCTAGTAGTCCACTAAACATTAGTTGGTGAGAAAAGTCTTAGTTTCCCAAGTTTAAATTGGTCGGTTGGTTACGGAAAAAAACAGTAAAGGACAGACTTTATCATTTACATGGCTGGTCTCTGTGGTTTTTAAATATAAAAATGTGTGAAGTATCAATTAGTAGTTGTAAATCAATCAAATTATGTTCGGAGGTGTTTTGGTTTGGCCCACTAGTAACCCCCCGTTGAAAATCAAAACAGAACTGAGGGGTTACACTTCACAGTAATTTGCATTTGCTTATTCGTTTAGCACTGGCAAACTGGAGGTCTGTAATTGGGCTTTTTGGTATCCTGTGGTGGCCACATATATGCACATTTCACACCAGAATGCCCCAAGCTCTTATTGCGAAGAGAGAGACCGGAATAGATCTGGAAAAGGCAGGAGAGAGAGGCCTGGAATAAAAGGGCTTGACTCCTCCTTTTGCAGGCAGTTATATTTTGAGTTCTAGCTTGTTGTGAGTTTTACCGCCAATAAAGCTGAGACTACATACCTGCTCGTGTCTCCTTCCACCGACTCCTACATTGGTGACCCCGACGTAAGAACATGTCTGCTGACGACAGCTCAACGGCCGCGGCCGCTGTTTCCTCACCAGCCGCCGCCGTTTCCTCACCAGCCGCCGCCGTTTCTCCCGCTATTTTTGCGGCCACGGTCAAGCTCCTGGAGTTCTGGCAGCACGATCCAGAGCCTTGGTTCCAGCATGTGGAGGCCCAGTTTCACCTCCGCGGGATCACCTCAGACGACACCAAGTATTACCATGTCGTCGCGGCGCTGGACTCTGCTTCTACCCGCCGGCTGATGGGACTGCTCCGGAACCCGCCGCCTGCTAACAAGTATGGAGCGCTGAAGGAGAACCTGCTGCGGATTTATCAGCTTTCAGACGAAGAGCGGGCTGATCGCCTGTTGTCCCTGAATGGCTTGGGAGATGGTAAACCCTCCGAGCTGATGGAGCACATGCTGGCTCTGCTCGGCCCGGGCGACGCTTCGTTTCTCTTTACGCATCTGTTCCTGCGCCAGCTCCCCCCTCCCGTACGCACCGCGCTAGCCAGCTCCGCTCTGATACGGGCCAAGGATTACCGCGGGCTAGCTGAAGAGGCGGACAAGATTTTGCTGGCATCCAGGCATTCCGGTGTGCATGCACTTTTACCGAGTGCGGCTCTACAAGGGACGGAGACTAGAGAAGCTGGTGCTGTGGCCGCCGTCGCAGAGCGCCGGAGGAAGGGGAGCGTGCTCTGCTTCTATCATCGCCGGTTCGGAGTGAAGGCGAAGCGCTGCATTCCGCCGTGTACCTTCCAGCACCAGGGAAACGAGAGGGCCGGTGCTCACTAGCAGCTGTGTGCGCTGGCAGCTCGGACAAGCTGCTCTTCATTGAGGACACTGCTTCGGGACGCCGTCTGCTTGTGGACTCGGGTGCTCAGCGTAGCATCATGCCGGCTTCAGCTGCGGACGCCTTGGGACAATGTCACGGACCCCTGCTGGACGCGGCGAACGGTACCCCCATTCGCACATATGGAATGAGGTTGGTGACTGTGTGTTTCAAGGGACGTCAGTTTAACTGGGACTTTGTGATAGCATCTGTGTCAGTACCTATACTCGGCGCTGATTTCTTGTGTGCTTTCAGGTTGTTGGTCGATGTAGCTAATAGGTGCTTGATAGATGCTGTGTCTTTTGATACCTACCCCTGTACACTTGGTAGTCCTGGCCCCCTGCCCCTCGCTAACATGCTTGCCACAGGTGATGAGTACCAGCGTTTGCTTGCCGAGTTTCCCACCCTCACGGTTCCCACCTTCTCTGCAGCCGTAGCTAAACATGGTGTGGAGCATTACATTACCACTGTGGGTCCGCCGGTTTTTGCGCGTGCACGCCGTCTCGATGCCGCGAAGTTAGCGATAGCCAGGGAGGAGTTTGCAAACATGGAGCGCCTTGGTATTGTGCGCCGCTCAAACAGCCCGTGGGCGTCCCCGTTGCACATGGTCCCTAAAGCTGACGGTGGGTGGCGCCCTTGTGGGGATTTTAGGCGCCTTAATAATGCGACGACTAATGACAGGTACCTGGTTCCCCACATTCAAGATTTTTCGGTTCATCTTGCGGGGGCAACTATTTTTTCAAAGGTGGATTTGGTGAGGGGATACCATCAGGTTCCTGTCCATCCGCGTGATGTGCCCAAGACCGCGGTTATCACTCCTTTTGGCCTTTTCGAGTTTTTGCGAATGCCCTTCGGTCTGAAGGGCGCGGCACAGACGTTTCAGCGCCTAATGGACTCCGTTTTGCGTGGTATGCCATTTTTGTTCGTCTATCTGGATGACATACTGGTTGCCAGCCCTTCCGCCGCAGAGCATTCAGTGCACCTCCGCCAGTTGTTTGAGCGTCTCAGTGAGCACGGTTTGATTGTGAATCCAGCTAAATGCCAGTTCGGTCTGCCGGCCATAGAGTTTTTGGGACACCTCGTTTCGCCCCAAGGGGCGTTTCCCCTGCCCGCTAAGGTGGAGGCGGTTTCTGCTTTTCCGCGCCCTTCCTCAGTGAAGCCCCTGCAGGAGTTTTTGGGGATGGTGAACTTTTATAACCCTCTGGAGCACTTTCCCATACCCCAGAGAAGGTTCGAACATGTCCATATAGACCTGGTACGTCCATTTCCCCCTTCCCGGGGTTTCACCCATCTCCTGACAATGGTGGACAGGACGACTCGGTGGCCTGAAGCAGTTCCTTTGGCGTCAACCACCTCAGCAGATGTTGCTCGTGCGTTCGTCTCCTCCTGGGTATCTCGGTTTGGCGTACCGCTTGACTTGACATCTGACAGGGGTCCTCAGTTCACGTCTGAGCTGTGGACTGCTGTGGCGGAGAACCTTGGCGTCAGACTCCATCGCACTACCGCGTACCACCCGCAGGCCAATGGCCTTTGCGAGAGGTTCCACCGTACTATGAAGGCTGCCTTACGGGCTGCGCTGGTGGACAGCAGCTGGGTTGACCGCCTTCCTTGGGTCCTGCTGGGCCTGCGTGCGACACCTAAGGAGGACCTGCAGTCTTCTTCAGCTGAGCTGGTCCTGGGCCAGCCTTTGAGGGTTCCAGGGGAATTCCTTCCTGGTGCATCTGCTTCGGGGGCCGACAAAAGGAGCGGGCCGGTTTTCCCGGGGAATGATAGGTTTTTGGCCCCAGTAGCGGCGCATCACTGCCTTCCACAGTCAAATGTGCCAAAGGACCTGATGTCTGCCAAGTACGTTTTTATCCGCCATGACGCACACCGTTCTCCACTTCGACCTCCTTATGATGGTCCATTCCGTGTGCTAGAGGTGGGACCTAAGGATTTTTTGGTTGAGCTGGGAGGTAGTCAGGAGCGGGTTTCGGTGGATCGCCTTAAGCCTGCTCACATGTTTCCGGATGGTCCTATTGAGTTGGCCCAACCTCCGCGCCGCGGTCGTCCTCCCGTTTCTATGCCTCACTCGGAGGACCTGCCCCCAGCTGCTGTTTTTTCCCCTGCGAGGGGGCAGTCTCGCCGTAGTCGGGGCTATGCCCCTCCCTCGTTTTCACCACCTGTGGTCGCCAAGCACAGCCGTAGCGGCCGCCTTGTTCAACCCCCTAGGAGATACTCTTGATGTGGTATTTTATTTTTGCTATGTTGAGTTGAAAATGGTTGCTGTTTTTATTATTGTATTGTTTGCCATTCTGTGTGTTCAGGGGGGGCCTGTGTGGTGGCCACATATATGCACATTTCACACCAGAATGCCCCAAGCTCTTATTGCGAAGAGAGAGACCGGAATAGATCTGGAAAAGGCGGGAGAGAGAGGCCTGGAATAAAAGGGCTTGACTCCTCCTTTTGCAGGCAGTTATATTTTGAGTTCTAGCTTGTTGTGAGTTTTACCGCCAATAAAGCTGAGACTACATACCTGCTCGTGTCTCCTTCCACCGACTCCTACAATCCGTTAAATCTTGCAACACAGTATATAAGTCAAAAACAGAGTTTGTACAATTCTAATGAGCTTGAAAGTCAATATTTGGAATGATCCCCTTTACTCTTCAGCACAGTCTGAACTCTCTGAGGCAGCTTTCTTATAAGGAACAGTTCTCCAGGCTTCTTGAGGAACATTCAAAGCTCTTCTTTGAATGTTGGCTGCTTTTTGTTAAACTGCAGTAACATCTTAAAGACATAAAGGCCTGGATGACCTCTAATTTCCTGAACTAAAGTTATTGTACTTGACCCCACAAATCTTAGAAACATGGTGTCTAACCAGATACTTACTCTAGGTGGCATTACCTTGGCCTCCAGTCATTTTTTACCAGGATATGTCCTTCAACGCACATATTAACCAAATATGTAGGACTGCTTTTTTGCATCTGTGCAATATTTCTAAAATTAGAAACAACATATCCCCTCAGAGTGATGCTGAAAAAGCTAATTCATGCATTTATTACTTCTAGGCTGGACTATTTTAATTCATTATTATCAGGCTGTCCTAAAAGCTCCCTGAAAAGCCTTCAGCTGATCCAAATTGCTGTAGCTAGAGTACTGACAGGGACTAGAAAGATTAAAATTCTTCTTTTCACATACAAGGTCTTGAATAATCAGGCTCCAGCTTATCTTAAAGACCTCATAGTCCCATATCGCCCCAACAGAGCACTTTGCTCTCAGACTGCTGGCTTTCTTGTGGTTCCTAGAATACTTAAGAGTAGAATGGGAGGCAGAGACTTCAGCTTTCAGGCTCCTCTTCTGTGGAACCAGCTCCCAGTTTGGATTCAGGAGACAGACACCCTCTCTATTTTTAAGATTAGGCTTAAAACTTTCCTTTATGATAAAGCTTATAGATAGGGCTGGATCAGGTGACCCTGAACCCTACCTTAGTTACGCTGCTATAGGCCTAGGCTGCTGTGTGTGTGTGTGTGTGTTTTCCCATTCAAACATTAGTTATTAACAATCTCTGGTCTTCCACACAATGTCTTTTGTCCTGTCTCCCTCCCCTCAACCCCAACCAGTCTCAGCAGATGGCTGCCCCTCCCTGAGCCTGGTTCTGCTGGAGTTTTTCCCTCCCATTGTTGCCAAGCGCTTGCTCATAGGGGATCATCTGATTGTTGGGTTTTCTCTGTATTATTGTAGGATCTTTACCTTACAATATAAAGCACTTTGAGGTGACGGTTGTTCTGATTTGCAATGCAATTCAATGCAATGCAATGCAATGCAATTCAATTCAATTCAATTCAATTCAATTCAATTCAATGCAATGCAATGCAATGCAATGCAATGCAATGCAATGCAATGCAATGCAATTCAATGCAATGCAATGCAATGCAATGCAATGCAATTCTCTGTCAGGATGATCCCACATTGCTTCAGTAATGTTGAGGTCTGGGTTCTGGGGAGGCCGATCCATGACTGAAAGTATTCCATTGTGTGTATCCAGGTATGCTTTTACTCCATTGGCAGTGTTTGAGATCATTGTCATTTTGAAAAGTAAAGATGTTGGTAATCAGTATTGCTGTCACGGCTGGGTGCTGGCAAGGCAGGTAGGACCCCAGTGCAGGACACGGCGAGAGCAGGTTTGAAGGGAAGATTTATTGAAAACATCAATAAATACAAAACAGCAAACTCGAAACTTGAAAGCAGGAACTAGAAACTTGAAAACTCGAAGACAAAGCACACAGGCAAAAACTGACGAGGACCCGAACACTGAACTAAACAACACTGAGACTTAAATACACAGATGGAACGGGGGGAGGAAAACAGCTGAGCACAACAGGTGAAAAGAATAAGACTAATAACACAGGAAGTAAAACATAACACAAAACACAGGGAACACTGGACTACCAAAATAAAGCAGGAATTACTAGACATAACAGATGACCTAACACAGAAAACTTGACAAGGCAATGTACACAACAAAACAACAAGCTGCACACTCAAACAATATAACTATAAATTATAAGAAACACTAAGAAACATAACCTGAAAAGTACAACAAAAGAAAACTACACAAAAGACACTCAAAACACCGGGCCACCGGCCCAGGACCATGACAATTGCATGCTCTATCAAAATCTGATGATGCTTTTCTGTGTTCAGAATTCCATCAATATTCACAAGATCTCCAACACCACTGGCTGAAATGCAGCTCCAAACCATGACAGAGCCTCCACTGGGTTTTACAGATGGCTGTAGACACTCATTGTTTGCGCTCTCTCCTGACCTCCACCATACATATTGATGATGATTTGAACCAAAACTTTCAAATTTGGATTCATCTCTCCATCAGACCTGCTGCCACTGATTTTCATTCCAGTTTTTGTGTAACGTAGCACGCCTCAGCCTTTCTCGCTGTTTCCCTTCCTTAAGAATGGATTCTTGACAGCCTGTAGATAGTTTTTTAAGCCTGCCACTTCTTTCGTCCTCCACTTGTTCATTTTCCTGCAAATCTTCAGGACACAGTGCACACCATGCTGAGATTTGCCAGGTTTTTAAGTAATAGCTCTTTGGAAATCACCTTGTCGGTGCAAAAATACAATTTTATTTCTGTCAAACTGTGTTATTCTTGGGATTCTTTTGTAGATTCAACAAAGGAAATGGGAAAAATTGTGGTTTTGGCACAGGCTTCTAAATTGTGTCAAAGTGCCTAAAGATACAATTTAAAATTGGTTCTTTACTAAGTTGCGTGTTATGTGTAGCCACAACACTGGTTCATCCATTGAGTCAGGTACCTTTTTTTTTATGCTTGAATGAGTTATAGGTCAGTGTAAAGTGGCTTAACAAACAGAAAACATCCCTCTGAAAATGGTCAGGTTTAAGGCCTGGACTGAATATGAGTGAAAAAGCAGCCAATGTCCGAAGAAAAACTTTGAAAGACCTTTAAAAAGCCCGGAGACTACTTTAAAAATTGCAAGAAAGTCTGGCTTCTCTCAAGGAAAATACAAAGAAAGGAAGAGTGACTCAAACCTTCTGCACAGCACTATATGCTGGACAGCTGAAGGTGAGGTTATTGTGTGTATCTTAGTGGGAAGAAACTTCCCAGTGAGAATTACGAGGTGCTGGAGAACTATTTAGAAATGGTTCTTCTCTGTACTTCCACATTACATAAGGCTAAAGTGATTCCTCTCTCCAGCTATCAGTGACCTTGGGAGTTACATAACAGTAGTATGAGTACATGTACGTGTGAAACAGAATAGGGAGAAAAAAGAGCCACCTCCAGAGGCAGCAGCACATAATGTTCAGTATTGACCTGCTTGTATGCTTCAGTGACTTCAGCAGCGTGATGTTTGTAACTCTTGGCGTTCGTGTCTCCATCTGAACTCTGCAGCGCACATTGGGCTGGCTCAGCTTCCTGTTATTGGCAGGGAAACAAAAGAGATCTCAGAGCATTAGCAAGTGGCGAGAGTAATCATCTGCAGTGCTTTAAGTAGGCTGCTCAGCATACATGTGTCTCGCTAAACACCTGCTGAGTGGTGGAAATGTGGAAATTGCGTCGATAGCAAAGTATAATTCGTGCTTCATTAGATTTCTCTCTGAATGCATTTGCAAATTAGCAGTGCAGTGTGCAAAACGCAGCTTATGGAACATCCATTTAGCAACACTACCAAAGTTTTAGTTTGCCTTTTTAACTCCATTTTAAAGACTGCAGGCAAACAGTAACACCATGCTGTTCCTATTCTTCACACATTTTGGAGTACCGGTATGATTTACGATCGAAGACTCCTCAAAAAAGGTACAAAACTATAACCTTGACTGTGATACTTATTGGATTTGCCCTAGAAACAAATCCCTCTGACCTCTCTGGCTTCACTGGTTTTACAGATACCAAGAAAAGCTTTGCAGTCAGAACGAAGCCAGATGGAGGCAGCGTGACAGACAGGAAGATGAAAGCAACAGTTTAAAAAGCCGAGTGATGATTTAGGCAAATATTTACTTCATTGTATCCAGTGAAATATTTAAAATATTTGTGTGCTTGATTAACAGGGATTATTCTGTTTTTTCTGCTCTGAATTCATGTAATTTTTATGCAACACTGGACAAAAAGTACAGTGTATATTTTGTGTTTTAAGAACAGCAATGTTAATTATTATTTCTGATAAAGTAGCATATCAGTCTGGTTGATACAATATTCAGTTTTCCTGTAGGTCCCACATAGATAAGCAAACCAGCTTTGAATGGGTAAGAGATTTAGGAGGTGACAAGTGCTAACCAGCCCACCGGGACCAAACAAATGCACACTCGACCTTCTTTTTCCAATGTGTTTCATAAAATGTGCTACGCTGGCTGCGATGGACCAGCTGTGAGTCATCAGTGGAAACACTTTGAATGGTGGAGTAAAGGGAATCAAAGGACTGAGTGTCACAGTTGTGACATTTTCCTGTATTCTGAGATAAAAATCAGTCCTGTGGGTGGGTTGGACACTGCGTGCAGCTTTTTCTCGACTCACTCCCCACCGCTTTGGTCTTCCTGGTTTGACCTACATTTCATGTCGCCTTTGAATGCATGTAAACATAGCTTAGTGGTTAAAAAAAAAAAATCAGGTTCTGGGTTTGGTCAGATGGTGGAACATTTTTCAGTTTGTCTTTGAGTTAGAGTGTGGAACTGTGTTTATGGGTCTAAACCAACAGGGTTTCAAATGGTGGCTATATGCGGGTGTTTGTGGGTTCAAACATTTGCAGGGCGTGCGCCTTGGCGACTGTGGACAGAAATGGTGTAGGTGTGTGTTTGTGTGCACTGTGTACAGTATATTGTGTGTACCTGTACAGTCAGAAATTAGTGCTGGGGTGTGTGTGTGTGTGTGTGTGTAAAGGTTATTCTGGTCATTTGTGATAACCCACACATGACTAGTTGAAGTTGGTCTCGGGCATTTTATGCAGTTACAGTTAAATCTTGCACATACTCACATCTGATGTTTAGCCTTTAACAAGCACGAAGCCCAAGGTGCTTGAGGTTATTCTGTGGCCTATAAACAGTTGAACTGCACCGACTTGTGAGTATGCGATTGTATTTCTTTCAGCAGCAACTTATAAACTGTCTGCCCGCTGTTATCAACCTGCCATCGGCTCTCCGCAAGTCAAGCGCACCAGAAAGTCTATACAGAGCAGCAGATATGATTATATATCTTGGCAGGAACAGTGTGCATGCATCACTGTGTTTATGGGCGCGTGTGCACGCATGCATCACAGTGTATCCTGGTTTGAGGAGCGAACCAACTCATGGAACACTTGACAGAAGATATATACCTTTTCCAGAGCAAAGGGAAACAAAGGCAGGCTCCAAATGATACAAGGCTCCTCGAAGAGGCCCGCAAGAGCACGTTCTCTTTTCCTCCATCGATTCCTCGTCTCCAGGTAAACCCAGCTGTGAACCCATGAGCTCCGTTGGATGCATTTTGTTCATTTTTAACGGTCCTTTTAACGTGACAATAATATCTCACAGCCAGCCTGTCTGCTATCTCCCAGCATGTGCTGACTCGAATTGAACCCAGCTCTCCTGTCAATTCCTCCTTTGCCAGTTAGGCAGACTTCTCTTCTCTTCTTTTCTCTTTTTTTAATTTCCTTATCATGCCTTTTTTTATTCGCTCCTAAACTTTCTTCCTAGAATCTAGACCTTTCCCTTCTTCCTCCTTCTCGTAGGTAGGCCTCTTCCTTTGCCAGATGGAAGAACACAGTGTTCCTTTGTTATTTCCAGGGATTAAGTCTAGATAACAACCGCAGCCACTCAGGCTCAGCAGCACATCAGCAGCTTTCTATCTGTGGCTTTACATGCCTTAATTGGGATTTTAGAGGCATGTCCCCACAAAGGGAAAGGATTTCTGGATATCTCCGCTATGGGTTGCTTTGAGACATTGAACACCTCTTTTAAAAAAAAAAAGCTGTCTCTTTTTAATGTCTCCTAATATTGAAGCAGATATACTAAGATGTTGTGATAGAAACTTTTCATCAGCTTTTGCACATGCTCATTTGCTGCACTTCCACTCGGGACAGAGGGATGATACATTACCAGCTCGTCCTGCTCCAGTTGACCCCTCCCCTTGACAACGGTTGCCTAGTGCCACAACTGGAGCCCATCACTAGGGCGGGCTGACAGCCAGCCTGCCAGATGTGAGGCCTTCTCCACGCTGTCTGTAACCCAAGCAGAAACACAAACTTCAGGTACGCACACTCGCACGTACACAGATAACTAAACACTCGTAAAGTATAGCTTATCAGGTAGCACTCCGCAATTACCTGCCTAATATATGACTGCCTTTACTTTTTTTCTGGGGTGTGCTGCAGAACATGAGAGACAGTTTCAGAAGTGGTATGCGGACCTCCCTGTTTTCCATCCAAACCCGGGAGTGACCTTGTTGTGGTCACAGATTCCCCCCAGTGTAAAGCAGCCTCCTTCAGGACCCTGCTATTAGCGGCTTTGTGGGGCAGAGTGGCGACATCTTAATGGCACACAGACAAGAAGAGGCTACAGACCCCTGCACCCTCCTGCACTGAGAGCACAGCTGACTGCAGGGAATGTGGACTCTTCAAGATGTATGCTGACAGCAGCTACCAGGGGATGGTTGGGATTTGTCTTCACACAAAGATAAATGAAGTACTATTTTTATATTGTTGTTATAAGAAAATCTTGACAGCTTTTTACAGCCACCGAGGAACTTGTCCATGGTAATTATAAGCAGGGAACTAGGACTAGGAACTAAGAAAAGGCGTCTTTGTGCTGAAATATGTTTTATTTATGTTCCAGTTTGCAGGATAAGGTGAGAAATCTCCTGGATTTACATACAGCACTCAGCACATGTCCTGATTTTGAAATTTTGAGAAATACACCTATTTTTTTTGCAGAGAGTAAAGTGACCTTGAAACCATTCTTAAGACTGGACAGTGATATAGTTAAAATGGAAATGTCTGCCGTCAGCCCTTTTGCAAATGTGGATAAATGGGAAAAACATGAGGGGAATGAATCTTATAGTCTTAGCAATAAGGAGAATAAAAGTATTTTCTAATATGTCAACATTGCTTTGATGGAATGCCCTAAAGCTGACAATGATCTAAACTTGAAAATTGACCACAAATATCAATACTCTTGGTTGACTGCAGGACAGAAGCACCAACCCGCTTCCACTCTCAGTTTGACTGTTAATAAGTGTCTGGCCGACACCTGTTGGGAACACACAGATATCCTTGGTTCGACAAAGAGATCTTCATTCAGTGATGGTAGACTTAAAACAGGAAGCCGTGAAAATGGGTCTTCAAATTAAACCAAAAGTACTACAGATTGGGTACATGTGTGTGAAGCTTCTCATTCATACTGACCAGTGGCAGGCAGAAGAAATGAATGTGTTTGAATACCTTGGAAGTCTAATCGCTGGCCTAATTGGGTGGGCAAAGCCTTAACTACACTACAATGACTCAGATCGATTTGGGCATCTTCCTCTCAAAATTTCGCTATGAAATACAAATATAAATCTTTTCAATTTAATAGTTATGCCCATTGCCTTGTATGTATGCAAAACATGGAGGCTAGCAAAAATAATTTCCCAACTCTGCAATATACTGCAAATGATTTTGAAGATATCTCACTGGGACGAACAAGCGTGAGTTACCAACAAGGAAGTGCTTCGATGACCAGGCACATGTCCCCTCGCTGGCACCGTTACTGAGTCCCAACTTTGATTCGCGGGATTCATCCTTTGCCTACCTCCTAAACGACTTCCAAAAACTGCCATGACCTGGACCGCACGAACGGGTAAATGCAAGCAAAGATGACTGAAGATCACTTGGAGCTGGACGTTCACTGAAGATCTGAATGTTGCTGTGACCGAAGTCGCTGGAGACCTATTGGGAACCTTTCGGTGCACTTTCTGTAGACCAGGTGTTTTTAAAGTTTAGGAAAATAGCATATGGCTGCAAGCTGAAAAAGAAATGAAATGCATCATACTGTATGTATGCATGAAGGACCATGCCAATCGCTTACTGATGTATCTTTCACAGTTTCTGCACTACAGTGAAGCTGTATGGCTCAGAGAAATGAGATATCACAGACTATGCTATATATTTGCTTAAAATAAAGTAAAATACAGAATATTGTCTGCCATATCATTGAAAGCAGTCTGAAAATCTGTATATTCTTCTGTGAGTTAAGTATTGTCAGGCTCTCATAAACTACTTTAACAGAAATGGTAATAATGTCTGTGGCATTCAGGGTCATTCTGCTAAAACTGTAACAAGTAAAACAGATTTGGGCTACTTGGAAAACCTTCCCAAGGCCCTGAGAAGTAGTGTCACCGAGCTAATAAGTCACCATTTCCGATATTTTAAGTGTTTCGCCATGCCAAACTTTACCAGGCTCTAAACTTTGCCTGTCCAGTCAAAACATTGGAATAAGTGTGTTTGTTGGTTTGTCTGGCTGTTATGCTTTTAACCTAAGGTTAAATTAATAATGAATTTTTTTTATGGTATAACAGAGCAACAGAGCAAGACTGTGTAAACTTGAGGGAACAAAGCTGTGGTTAGTGGGCAATCCATCTGTCCCTGTTAGCACAAGTGTTAATAGGTTAGTGGCCACAAATTAATGCGTTCCCATTCACATGGACCGAAGAGGACACAAATCATGAACTTGGAAAGCTTGAGCGGGTCCCTGCCCAATGATCCGGACCAGGTCAAGACTGACAAATGGCTGTCATGTGACCATATCATTGTTTCATGGCATCGGAGACAGTTCACAGTAAGTGCGTAGCATCAGATAGCCTTGTTAATGAGCCTTATCTGAGGTGGCGTCTGGCAAACAGCCAGCAAGAGAAAATAAGAGACAGTGGGAGGAGATTTTAAGAACATAAACAGATGCTCTGCTCGCAGATTTGAAAAACAGTATTTCCCTCTCCTTCTCAAAAGAAAGTTTCTCCAATCAAACCCAGCGTGGTCCTCTGAGTAAAACTTTGAAACCAGAAGAGACTTGCAGTAGCAGCAGTGGTAGCCCTCAACCTATACGCAACTTGACCACCTGTAAAAGCTCAGCCGCCCACCCCGAATCCTCTCCTATTTTCCTCATTTTCCAAGTCTTTGCTCAGTCACAGGCCACGAGCGGTAAAATGTAAACAGAGCGTCCCGCTATGACTCACAGGGAGCTCCTTTATCATAGCAACTTGCCAACATAGCAGCAACTACCCAAGAAGAAATGAAGAGGGGAAAATACAGCAAATTTGTGCACACATTTGCACTAATTACATTGATCATGAATGCAGGAATGGATTTATCTTGCTATAAATATGTGATCAAGCAGCCACAGCAACAAAGAACTGAACTGATTAATCTGCTCATTTAGATAACTGTTTATATTTTGAAAAATCAACTATAATTACTTTCTGTATTGTATTCCTTGTCTAAGGAAATTTTGCTGCGTGTTTGACAGATACTGTCTGTATTTGCTTAAAGTCAACAGAATGAGCTTGTAACCCAGTTACATGGATAATAAAACATTAAATGCATTTAACATCTTTTTATACTGCAGTTGTATATCACTCGGGGTGGCCTGTGGCTTCATTATCACTCTCTCTGTACTGTGAATGCTTTGCAAGGCTAACATCAAAGGCCTCCATAAGTCAGCTGGTGTTTGGCTCACTGCTCATCAAGCTGGCGCGGACCAGGCTTGAGCTCCAGAAGCTCTGGCCTCAGTTCCACAAAGAAAGCAATGATGTCAAAATTTCTGGACACGCTGCAACATCATACCACTCTGCGGCCTGCGAGGAGCTAGGAGCTCTGCTGAAATCTGGAGATGGAGGTGCGATCATAAATCAGAAGTCCCTCACACACTCACTCCCCACTAATTTCAGCCTTTTCTCTCTCTCTCTCTCTCTCTCCCTTCCTCCCATCCAGTTCCTTGGCCTCTCTCAGCCAGCGACGGCACATTTTAAACCCATTAGCAACTGGTCTGCCAGCTGTACATCAGCAGAAAACCATAAATTGTTTTATTGGATGAAGTTTCTGCAAAGTGATGAGCTCAGCGTTACCGATTCCCGGTACACTGCTAGCTTAATGTGCAAGTGAAAGTGTGCCTCTTGTCAAATATTCAAGAAGAAATAATTGTTATTTCCAAGGCTTCTGACATTTGATTACTGTCTTGTGTGCATTCGTCACACCTTTCTCCAAATCTGTGTCAGTAGGCTGGGACCTTTATAGTGTTTAAATTGAATTTACTGTACAAATATTTGACTTTTTATTTCTGATTTTGCAAGAGGCCATCCATTATTTCTGCAGGCATGTGCTTAGCAAGCATAAAAAGTCACCGTTGCTTTTAGTAAATGTCTGCACGGTGTACTGCCTTCTGTGCAAAAATTGCTGATTTATGGCACCTCAGCTGCACCTCTCCAAAGATGCGGGCTGTCTCCTCGACTTTATCGAAGAAAGAGCAACTTGTGTGAAGTTGTTTACATTAGTGCCGAGCTCCCCCACAACTCAACTCCCACCTCCTCGCTCTCACCAGCCCATCCAGTTCACACAGCTGTGTGCAATGCAAACACTCTGAGCCCCCTTGCATTGTGTTGCCGGGGCAACTAAGACCAAAACCAGATATACCTACCATCCGCTCGACAGTCAGCCCACGAACCCTCAGTGAGCTAGATGCTCCATTCCACATCAGTTTCTCCAATAATGTCCAATAATCACAATAAAGAAAGAGGGTCACGGTTTTTCAAACTCACTCTGAAGGAGGCCAAGTGGTGGAGGGTGACATTAGAGAATCTGGGGGTGTGGGTGAAATAACCAGTTTCCATTAACTCATTATTGTTTTCAGCTGTTGCTGTGGAAATGTGCTTTAACCCAGACACTCAGCTACCCTCTTAACCTCCTTGTCATCCACCCCCCCAGCAGTATATACACCACATGTGGAATAACATATTGGTGCGTCAGCAGGCTACAGGGAGGAATGTTGTCTTAGGAGGCAGGTGCGTCACACCAGTACTGCCATGCAGCATGCCCAGGAAATATTAATTCCATTTCTCTTGTCCCCTGCGCTGCAGACCCCTATGGCGACTGTTTAGTGTTTCCATTGTAAGAGGACCAAACAGAAAACCAGTTAGAGTAGTGGGTGTGAACTGGAATATAAAATTGATGTTGCCATTAGCAGATTGTGTTCATCATTCAGGAAGTGTGGGGGAATATACACGGCAATGTGGAAAGTCAAGAGTAAACAGTGCCTAATATAGCTGACCTACAGTGCCGGTGATCAAACTGAAACCACTACAGATAACAGCGGTTTTATGATGCACTCCTAGTGTAACTAGAATGCTTGATTTATGAGCTCTAAAACTCAGCCTTACTCAATGAAATACACTCAGGGATTGCAGCTGCTTCCCGTCTTTGGTTTGGTGGGACCATTCAGAGCTGGCTTGTGGCATAGAATATACAATATATATTTGTTTAGATGATGGCTAAAGTGATGACATTATTAATAATATCCTTTTAACTACAACAGTAAACTGCACCTTCTGAACACAATGGAATAAACACATGTACAGGCCTGCCCATAAAAGAAAGACACCAAGAATGACTGAAGTGTGTTTGACAAAACCGGAGCATCATTATACAGCAGCAGGATTCACATGCAGCATTAGAGCCCGTTTAAGGCCGATACCAATGTTTGGTGATTTAAAACGGTGACATATCGGCTGATTTTTTTTTTTTTTCCTTTCAGACACATGAAACTTTAACACATTTGTTATGTGTAATTATTTGCTAAGATATTATTTCAAAAATAATCCCGCTTTAATGTCACCAAAGTCACAGATTATTCATTTACGCTCTGCTCGAGTCTGCTCGGATCAGCTGGTTGTTTGTGGTGTTCCAAACACGCCTCACCAACAGGGAAGTTGCAGAGTGCCCCCGGTGGACTATGCAACATCAACACTTGTAACATGATTAACCCTCTAACACCGGGCAGTCGGCGCTGATTCACCTTTTACCCAACCTTACTCGTCGTCTTGATTAACACCGAGTGTATCACTTCTAAGAGTTTAGATCAAATGTACTTTGCATTACTGTAATTATGCAACTGTTTGTTCAACTGGAAAAATTCAGTTTCTAAAAGCTAAGAAATTACGCTTCACGCCCAACATAAGGTTATTACAGTAATTGTTGCCGGAAATCTGGGAACAGCAGGACATTTGAAATACGTTCTGTCGCCCACAATATCGGTATTAAAAGGATTAAAGGGTGTTTCTCCCATTTCTTCTTCACTTTTTCAGTTTTCATTTATCGGCTGTGATGAATGCTGATATCGACTGATATATCGGCGGGGCCGATATAACGATCGGGCCCTAGGCAGCATCCACAAAAGGAGAGATTTGAGTGCATTTACTCTTGTGGCACAACAGAAGTAACTTTGATAATTACCTCTAATTATTCAATTATGGAATGTAGGAGGGAGTTGCAGGGATGGAGTTTGGGGTTGTTCTTGGTTTCATCATTCTTAAACCCCTATGAAATTGTTGCTGGTTGTTATTAGTCTTCCAAATGTCTTTGTAAAAAAAGAAGAGTATAAAATGGAAGCAAATGTCTCAGTTTTTCTTTTTCTTTTTTTTTTATTAGTGTTTAACCAGTGTTCATTCAAGATTTAGCTTGTGCATAAATATCCCTAAAGGCAATAATAGAAAAGTAATAACTTGCCTCTTTGAAATGCGTATAGAACTGAACAAAAAATTGCTTCTTGTCTCCTTTCCTAGCAATTAAAGACACATTGGTATGTGGCATTACATTTTTACAATGATGTACATTTATGGGTTTTGAATACTGAAGCAGAATTTAAAGTGCACGACACGCATTCCTTCATTTTTATATGGACTCTCACTCATGTCAAATTAAGTCTTTACATCTGAACTTACTGTTGCATTGACTGGTGGCAGCTGTCTGACGTCTCCTGTCTCCTGGAGTGTCTCCACATGGCTGACTTGCATCATTTAAAATGACTGGATAGGTGAAAGCGAAGGTGTGTATTGGCTGGGTGGACTTTTGCCATTGAGGGTCCAGTGTTGAGTCTTTTCAACCACTTATTGTTCCAGAACTTCATCCAAGAAACACAAATTCAGCCGCACTTAAAAGACTTTATGAAACACATCATTCTTATCCCAAGATGATGTCTTACTTCATGACGAATTTATCAAGCATGAAGGCTATAAGGAGCTTTCAGTGTGATTGCTGGTGCTTGGAGCGCAGCTACAACTGTAAATCTTTCTTTTTCTTTTAAACCATTTGTGCCACATTCTTCTTCAAAAGCGAGGGTGAACTCACCGTTTTCAGACACGTAGATTTAGAGAGAACATATTTGTGTGCTGGGGTGGGCATAGCGACCAGGGGTAGGGGGGGTAATGAATCAGCTGAGGTCTGGGAGAAGAAGAGTATGTACAGTCTGGAGCAGGGCAGCTTGGATTTAGGAGGGCAGACAGCTTGGTATTCTGTTTCTCATCAATAAACGATTATATCTCCCTCCACTCTACAAACAGTCCATGTGTACCGACTCTACATTTCATAATCTTCCCTTATTCACATACTGTCCTGACAATCCAGTCACTGGTTTGACGTGAATGGGTTGCTAGCCGGAGGACTTCACATGGGGCCAAGGGATGCCAGGGATTGATAATATCCAAACCAAAAACAAGATCAAGCTGTGCCTGTACTCACGACTGAATAAAGCAGAGAGAAAGAACACAACAAAGGTCACCGAAGCAAATTTGCAGTAATATTGATTCAAAAGTGAGAAAGGGTGTTCAGAGAAAGTCTCAGAGAAGGTGGTGAAAAGAAGGGAGAGATCAGGAAGGCAGATGTAGAAAGAGACATGTGGTGTTGAGCAAGACCCGACCGGAACACGTGAACGTGCGCTACATGTCCGAGAACACGTTCAAAACCCAGGCGCTGAACTCATCTGAGACATAACAACCAAAACGTGCGGCGCCAAAACACACAACTTGACGCATGAACACAACCATATGTCAGAATGAGATGGGGAAAAACAATGGCCGCCCGCCGTGAGATATGCAGCTAAGGTGGTTGACTGGGGTCAGGCAAGCAGAGGTCAACCACAGCTTTCAGTTCTGATTTGTCACACTGTTAGTCATAGCGGTTACTCTGCAAGGAAGAGACATTAGGGGACGTCAGAGGCCTAATTGGTTAAGTGCACCAATAAGGCTGCAGTCGGTTGGTAAATGCTTGATGGCAAACTGCTGGGAAAACGACAGATTTATCGTGATGTTTTCTTTTCTCTGTTTCGCTGTTGAGGTTGATGCTAATTAAAACAAGTAGTTTCCTGTTTTTGAGTGAACAAATTAGGATTGTAGACATAATCTTTTTATTTACGTGCTGTTTTTCGTTAAACGTTTGCTGATTGTGCAAGTCTGAGCGGTCTCATAGGAACAATCTGATCTTCCAGTTTTGAGAATATTCGACTGGATGACAGGAAGGCAGCCACAAGGAGACACTGCGCAAGAGAACAAATTAGAAGCACAAAGAGTAGATCATCAAAAGAGGCCCTTGTCCTCTCAAAATATGCCAGCTAACTCTAAAACACAGCCAGTGTTTTGAGGCCAGTGAGGCCTCAATCCCAGCAACAGCCCGCTCTGTTTTCCTGCTGTTAGTGTTTTGAAAGGAGCTCAGTGCTGCTAACTATCAATGGCGCGTTAAACAAGAGCCGTTATCAGGGTTAAATCTGAAGATGAAATGGTGTGGAAAAGAGTCCTTGTGATCCAAGAGGGGAGAACATATAACAACAGGGAGAGGAGCAAGTTTCAATGGAGAGGCAAATATTTTCTTTTACTGTCCTTATGCTTCTAATTATTAATATGATTCAGTTTAATTGAAGGTAATGTGAGAGGATGAGCATAAATTTTCACACTTGTACAGCAGCTGCATAAAGTTTAGCATAGATGTGGAAAATGGCATAGTTAAATTAATTCTGAGCTGATTAAAACAAAAGTGCAAGCATATGTTTAGCGGATTGTGTTACTTTGTTTTCTTGCTTTTACTTACGCAACACATTTATCCAGTATTTTATTTTACATCCATCCAGTTTCTTCCACTTATCCAGTTCAGGGTTACGGCTGGGCTGGAGCCTATCCCAGCTACCACACGGTGAGAGACAGGGTACACGCTGGACAGGTTGCCAGTCTGTCACAGGGCTAACACAGAGAGACAGACCAACATTAACCTAATGTGCGTCTTTGAATGTGTCTGGATTGTTCGAGGAAGCCAGACTACCCAGAAAGAGCCCACGCAGACAAAGAGAGAGCATGCAAACGCCACACAGAAAGGCCCCAGTTGGCTGCTGGATTAGAACCCAGCACCTTCTTGCTGTGAGGTGACAGCACTAACTACTGCATCACTGCATTTTATTTTATTTCACAGTATATTTATTTTTAGATTGACCTTTTAAAGGTTTTAAAGTTAACACTTAATGTGTGTGTGTGTGTGTGTGTGTGTGTGTGTGTGTGGTGGTGGTGGTGGGGTAGACATTATTAGACAGGATGGTGCAGAGGTGACAGGAAAGGTAGGAGGGAGTGGGAGGAACGACACACAGGATGTGGTCTGGGGTGGATTCAAACCCAGGCCTTGTCTTTGCTAGAGCGGCTTTCGGGTGGATGCTGAGACTAAAATGTGTTGGTTACAGATTCTGGAGGCTCATATTGCTAAACACCAAGGAGACCCATAGACAGTGCAAGCTTACAACTATGACAAGAGTGAAATCTCAAAAGCACATTTTTCCTTCTTTCAGCGGGCTCAACAGCCATGTCGCAGTAATAGTAATAGTAATAACTATTGACCAGAAACTTTCATTTGCCAGTTAAAATCAAGGAAAGCTCAGACTTTGCTTGCCCTTTGCAAAAACAACACAGGAAACACAAGTGGTGGTGTGCAATATGTAAATCACATCAAGTTTTGTTACCATTTCCTGAAAGTGCACGTGAAACATAAACAATTATGATGCAAATGATTTCAGAAATAGTAACGCTGCTGCATGAAAATGCTTTTTCCTACTTCTGGGTCCAATTCTAGTTCGAACATGTACAGTTAAACCCGTGGGCTTTGTTACTAGCCAACATCTCTCACAGGGCTACACCTTTTCTCATTGAATACATTTCCCACACGTAGGCTTTACTTGGGTGGGTCGCTTAGGCATAATCAATGGCCACCCAAGTATATTTGATGACTCATTTTAGCATTTTTTAAAATTAATTTTTTCATCCTCTGAGAGAATGATGCCAGCTGCAGCCAGTACGCTAATAGGCAATCCTCTTGCTCTTACTTTGAAAGTTCAGTCACTACTAACCAGCTCCCTCGGGCCCTTTTATTCTTAGCGTTGCCTATTGGATGGTTCTGTAGTCAAGTCACTGTTAGGGCTGTCTTCAGTCGCACGCTTACTGTAACCATAGAATACTGTACGGTGGGTGGAGAACAGGCTCATATGCCTGCATGCCAACCTTAGCACATAGACTGTAGCTGGTAGTCTTTGTTATGTTCTGCAGAGTCCATCCACAGAACTCACTGTCTTGGGTTTCTATGTTTCATTTGCAGGCATGCAGAAATGTCTGAGACATTTTCTTTGTCATTTAGCCCCCTGCTTTATTTATTTGTAGTGTGCCTAATCTAGCATGGAGACTTAATCCAGATGTAGGATTATGTGGAGGAAATGTGGTGTAATTCTCACAATCTCTACCTCAAGGCAAACATTAGCTCTGACAATAAATTTTCTCTCAGATCAGGTTCAGTTCACTTTAGGAGCTGCCAAGGATATAACCTGCCGTCTCAGGTCACCGGTCAGCAACTTACACCATCGCTGAAGGACAAATACCTACACGTTTGAGTTGCACGTGAGGGCCCGATACCACGCGTGCATGCATGTGCATGGGCGTGAGATGTATGTTAGCCTGTGGTTCTGATAACATTTGGTTTAGCTGGAGGCTTTTTATCTGATAAGAAATAAATATGGTTTATCTTAGCTGCGGTGATATAACACAGATATGCAGCATCATCATATAACAAAACTGGTGGCTGCTAGCAGATTGACTGCTGGAAGTTGTAGCAGGCTAACAATATAGTATTGCATGAAACGCATTCCTTGAGTGCTGAATGGATAGTTTTTAAGAGTTGTTTTGGAGTGTGCAATAACATAAAAAAAACCAAACCTTTTTGCCTCATATTTATGACTGCAGGTGCATTTTGAAGTAAAGCTGTTCGAGTCGTTTTTAGGTGCTCTTGTTGTCCCACTGGAACAAACCACTGCAAAGTGACATGTCTCTGTGAAACCGTGGTAAATCACCTCACATGTAGCATCTCTGAGGTCGTAGCGCAGCCGGTTTGCATTAAACTCTCTGCTCACTGTCATCGGGCTTGCGTCACACCTATTATCTGGAATAACTGGAGTGCTACATGATAGACTGGTAATTCACTGAGTGGTGGGAAATGGAGAGCCAGGGCACGCACAAGAACACACACAGTTACAGTAATCATTATAAGAGCTGGGGTCATTATGCCAAAATAAACAAATTACACACCGTACCACAGCCAATCATGGGATGCATAGTGCAGTTTGGCTGTGCAATCTAGTGAAGATAAGGGGGCACCATCACCCAAAACTAATGGCTCATATTATATCCATTGCAACACCGAGCCCTTCCAGTGACGTGCATTTCATGTCATTCGGCTCGGTGTTGATAGAAATACTGAAATGTCTCTAAGTGAAATATTCTTGTGTCTCAGGTTATTATGCTTGAATAATCGCTCTGCGTCAGCACAACCAGCTGCTGCGGATACTGCAGTAAAGAAAATATGTGCTTCCTCCGGTTTGACAGAGGATTCATCTTAGAACGAGAAAGAGCAGCTGAACAATATTTCAAGAAAAGGTCTCGAAAATCCAGATTCTACCAGTTTTGCTCTTCGATGTGCTGAGGGGGCATTTGACAGCCGGTCGACAGGCCCCGGCTTCAGACGCGGTCGGGGTGACGCGGAGGGTCATGATGATGTCCGTACAGACTTCCCAGCACTCAAGGAGGCAGTGCGGTGCCATGTTCAAAGTGTTCACTTGTTGGTGTGGAATGTTTGGCGGGCAGAGTGAGTCCGTCTGAAGTGAGTGTGTGCATGTGTGTGTTTGTGTGTCTGAGCAAAAATAGTCATTGCAGGCATTCTGTGCACACTGGCCAGGCATACCAACCTCAAAGCCAGGTGTACCAGCCAGCTCACAGGAGGGATCATGGGAAACAGTTTAGTTACACATGGCACATCCAGGGCACAGCTACCTGCTGCACATGCTTATCATCTCAACCATCACACATCTGTTCAGATCACATAAAGAGTGAGTCAAAGTCAGCCAAACACATAAAATTCAACATGGCTGATGTTATGCCAGGTACACATACCTCTTTTTTTTATTACTATTTTTACTTGAAAAATTTTATTTTTAGTTTTTTTTTTAAGGATTATATTAACTGTTTTTTTTTCTTTTATTGTTGATCTAGACCAGTGTTTCTCAAACTCTGGGGTGCTCACCAGGGTCATAACAGGCGGGGTCTGAGTGACCCGGGAGAAAAGTCAAGCGTTACAAATGTTCTCACGGTGGAGAATTAAAAATGTTAGAGGTACAATAGCACAGCAACTAGCTGCTGTGTCGACATCTGCGGTGTACATAGAGCCGTCGTGCTGCCGCTGCGCCAGCGAGGGGGACCCTCAGCATGAAAAGATTTCAATGTGATGTGTGGCATGACTGAAAAAGTTTGAGAACCACTGGTCTAGACTTCTCAGGCATGTGCGAAAAGAGGTGCACCCTCAATTTCTTTAAAACAAAAAAAACTATGTGTATTTTTGGACAAATAACAGAGCACTAATCAACTGGAGGAGGCCAGGGAATGCCTCCTCCAGTTGACAGGGCCCAGCTCCACCATCCTGACCTGCAGTTAGTGACGGCAGTCTTTGTTCTGCTCTGCTGTAGGTTCTGGTTGGAGTGGCTGTTCAGCTCGTTTTCGAGTGCACAACAAGGACCATAGTCACCAGCTGTAGCCCATGGTGGTGTAGTTAGTGTCTGTCCAGGACCAGCACATATTCACATATTTTTTTTTATCCTGGATTTTACTGCTGATGAGTATTTGGTGTCTATCCCTGCACAGGGTGTGACAGATTCGGTCCCGTCACACATAAGGAAAGGTGTCTGAAGAACATTAGAATATCTTTTGATGCATTTTCCATCTACCGCATGTAGTGCCACAGATACACGAGGAACAGTAGTCACAGCAACAATAATATAACTAGTGTAGTCTCACTGACACTGAACTGGCCGCAACAAGTTGTATTATTTTTGCACAAATATTTGCACACATTCATTTGCAAATAATGCATGCTTTTATGTTTTGTTTTGTAACTTTTATTTTGATAAAATCAGGTCAATATCTGCAAATCTGAGCTCAAGAATAAAGAATGACCAGAAACTCTGTGGTCAGGTATTTCAGATTGCGCACAGGTACTATAAACTTGAAGTAGACCAGGCTACTGCTATGCAGAAGGGAGCAGTAAGGAACTGATGGGAGAGAAGCAGCAGTGTTAGACAAACAGTAGCCTGGTATCCAGGTAACACCAAAGGAAAGGGGTCATCAGGGACTGAGAGGCCCTGCTGTTAGAGGATGACTTCAAGTAGAACCCTTTGTTGAAGAGGATTACCTTTGGTTCATTCCCTACTAATAACTACACTTGGCATATTCCCACAAACTGCATGCATGCAATTTTGCATGAACATGAGTACTGAAAGCAAAGCACGTGCAAGCTTTGGTTTCACAAAGATGCACATGTCAAAAATAGAAAACAACTCCGTGCCAAGGTGCTTCAATGAAAACAAACACTCTGTGCCTTTCTGTTGGCAGATTCAAATTTACCTTGGACGGCAGCTGTTTAAGTGGCGCCAGCTTTAGCACGTTGTCACGAAAATCATCAACATGGCTCAAAAAGAATACAAGAAGCAGCATTCTCCGCCCGCCTCTTTCTTGTCTGTGTGTCTAAAAGCTTCTGTTTGAATGTGTGAAGAGGCCTGTTGGTCAATGCTGAGCAGGTTCTGGTAAGGGGTGGACCTGGAGTGTAGGCTCCGTATGTTTAGTATACTCATGGAATTTAAAGACACACTGCTCCAATTAGTCAGTACATGCTCAGTGAATGTTTATGCTATTAATGTATCTGCTTGGTATAAAATAAATTTGCTCGAAAGTCTATACAACTTACCCGTTTGAAGCAGTTTACCCTGACCATTTTTGTGTTATTGTCACAGACGGAGTTCGCATTTATCCTACAGTTCTTCAGAAGTTCAAGATGCTTCTGTCTTTAGTCCTCAGCAGATAACCTTTCTGCTATGTTCATCTTTAAACACAAAAGAGGTTACTTCCTCAAAGAGAAGACACAGAAACAGCCTGAAATCAGACAGAACTGTGACTTTGTTAAACGGTAACTCACCTCTATGTGTGCTCACTCAGAAGGGTTAATATTAAATGAGAAAATCTGAGCATAATTACTTCACAGTAATAAAGTATGTCTTGATAGCTGGGGATCAGTCCGCCAGGGCCTCTGCTTTTGGCCACCGCCAGGCACCCGAACCATGTGATGCCTCCTACGGGTGGCGGGCCTACACAAGGGCGGGCCCAGCCGGACACCACAGCCACCAGACACTCTCCCTCGAGCTTCCTCCCCAGGCCTGGCTCCTGGGTAGGGCCCCGGTGACCCTATCCCGGGCAGGGTAATCAGTTCCCTTGTTGTATTTTTCCATAGGGGTCGTTGGGATTGTGCTTTGTCTGGCCCCTCACCCAGGACCAATTTGTAATAGGAGACCCTACCAGGGGGCAAAGTTCCTGGACAACATAGCTCCTGGGATCACTGGGGCACACAAACCCTCCACCACAATAAGGTGTCAGTTCATGGAGGAATTACCAGATTATAAAAATCTCAGATTTTTTTTTCTCCTTACCTTAAATAAATAAATAAATAGATGTAGAAATGTTAGAAATTGGTGCATAAAAATGTATCTTATTACAATAAATAATATGTGATGTTTAAAATCTTGGGGTGAGAACCCCCACACCAACCCCCCACTCACAATCCTTGAATGAAAACCACACCCATATGTGGACTGATCATGCAGTTGAACTCAAAAGGCCCATACTGAGTCATGAGCCTGTGTACTCTGTATGTTCAGTGTTCAGGACTCCTACCATTTGCAGCGGCGCACTAGGAGTGCTTATAACCTCTAGCTATCAAGACCAGTCTTGGGTGCTACCAGCAAAATGCCATTTAGATTTTCAAATTGTACATAAGCTGTGTAATCCCTGTGCAGAGCATTTGTGTGGCCTGGCTTTAAATGGGAAAGCTTAGTCAACGGCCGAGCTTCAGCTCATCTTTATTGTCTAAACGTGTACAAGCGTGCCATTGGCTCAGCTGAACGTTTGGACAGACTCAATCCAGGATTTACTCTCTGACCTTGGCTAGTGCTTTTAAATCCCTCTGCTCAATTATGATGAGCAGGTGAGCACACACGTACAAACAAAGGCAGGTACTGAAACACATGCAGAGGCTCAGTGAGAAAGCACTATAGGAAGCTTATCCGTCTGCTGAGTGACTTTGACATTTCCCAGACCTTTACCTGGTGCAATGACATCACAGTTTTGCTCTGACCCCATCTGAGGTCAAAAGGTGATCAGGACTTCCCCCTATACTGCTTTAAGTTCCATGTGGCCCAGCCAACCAAAAAACAGGTCCCAGTCTGCTTAGGTCAAAGGTCAAATATTTTGACATAATCATGGACAGACCCTTTTCCACTCTTCAAAACACAAACACAGACACATGGTGTAGAATCAGTGAAAATTTTTTACAAGTACCTCGTTAAAGCTGTAGTTGTTACCACACTTTCATAAACACGAAGATCGAAAGGGCCCATCTGCATGTGAGCCCTCGCCATGGCAACGCCAGTATTTGCCCACTGAGCACACCAAAACATTGCGCCGAGTCTCTTGCCACGTTCCTCCTGCCAATCAAAAGAGGAGGGCTGATGGAGAAATGACACAGAGAGAGAAAAGTGTGGCACATAACCAGCGGTTCAACTTGATAACAGAAATTAACGGATTTTGTTTGGCAGTGGCGTCTCCTATTATATATCCTCTGAAATATGTGGTTGGGCAATATGTCAAAACTTTACAGCCATCCACTGTCAGTCAAACAGCCAATATATTGTTAGAGGTGTGTGTGTGTGTGTGTGTGTGTGTGTCACTACAAAAATATTACAAGACAAAACCAGGAATCTGGGGGACCTAAATGAAGGGAGTTTATTTCCCACTTCTCCCATGAAAGGAAAGTAACCTTTAGATTTACCTGTGAGAGAGCATCAAGTCATATTGAACCCTATTTACCTACAGTGACGAATGATTTAGTCGATCTCAATTAGTGAACAAGCAGTCATGTGGTGATGATCGGTTAATGGAGAGAATTTGATTAGCAGTGCCTGAAAATAAAAAAGCTTTTAATAGATGGGCAGAAACCCTGCACAGGTGGTTACCTAGCATGAGCTCTGGGATAGCTTGTTAGCTTAGAACAGGGATCCTCAAATCCAGGCCTCGAGGTCCGGTGTCCTGCAGGTTTTAGATGTGTCCCTGATCCAACACACCTGATTCAAATGGCTGAATTACCTCTCAGTATGCAGTCAAGTTCTCCAGAGTCCTGCTAATGACTTCTGTATTTGACTCAGGTGTGCTGAAACAGAGACACATCTAAAACCTGCAGGATACCGGACCTCGAGGCCTGGATTTGAGGATCCCTGGCTTAGAAGGTAGTAGGACAAGACAATGGAGACCTCCAAACTTGTGCTTTGTGCTACTGTACTGAACACTGACCATGCAGTGCCAGGTCTCCACTACACTACATTCATCGGTGATCCAGGAGAATCTCAAGTTGAATTCTGAACAGGATAAACCACTGAATAAGTGACGTGAAAAGATAAGACCACATACACAGAATAAAAAATAAACCCCAAATCAATGGATCTGCTAATTGCAGCTGGACAACTTCATCCAGTTGACCAACCCTACTGTCCACATTAAAGAAAGGAAGAGGCAGAAAAAACACTCTTTGTTACAGTGAGTTGAGAATAAACAAAGATTTGGTAACTTACAGTTCTTACAAATGTGATTTCAAGGAATTTAGCATCTCAAATGGGCTCTGTGATTAATCTTTCCAATATGCTCTTCTCCCACTGAGAGTAATATATTCTTTCCCCATTTGAATCATTCTGCCAGGGCTCTGTAACTGTAAATTGGAAGATTAACTAGAAATGTTTCTAATAATAATGTTAAACCCAAAGACCTCGCTGGTCTTCATCTGATGTTGAGATGTTTTCATATGCGTGACTCAGTCTTAAAATGCTTAAAAGTGCATCATCGGCCAAATCATAGAGCGGCTTTTCCTCAGCATTTGTCATATTATATGTCCGAACCCCAAAACTGCAGCCATTCAACCTAAAACCTGTTTAGTTCCCTAAAACCTGTTTAGTTCCCTAAAACCTGTTTAGTTCCCTAAAACCAGTGTATATCTCTTAAGCTAACCTCAAAATCAATCCACAAACCTTAATCCCAGATCTTGCTGCTGATCTGCATCTCCTAAACTGGAGCAACTTTCCACCTTGATGTCTTAAACCTGAAAATCCCGCCCTTTCTACGTCGAGGTCATTTTTCCCAGTCGGGGATGAAAGCACGTTCTGTCAGTGAAAAGTTGAAAGGTTACGGTGCTGCAACCAAGAGGTCAAGAGCTGCTGGGAAATGGAACGGGCAAACTGCTGATGGACACGTTGGCGCTACTACTCTTCACACATTCCTGCCGTAGCACTTCCTGTCCATCATGATAGATGTTGGGAATGTGGAGAAGGGAGGTGCTGCTGTGTTCATGGTAACAGGGGTAAGTGGATGTCAAAACAGAGAAGCGTTGAATTCCACTACGTGCCTGTGGACTGCTGTTAGCTGGTGCATTGTGCGCATTCAAATGAGCAAACATTATATCAATCTGTACGAGTGTAGCCGATTACAAAGAAGCTGCATTTTATGTGTTTGGCTGCCAACCCAGAAGCATTACAAACAGATTGGTACTTGTTTTATCTACATGTACCAACAATAACCATTTGCTACCGGAAAACCTAAAGTATTGACAGTAAAGATTGTCATAGTTGAGCCAGGAAAGCCAATTTTCTGCTTTGCAAACATCAGTGCCTATTTGCCCTGCAGCTGAATTTAACAAAGATCTCTCGAACTTGAACTTCGCCAGCTCACTTTGAACTTCTCCCAGGTCAATACACTAGTCGCTACTCACTACCTTGACATTGGAGCCTTTCAAGAGAATCTAGCAGGACACCAAAAAAGTCAGTGTAAGATTCTCGATTCCCCCCGGAGCCATTCTTCCATCAAGAGACAAGTCGGGAGGAGATGAAAGGAGGAGAGAGGAAGAAAAAGGGGCCACACGTTCATCAGACTCAGTCTATGTGATCACAGGGCCCCGCAGCAAAACCATCAAACAATGGCCCCTGTGTGCCTGTGTGTGTGTGTGTGTGTGTGCGTGCGTCATCTCAGATAAGGCGGCCTGCTCTCTGTCTCAGCGTTTCTCCGCATCTCCTCTCTCTTTGCATTCCCCCTTGTTGCTGCTCCTTCTTTCCTCCTCCTCTGCTCTCTTTGTCTCGGGTGCTCGGAGGCCTCATCTGAGATGAAAGGCAGAGGAGATAAGGCAGGTAAGAGAGTCCAGGAAGGGGAAAAACAGCAAAGAGAAAAAAAAAAGTGATAAGGAGGGAAACAATGAGGCCTTTGATAGCAAACTGTGTGCATCTAGTGTGTGCGTCTATATATTTAGGTAAGTAATTGTGCCTATATGCCCTGCTGAGATGTGTATAATCTCATATTTTGTAAGCACAAACCTTTGCTTTTCAGCTGCAGCAGGTTAAATGAGATGATAGGCGAAGGAGAGGCAACAATATAAAAATGACTTTCTGTTAACCTCCCATCAGCCCCCTTTCCCTGCATACTTTTTTATTAGCGCCCAATCGTCCAGTATTTCTCCTTCAGCCAGTCATTACCTTGCACAAGAAGAATCCTGCTAACACACGCACACACACAGCAACTCACCTGTTTCTCCCATTTGAGGCTCTGCAGCATTTTAGCTGCCACGGCCTTCCTCTCCTGTCCCTGCTGGGTGTGGTTTTTCCAGTCTGTCCTGCTTTAGTCATTACAGCCTCACCCACCCACCTGAACTGTCCACTACAGGCCAAACATCTATCCACCGCCACTGTGTGTGTGTGTGTGCGCGCGTGTGTGTGCATGCGTGTGGGGGGATGTGCGTGTGTGTTTTTGGCATGTGTGAGATGCCCAACTTTCCCAGAAGGGTCATTAAAATTTTATCTCATTCGAATATGAGTGAGAAGGTGTGAGCGTGGGTGTTTGCATGTACGTGCACTCAAGAAGAATGCCTGGGATTCGCGATGCTGCAGCTGTTCGCCAAAAGTTTGCAGAAAAAAAAAAAGAGAACAAGACTGAATAGGAGACTTGTCACAATATCATTTCCTCGGACAATGCATCATTCTTTGTGATCATGCGTACAAACCATAAGAGACAATGGCATGTCTACTACGTTAGTGTGCATCTGGGATAACAGGTGAGATGCACACTCAGACATTCCTGAGGATATGGATGCACAGAGACGCCTCGGGGGTTAAAGCTGACTGTGGGAGATGGTGTGTCTAGATATTTGCTGGTATTAAATATATGTGGAGGCACATGCAAAGCTATGGCTGGGAATAAATGATGATAAAAATTTTTTTAAGAGAGTTCAAAAAACTGCAAACATCTACCCAAAAGCACTACTTGCAGTCCTTAACATCTCCAGCTGTGCTAAATGTTGACATCTGTGATGGAGTATCAGGGTAGAGAAACGCACACATTCAAACTAAGTGGTGAAAGCAAAGTAAAGCGGGGCCTCTGGACAAAATTTTCACCATTGGCTGCCCTACTTTCAGCTAGCGGGCTCCTTTTTGCCCCCTGCTGTTCGCTCGCCTGCACACTGGTGCTCACTGTGCAAGATTCTGCAGTTCCTCTGTGGCCCAACAGGAGGCAGCACGGGCAAAGAGATGCTGCAGGAAGCTGGGGGTTGGAGTTTGGTTGTCACACAGTAGGTGGCGCTGTGAGACAGCAGGTGTTTGGAGTGTAACTGAATGAAGGGAATCCACAGTACAGTGTACGCTTAATGCATGTTTGTGTGCTGAAAATGTTGGGAATTAACGCCCTGATTGACAGCAAACAAGCCTCAAGCCTCTTTGATGCTACATCACATGGAGGTTAATATTAGGTAAAAAGTTTCATGCTGTTATGTGAGACAAGCTGCACATTTTTTATGAAGGGTGAGCTCTATTATGAGCATCGTTTGTCTGGGCCTTTGTGTGCACACTAATTTTTTTAGGAGGTTTCAAGCATGTGGAGTTTAGACCACACACATACACACACACACATGGCTACACAAGAAGACAGCAAATCATAAGACGAGCCCCATATGAGTCAACCTAATGACCCGAGCCATTGCTAAGCAGCTCCAGCTGTCATGTCTGTTTGAAGTGATATGTAAGAAGGCTATTTACGAATAAGTTGGTTCAAATGCAAGAACGGCTCATATGAAGAGATTTGTGGCTCAGAATGATGTAATGCTCTTCAAGCCATCGTTTGCTTTGGGAAGGCATTTCATTAGCATCTAATTTCATGTTAAATCTTTTTTTGTATGTGACAGTCATATATTTATGTGGCTGAATGTCTAATAATGGAGCTTATGTATCAAATTTTAGTAAATCAATCATGCAGATGATCACGTGTCATTAAAGTGTTTGCACAGTTCCTCTTAGAAGTAAACCTGACGGAAAACAGGAGGCGAGATTGAGAAAGAGAGCTCATCCGGACTTGTTCCATACGTAAATATCTGTTTATGGAGATTAATGTATTCTGCAACTCAAAGTCCAACAGAAACACACTTATTTAAGCTTTTTGTGGGGTTAAAATGGCAAAATAAAAACTTCCTTTTTTTTTTCTGTAATTCCTATCCAATCTGTGATTCCTGGCAGCTCTCAGGCTGGCCGTTGCTAACTCTGCAACCTTCCTTCCTACCATCCTCCCAGAGTGGTTTCCTGTCATGGCGTGTGTGTGGCAGGCAGGATTGGACCCCAGGATGCAGACTCACAAAACAGGACTTAGAGGATTTATTGGGAAAACATAACAGGAACCAGAACACAGCTAGGCAGGGGCTGGACAGATGCCAAAACTAAACTAAAGTAACTACAGAGAAGGAACATACACAACGAGGGAACACTGAAGACGACGCGACAAGAAACAGATGAACACTGAGGGCTTAAATACACAGCAGGTAATCAGGGCAAGAGGAAACAGCAGGGAGCAACAGGTGAAGCAAATGAAACTAATAACAGGGGTTAGCAAAACTAGACACAAAGCACAGGGAACACAAGACTGTCAAAATAATACAGGAAGTGACTAACCAAGGTGCACGCAGACTACATACGGGGAACTGGCACACAGACACGGGGCAGAGACGCAGACTAGTCACAACACTAGGAATAACTCAACATGAAAACACAGGAGGTCAGGGACAAGACATCAGGACAAAACAGACAAGACCATGGAGCAGGGGAGACAGAGACAAAGGGAACAAGATCATCCAAACACACCGGGAATTAAACACTCAGGGAAAATAAACTAAAAAACACAAAACGCTGGGCAGACGGCCCAGGACCATGACAGCACCCCCCCCTCAAAGGCCGGCACCCGACGGCCAAAACAGGAAACAAAACCAGACCAGGGAGGGAGGCGGGGGACCAGGACGGAGGGACCGGAACAAAAACAAAACCAGGCAGGGAGCAACAAAGGCAGGGAGCAAAACATCAAAAATCACAAGGTCAGAACAAAAACAGCAGGGGCACAAGGCCGGGACAAAGTCCAAAAACAGGGACAAAACACAGGGATGAGAAAAAAAAAAAAACAACTGGATGAAACAAAAAGCGACGGCACAAGGCCGGAGAGCTCCAATGTCCAAAACAGGGGGTCAAAACAAGAAACAGTTCAGGAGCTATGACAAAAACAGAAACAAAAAGAGCAACGGCCAGGGGGAACAAACAGTCCATAGTTCAGGGGGCCGTCCAGGCCAAGGGGCCAAAAAGCAGAGTCCAAACCTCTCAGGCGGGCGACCGCGGCTCCAGCGGCGGCGACGAGGAGTCGTGGCAGGGGGCCGACCGCGGCACCAGCGGCGGCGACGAGGAGTCGTGGCAGGGGGCCGACCGCGGCACCAGCGGCGGCGACGAGGAGTCGTGGCAGGGGGCCGACCGCGGCACCAGCGGCGGCGACGAGGAGACGAGGCAGGGGGCCGACCGCGGCACCAGCGGCGGCGACGAGGAGTCGTGGCAGGGGGCCGACCGCGGCACCAGCGGCGGCGACGAGGAGTCGTGGCAGGGGGCCGATCGCGCTCCAGGCGGCGGCGGTGGCGAGACGAGACTGAGGGCCGACCGCGCTCCAGGCGGCGGCGGCGAGACGAGACTGAGGGCCGACCGCGCTCCAGGCGGCGGCGGCGAGACGAGACTGAGGGCCGACCGCGCTCCAGGCGGCGGCGGCGACGAGGAGACCAGACTGGGGGCCAACCGCGCTCCAAGCGGCGGCGGCAAGACGAGGCAGGAGGCTCGAACTGAGCCAGACGCTCCAACTGAGCGTAACCCTTGGGCTTCAAACACGGCTCCGACTGAGCCGGACCCTTGGGCTGAACGGGGCCTACAAGGTGAGGCTCCAAATGTGCAGGCTGGGTCTGCGGTGTAGGGCACACAGCTGCTTCACTGAGCAGCTGGGGCTGCTTGGGGGATGGACCAGGTGCATGTGATGGTGGGTGCGTGGAAGCTGACACTATGGAGGGCGAGGGAGCTGACACTATGGAGGGCGAGGGAGCTGACACTATGGAGGGCGAGGGAGCTGACACTATGGAGGGCGAGGGAGCTGACACTATGGACTCTGACTGCAGGGAGGCTGAGGGAACTAGGGGGACCGAGGGACCAGGAAGACTAAGGGGAACAAAACTGAAGGGACTGAAGCTAAGGGAGCTGACACTAGGGGCCGTGTAGAAGCAGGCCGGGAGCTAGGGAGAGCCGGCTGCGCGGTAGCAGGCCGGGCGCTAGGGAGACGACTGGCTGCGCGGAAGCAGGCCGAGAGCTAGGGAGACGACTGGCTGCGCGGAAGCAGGCCGAGAGCTAGGGAGACGACTGGCTGCGCGGAAGCAGGCCGAGAGCTAGGGAGACGACTGGCTGCGCGGAAGCAGGCCGGGAGACGACTGGCTGCGCGGAAGCAGGCCGGGAGACGACTGGCTGCGCGGAAGCAGGCCGGGAGACGACTGGCTGCGCGGAAGCAGGCCGGGAGACGACTGGCTGCGCGGAAGCAGGCCGGGAGACGACTGGCTGCGCGGAAGCAGGCCGGGAGACGACTGGCTGCGCGGAAGCAGGCCGGGCGCTAGGGAGGGCCGGCTGCGCGGAAGCAGGCCGGGCGCTAGGGAGGGCCGGCTGCGCGGAAGCAGGCCGGGCGCTAGGGAGGGCCGGCTGCGCGGAAGCAGGCCGGGAGACGACCGGCTGCGCGGAAGCAGGCCGGGAGACGACTGGCTGCGCGGAAGCAGGCCGGGAGACGACTGGCTGCGCGGAAGCAGGCCGGGAGACGACTGGCTGCGCGGAAGCAGGCCGGGAGACGACTGGCTGCGCGGAAGCAGGCCGGGAGACGGCTGGCTGCGCGGAAGCAGGCCGGGAGACGGCTGGCTGCGCGGAAGCAGGCCGGGAGACGGCTGGCTGCGCGGAAGCAGGCCGGGAGACGGCCGGCTGCGCGGAAGCAGGCCGGGAGACGACTGGCTGCGCGGAAGCAGGCCGGGAGACGGCTGGCTGCGCGGAAGCAGGCCGGGAGACGGCCGGCTGCGCGGAAGCAGGCCGGGCGCTAGGGAGGGCCGGCTGCGCGGAAGCAGGCCGGGCGCTAGGGAGGGCCGGCTGCGCGGAAGCAGGCCGGGCGCTAGGGAGGGCCGGCTGCGCGGAAGCAGGCCGGGCGCTAGGGAGGGCCGGCTGCGCGGAAGCAGGCCGGGCGCTAGGGAGCGCTGAAGGGACAGAGACCGAAGGGACTGAGGGACCAGAAGTGGGAGTAGAGTAAGGGACTGAAGTGACTGAGGACGAGGGGGCTGAAGCTGAGGAGGACGAGGGGACTGAGGTGACTGAGGACGAGGGGGCTGAAGCTGAGGAGGACGAGGGGACTGAGGTGACTGAGGACGAGGGGGCTGAAGCTGAGGAGGATGAGGGGACTGAGACTAAAACTGAAGATGAAGGGACTGGAGGTGAAACTAAACTGACCAAGGGGATCACAGAAAGAGAAACCACTGGAGGGAGCAAAGCTGAGGCAGGGAGAACTAGAGCGGCTGGAGCTAGAGCTGACTGAGGGCGAGGGAGAGCGGCTGGAGCTAGAGCTGACTGAGGGCGAGGGAGAGCGGCTGGAGCTAGAGCTGACTGAGGGCGAGGGAGAGCGGCTGGAGCTAGAGCTGACTGAGGGCGAGGGAGAGCTGGCTGCGTGGAGACTGACTGAGAGCTAGAGAGAGCTGACTGCGTGGAAACTGACTGAGAGCTAGAGAGAGCTGACTGCGTGGAGACAGACAGAGCTAGGGAGAGCTGAGGCTGAGGGAGCTGAAGCGGGGAGAGCTGGCACTGGGGAAGTTGAAGCGGGGAGACCTACAGAGGCTGACTGAGACTGAGCGGAGGCCGGAACTACAGCTGACTGAGACTGGGAGGTGGCTGGAGCTACAGCTGACTGAGACTGGGAGGTGGCTGGAGCTACAGCTGACTGAGACGGGAGTGACTGGGGAGGAGCTGCTGCAGGCGGCGTGGGTTGCTGAGGCTGAGGTGCTCCCACCCGCGGAACAGGAGCGGGTGCAGAGTGAGGCTTGGTGGTTGCTGTAGCGGGCGAAGATTGTGAGTTCAGTGCTCTGATGTGGGCTTCCACACGAACAGCTGAGTTCATCCATCCTGCGATAGTGGGCGACAGCAGCAAGCGTGGGTGAGCATTCAAAAGACCAAGCACAGCAGAAAAACCAACGGAAAAAGCCTTAGAGTCAGAGCAGTTGTAAATCCGGGAGGAGATTCTGAAAAATCTGTGAACCTCCGGTCTGAGCTCCTTGTCCATGAAAATAGCGGTGTCTACCGGATCAATCGGAGAAAGAATGGATTCTGTGTGGTGAGGTGTGGCTGTGTGCAAGGTGGAGGTTTCGGGGACCGGTGTCAAAACAAAGTTATTACTGTTCATGTCAACACAGCCTTCATCCATAGAAGGCTGCCGAGAACTCACAGTGGCCGATGCAGGAGACGAGTCAGAATCTGGTAGCTTCGCTTTACTCCTGTGGCGCCGAGAATTCCGCTTACGTGCCGGCGTAGCGGGTCGTGAAGGAGGTGTGCTGGGGCATGACGAGGCCGGTGGAGGCGAATCTGATGCCAGGGAGAACCCGCCCAGCTTAATCCCTAAAGGCTGGGGTAGAGGTGGGGCAGTGGTATCGAGCGGTTGCTGCAGTGCGGCTGATGAACAGGGCTGTGGCGGCGGAGGTGGAGAGAGCGGCAAGCTCTGACGCGGAGACCCTTTAACCCAGCTGGAGTCTCCGCAAGCGCGGTGAGAGCGGCGGAGCTGTCCCTCGTACTCAGGAGCCAGCCACGGCTTCCTCCTCACCACTTCCTGCAGGTGAGCTTGCACAGCTAGCTGCCGTTCACACAGGTCTGAGTCCGCGGGGTCTTTGAAATGGTCGCGTCGTTCTGTCATGGCGTGTGTGTGGCAGGCAGGATTGGACCCCAGGATGCAGACTCACAAAACAGGACTTAGAGGATTTATTGGGAAAACATAACAGGAACCAGAACACAGCTAGGCAGGGGCTGGACAGATGCCAAAACTAAAGTAACTACAGAGAAGGAACATACACAACGAGGGAACACTGAAGACGACGCGACAAGAAACAGATGAACACTGAGGGCTTAAATACACAGCAGGTAATCAGGGCAAGAGGAAACAGCAGGGAGCAACAGGTGAAGCAAATGAAACTAATAACAGGGGTTAGCAAAACTAGACACAAAGCACAGGGAACACAAGACTGTCAAAATAATACAGGAAGTGACTAACCAAGGTGCACGCAGACTACATACGGGGAACTGGCACACAGACACGGGGCAGAGACGCAGACTAGTCACAACACTAGGAATAACTCAACATGAAAACACAGGAGGTCAGGGACAAGACATCAGGACAAAACAGACAAGACCATGGAGCAGGGGAGACAGAGACAAAGGGAACAAGATCATCCAAACACACCGGGAATTAAACACTCAGGGAAAATAAACTAAAAAACACAAAACGCTGGGCAGACGGCCCAGGACCATGACAGCTTCCTGTGTGAACTCCTCTGTTCTCTTATCAGCACCTCTTCCCCTCCTCCTGTTTTCTGAGATGTCTGCTTTTGCTCTGAACTTGATTGTGCGCTCCGTCTCAGTTTTGCACTCCCAAATAGTCCCTTGCAGCTGCATGTGACTGTGACTTTGTGATTTTGTTTCTCCATTTATAACTCAGAGGGCACAGGATCAAGCACGTGGCATAAAGGTGTCCCGAAAAGATATTATTTTTAGACCATTTATCTCTGTAGCAAATGATGAGGTTTGTGTTTGCAGTGATTAGGCTGCATAACAAATAAGACTCCCGAATTTGAAAGCATCTGTCTGTCTGTGTCCTGGTATAACCTGCTGTCTGAGTTGCATGAGGACATCTTGGCAGCAGATCTCATTTCCAGCGCAGTTTCTCATGTTTCTTCTGAGGCACATTAATTCACATCGTGGCAAACGCAAACACTGCTGAGCATTAACAATGTCTCCACCGATCACTCGGGCTCACAGGCGGCACACGCAGGCTGATCTGCACACTCGGTTCAATTTTAGCTGCACGCGTGTTAATGAAAGAAGCAGCATTATGCACTCATTTCACAGTTTGCCTGATGAAAAACTATATAACAGCTGACCAAAGACTTCATGATCACTGGTTCATTTTGTTACATTGTTTCCTATATACCTTAGTGCATTAGTTTCATGTGTTCTCCTTATGTATTCTTTAAGCTTCCAGTGGCTTTAGACTTTAGTTCTCCCTGTTTTTCCCTCAGTGTCCCTCCCTTTTTGTATAAAGTCTCTTGTGTCTGTTTTCCTCAGTGCGTCTGTCTCTCCGTGTGGTGTCAAGTTTGCCTCTCTGTTTCCCTGTCTTCTCGCTTCCTGTTTTATTTTGCCAGCCTCGTGTGTCCTGCTTTGCTTCCCCTTGTCTCCTTTGTGTCATTCTGTTCACCTGTTCTCCCAGCTGTTTGGTGAGCATTTTCAGCTGTTTTGCACACCAGCGCACACACCGGCTACATCGGAGCAGGATAACAATGAGCATGCAAAACACAATTTCTTATATGCAAATTTCATATTGATTCCAAAATGTTTACACTTGCCTGAATTATGGTGTAATTTGATGACTAACCCTAATGAGGAGGTTAGCTGTTAACATACAAACGCATAAAAATGGCAATGGAGGCGTGAGGAATCAAACCCAAAGGAAGAAAGAGTTTATTAAATGTGCACATTTCCTTCGGCTCCTTTCATTTGTGACCCCGCAATCATTCACAATACCTCATCTGATAATACTAAACACTGCCCTGTCCAGGTCACAGCAGCCCACGGAGAGCCTCTCATAGTATCGCTTTTGTTTCTATTGTCTGCAACGGCCCGAGGAGACGTGAAAGCTCATCATTGTGCACTGTGACGACTGTCAAGAGACACCAGTACTCAGAACATCAGGCCTCCAGCATAATGCCTTGCCTCACAGTCATCTCACAGTTCATCACAGTGACGTAGCCTCACAACACTGTAACTGTCCCTTTAGTGTTGGCAGGAGCCAAAACCGACAACCATTCCTCAGTTAAGTCTCTCATGTGACAGCCGCCTCTGGGTGTCCATTATCTGTTGGGGGTGACGACAGTGCTCTCTCTCTCCTTCCCTTCCCAAGGCACCAGTGACATAATGGGAATCCCCTTAATGCCAGGACTGGACAACACACAAGCTGACATCAGACAGCAGGGAGGGAGCAGGAGTGAGGAGTGAGATTCCCTTGGGGTTGTCATGGTCCTCTGTAAGTGACATCATATGAAGAATACTTGCTCTGCTTTATCCAAGGCTTTAGTCTGGTATTCATGTGTTCCCGTTTTTCTTGTGCTAATGTTTGATAATGATGAGTCAGAAAGAGGGAAACTGTGGTGGTTCATAACGACATTATGTGTATTTCAGATTTGGGATTGCTTACAATTCACTCCTCTTGGCCTCTTGAGACATAGCCACCCTAAGGCATAACTAGTATCATAAATAGGTGCTGTTTAATGGCTCAGTCACACAACACTAACAAGAAGTGGTGTTTTTTGTACAACTGTTTACAGAATAATCAGGGGGTCACAATAAGATGCCACACAAATAATTTGTGCCACTCCAAAAATCAGTTCCTGTCCACCACAACGCAGAGGGGCCCATCACAGGCCTGACACTTCATGGTGTGTCACTCCTCCTGTTGCACATTACATTTGAGTCTGCCTTTGGTGGCTTTTTAGCTAGCATTATCCATGACTGCATAACACACCAAACACACCAACTATATACTCCAAACACACTAAAAGCTATCAGATTTTAAAACTTGCCATCAGTATCGTTGTTTGTCTTACGCCTCGTCACTCTGACAACTTTAACCTGCTCATTAGCCATCTTTTCATGCAAATTCGGTATGAATCGCACTGGTAACAAACAAACAGACACACAAACATACCATAGCTCATTGTGACTAGAAAGAATCTGAGGTTGCCGGTGATTGCATTGAAATCTTTTAAAAAATCAGCACTGGATTGCAAGTAGCAGTGCGGCACCATAAACCTCCTTGCAGTTGCTTTGGTTGCTAGCACATTCCTGTGGTCCCCCGTAGTTTACATGGAAAATGTTGACACAGACACTTCCCATTTATTCTTCGAGCTGTAGGAAAACTTTCTTTCAAGAGGTGCAACTTTTAAGGTGAACGTTGTCCATTTCCAGTTTACATCACACTTTTCACCTTTTTACTATCGCTTGGCAAGTAGTTTGCGAGTGCTTGCAAGCAAGTTGCTGTCCTCCATGCAAACTACTGGCGACCGTAGCGACCTGCTAACAACCAGATCAATCACAGAAAGGTTTTCGGTGCAGTGCTGTGCACCTCTTTGCAATCAATATCTCGCTAGTGGCTGCCAGCAACTTCCAGCAACCATTCACCAAATGGTTGCAGAATAGACACTTTTCCCTAGTGACAGGTGGTTACCGGGGGCTCACTGATAGGCCTGCGTGAATGAGACTTCACCAGTTGATTTAACAGCGACCACCAGTAACCACTTGCACCTGGCTGCAGAATACACGCTTTTTCCCTCCCAACGGTTGGTTGCCAGATGGTTGATGACAGGTCTCTAGGCTTGCATGACAGAGGCCTTAACATCCACATACCTGTGTGTGGTTACACATCCAGAGCTGTGGTTTACTCTGACACTGCCTGCATACAACTGCTTATTTTCTATATCAAACTACCAGTGTTTTTTGTGGCTGTAATCCTTCTTATACCCCTTGCTTTTATAAAATATGCTAGTTTGCAGAGTCTTTTGATATAATTGTTCCCTTGAAACAGAATGCCTAAGATAGTTTGTGGTTGGCTAGTTTACCAAAGAAGAAACTGAATGCCCTTTCTTTCAAGCATGAATCCACTGAATGCATTCAATTAAGTGGCATGACCGAGTCCCCAAGATGCCTTTGGCAAACTTAAATTACATATAGGGTGAGCAACAGAGCCTTAAAAATGATCAAAAATGTCTGATTCCCAGGAGCTGCACAGAGTACTTAAGAGAAAGATTAAAAACAAATAAAAAATACAGCTAGACTTGATGCTAAGAAAAGAGCTTTGGAGGTAAAGGATAGTGGAAAGATGCTGTGTTCCTCAAGTAAGTACACTCAAACCAAACAAAATCCGTACATGCTGTACTTGAGCTGGTGAACCACTTCTTATTTTGAAGGGCACGTAAAACATAGCATGTAGGTCCATCTGTCGCCACGCCAACAAACACACTTCCATATACATGAGACACGTTCCTCAGACATAAACACACCTCAGTCAGTTACACACACATCGAGGCGGAAGAGAGCAGTGTGAGGAGTGGGCTGTCTTGGCACTGGGAGCAGCAGCTGTGAAAACAGGGTGTAAGTGATGTCAGAGGAGCAAGGGACTCTGGGTAGCAAGGCCACTTTGAAGTGTTTTAGGTTTTTATGACAGCCCTGGGAGAGGGCGGCATATTTGATGTTGAATTTAGTATTTGTGCATGTACATCACAGTGTTTGAGTGTGTGTATGTATAATTTTTGTGTGCATGCACACAAAATCCCAACATCTCCCCAGAGACAGAGACACAAGAAGTCGAGAACTTTTTCCAGGTAAATTCCCTGAATTGCGATCAATGGCGTGGCTTCCAGACAGCTCTCGAGTGCAGGTGGAGAGTTGCAACCCTCCCCTTCTTTCCCTTCCTGTCTCACTCCCTCCAGCCCTCCATTTCTTCCATCCTCGTGTAGGGGAAAAAACAGGGTTTAGGGCAGCAGGGGCACAGTGCCAGATGTGCCAAGTCATACCAGGAGACAGGCTCAGGATCAAAGAGCATGGGGTCCAGCAAGGGAGGTATATGCACATGTAAGTGTGTAAGTGCTATGTAAGAACAGGTGGGAGGCTGAAAGGAAGAAATATAAGAGCCAATAGCACGTATGTACTCATTCTCACACCTTTTTCCTCAAAAAGGACAGTTTTTAATACTTCTCAAATTGCAATTAAAGGGATCTACCACAGTTTCGAGAACAAACATTCCCACTTTGACTCACTGCATACTCATCTTATTTTCCATTCCATTAGCTGATGTTAATGAATATTGGATTATTCCAGACTGAGGTTTTATCCTGACTCCGACTGCTGACAGAGCAAGGTTCACAGACTGGGCATTGCTCTAGTTGGCTGATAGGCCAGTGTGAAATTGGTCTGCATGCCGGTGATTTCACCCATGTTGGATTTTGTAAAGTGCTGCGTTGGTCTCCTTTTCATTCTACAAAGTCAAAACTATGTCTTATTGCCCCTCCTATTAAACCCTACACGAACAACCTGCAGCATCCATATTAAACATGCATCTGAAAAGAAAATAATTAATGCTCCAATCTTAATTAAAGGTGCCCTGTGTAGTGTAAACAGCAATAAAAGACTAAAAAGAGACTAGGACGGTGCTTTTGCTCTGTGGGAGGGCGCCTGTCACGGCCCGGGGCCTTTTGCCCAATGTTTTATGTTTTTGTTCTTTGAGGTTCTGTTATTGTTGTATTTCTTCTGTGTTTCTGAGGTTACCTGTGGTTTCAAATTTGAATTCATCATAGTTTTCTGAGCTTTTTAGGTATAGTTACTTGTAATTATTTTGTTTCCCTTTGTTCTCCTTGTCATCCCTGTGTTCTGGTATCTGTTTTATCCCTCTGTGTCCTGGTCTCTTGTCTCGTGTGGTCTGTATTTAGTTTTGCTCCCCGTTTACCTGTTTACTCACTTCCTGTTCCCTGTGTGTCGTGTTGAGTTTTGCTTCCTGTCTGCCTCATTCAAAGTAACTTCCACACGGATGGCAGGACCAAACCACAACCTTAACCAAAGTGTCACACGGCTTCTGCTGGGTTGACTTCTTCCCATAGTGCATCCTAGTGCCAGGTGTTTCCCAGGTAAGTGACACACATGCAACTGGCCATCCACATAAAAGAAAATGTGATTCACCAGATCAGGTCTGATGCTCACGTGCCCATTGTTGGTGCTTTTGGTGGTGGACAAGGGTCAGTATGGGCACCCTGACTGGTTTGCAGCTATGCAGCCCCATGCACAACTAACTGTGATGCACTGTGTGTTCTGACACCTTTCTATCAGAGCCAGTATTAACTTTTTCAGCAATTGGAGCTGGAGTAGCTCATCTGTTGGATGGGGCTACACAGGCCAGCCTTGGACCACTTTTGATAGCAAAGTAGCATCAGGCAAAACAATGGCAGGCAACATCTCACCAGCAAGACAGCAGCTGTTCAGGGAGGAAAGGCCTCAAATATAATGGTCACTGTGGATAAGTGCAACCACAAGCTGGAAGGCATCAATGAAGATACTGACTGAGGCATGGCCGTGCCAGCAAGCAGACTCCTCAGAATGAAGGAACGCCATACTGCAGCTACAGGTTATAAAGCATCTGCTTCCTCTGCAATAGCCAGCCTCACTTGTGGTTGTTTCAGAGCCCAGTTAAAACGACCTTAAATTTGGCTGAATACTATATGCTGATAAAATACAAATGTAACTAGAGCCAGGAGTCACGTGACATAAAGACTAGAAATGGGGAGAAACAGACACCAGGTGTAAACAGCACCGTGTTTATGTCCACTTTGGAGTGGAACTGAAAATTTTTGCCCTAGCTTGCTGGAATGAGATACAACATGAACTCTCACTTGCAATAAAATTGAATATAAGTACACATATTGCTGCCTTGAAAACAGTGTGTAATACTGTGATGTGAAGTTTCTGCAGAGCATTTGTATCTTCCTTGTATCCCCTTCACGAGAAATGTCAAACAAACTCGATCCAGACACAAACGACCAATCAGGAGGCCTAAGTAGTTGACCTTTTCCACCTTTACTAGAGAGTGGGTGGATGTTTTCTAGCCCACTGACAGAAATACAGCCCCAGAGTCAACTTTTTCCCATCCCTGGAGACTATCAATAATCGTCAAAACAAATCCACCCCATTTCTCTCTGCATGACAGTCAGGAAATATGTCTAATTCTTCAACTTTGGTTTTTAAGTCCTTCAACTTAAGAGCCTGCTGTAACTCGACTGAGACAGTAAATGACAGATATGCTGTCAGAAGTGTTTGCATTATGCCCTGCAAATATGAAAAACACGTGGCTCAGACTGAGCTCCTTAGGGCTTTTTTAAAAAATTAAACTTGACACATTCAGTGATGAGACACTGAGGTCTATGACAGGGAGGTAGACTCAAATTTCAGGGTAGAGCAGTGCCACCCCATGCCCACCCCACCCCTACACCCTCCCTCCCTCCCCCACCACCAAGTCATGTCTTGTGCTCTCACCACTGCACTGATCTTCTTCTTTAAATGTTCCTAGTGTGTGCCAGGAGAGTAGTGATGGTGTGTTTTTCTGCCTCAGGCTTGAGAGTGAAACGAAGTCATTCTGAGTTTCCAGTTGGCTGCAAAGAGGATGTCTGGCATGTCAGTCTGTCAGCATACTCACCAAGACCTGATGGGAGCACTAAGCTTGCACCAGCAGTTGGGGAGATAACCCTGGCTTATCCTCAAAGTTTCTGTCAGAGACTTGGGTTTGACTTGTTTGGACGTTTACAATAAATCAACTTGTTGCCACAGTTTTGCAGTTTTGTTAGGTTTGTATTCTACCTTCACCTTACAAACCCAATTCAGAAAACAAACCAACTGTTTAAGCTGAGAAAAATGTGCCATTTTAGAGTTTGATGGCAGCAACACATCTCAAAAAAGTTAGAGCAAGGCCTTCCCTGAAAAAAAGATGTCATCTGGATGGGAGCATATTTGCACCAAAACCTGTATACACCTTTCAGCATTAATGGTGCCTTTCCAGATGTGAAAGCCGCCAATTCCAGAGGCACTGATTCACCCCCATACTATCAGGGATCCAGGCTTTTGAACTGAGCCCTGATAGCAGGCCAGATGGTCTTTTTCCTCATTAGTCTGGAGCGTGCAGGGAACCGCTCACTGTTTGTAAATAAAAATGCATTTTTCAGAAACTCTCTTATAACTCTGGAGTAAAACCCAAACCCAAAATTGGTATTGGTGGATACAACCACTGCATTATTATGCTGTCAGTCTGACTGCTTCGCAGCAATACTCTAAGTCCCCATTTTTGCAGCAGTACGTGAGCAACCACAACCCCGTGAGGTGTTGTCGTAAAAAGATGCACGATAAGAAGGGAAGGAAAGAAGCACGAAAGACACAAAGGTCATCAAAAATGAGAGCAGTTCCAGGTCACTGGGGTATCAGTCCTCTCCATCTTGGAGACAGACGGCTGTAATGGACGTGAGCTGTCACCGCTGACAAAGCACGGATTTAGAGAAATGGCTCTGACCTGTTAGGCTGAAGGCTCACATGACGGGGCTGTCAGTAAGAACAGGTTTTACTTCAGCTGGAGGTCACAGGATGCCTCGCTGATTGTTTCACATCAGGAAGAGTTCCTGGCATGTGTCAGCATGACACAGACACTGGTATCTCCATGTCCCTGTATATTTGTAACAGAGTGAGTGGCTTGCTTTATGTATTGTTCCTAAATTATGCCTGGTTTGTGGGGGTAAAGGGGCTTTTTCTGTCTGAAGAAGCTGCAGAGCAGGTTTATCAGTCACTGAAGGGTCTTTGCATACATTTTTTGGGCATTTTTAGGGAAAATGCCACAAAAAAAAAATGTCTTAGAATATTAGATCATTACATTTTGTCAAGTAAAATCAGGTTTTCATGCCCCTTCCTTAACATGCTTCATATCTTTTTCAGGTGCTGTCAACAGATCATATTTTACTGCACGGTCTGAGCTGCAGAGGCTGGGGAGAATTCCTGTGGTTAAAACGCATTATAGTTCAGGAATGCATGGATAATATTAAAGAATAAAACACATGTTCTCTCTCTGTTTTACCATCCTTCCACGGGCACAGCCTTCTGATCCAGATGGTTGCTATTACTACAGAAGACAGGCGAGCCATGCCCAATCAGTACCCTTTAATCAGAGTTACTGTTGCATATCCAGTTTGGAACAACTAAGGTAAAGAGGCTGATTTATAAAAGTAGAAGTTTCTGGCACAAATTCCCCTTCTTCCAAGCTGCATGGAGACGAAGATAAAAACTTTATTTCTTGACGGACATGTTTCACGCGAGTCGTCAGGGAAGTGGTTGATGAATCATTTATCACATGAGTGCGGGAACCACAGAGCGTGCTCGGCATCTGGATTCTGTGTTTTGATTTGGTTGCAGTGTATCAATTTGTCAAGCGCGAGCGCCGTGTCGGAGGAAGTCAGAGTGCTGCAGCTGCGGCGGGCTGAGAAGACTCGCATAAGTGTTGGAGGAGGAAATTTTGTACATTCAGAAATATTTGTCTGGACTTCCTTGTGTGACCTGTACATGGGATTTATACTTCCGTGTTAAATCAACGCCGGAGGCAAACCCTGCTTAAACCCTACGCCCTAACTTATGCTGCAGCTTGACATGCACCTCCCTAGAACTACAAGTTGCTCGATGCAACTAAGTGCTTAAAATGCATGATAATCCTGCGCAGAGGAAAAGGGTTCAATTGTCTTGCCAATGAATTTAACCCAAAGTATAGTGGGGTGTAAAAGAAAAGACATCAGTAGCGCATGGAGTATGTGGATGATTGCAAATGTATGTAGGAGTGCAAGAACAGAATAAATTCATGAACCAACTGGAAGCTTCCCATAGTGAGCAAATGGACTGAGAGAGGCCACTCCACCTCTAAGGTGGAGTCACTTTACTTATGACCTTTCCTTGTGTTCTGTGTCTTCCGCCTTCCTACTCGTGACTCTGCCATATTAAAGGAATTCTAAATTCCTAAAATGCATCCGGAGGAGACAGGAGGATTGCCAGAGGATCTGTAATCATGGACGCATACCCTTGCATGAGTGATTTTACCTGTAATGCATTACAGAGGTCCATTCCTTTGTGTGTATGCATGTCTGATTAAGGAGAAAAGGCAGGATGTCCTGTCACATAGTGCTACAATGTGAATTTAACTGAAAGGAGGCCTAATTTTTTATGCTCATCTGACATCAGTGATCAAAGAACAAGAATTATGGACATACGATGCAGCTTTGCCAAACGTCAAAATTTTTAATTGAAACTGCTTTAAAATTATGACTTATAATAGCAACTATGCTGCATTTTGATAAATGCCTCTTGGCTCATCTCCTTATGTCTCTTCCTCAACTCCTCCGCTTGCATCTTCAGCTGGGAATGACTAATGCTGCGTTACATGCATCTCCAAAGTTGGATTTTTGGACCTGGGAGTGACGGCACTCCTACAGTTCCAGCAGTTGTAATCAGAAAAGCTTAAAAACACCACTGCATGAGCATGGCTTGTTTAGCCAGCAGTGGTAGTACAGATTATCAGCTTCTCTGAATTTCCAAGTTGGAAATCCAATTTGAGGGGGCAACCCAATTGAAAAGGAGGCCAGACTGCTGCAGAAAGTAAAGCAAGGACATTTTTATTAGTGTTGAGCTGTGTTTTTTTCAGAGACAGACCTCTTCCCTTAGAGCTTTTGTGCCACCACAACAACGTCATGTTTGTTTCCTTTGGTCATTTTTGAGAGATGACCATTACTCATGTGACCACAGAACATTGCCTGCAAAAGCTAAAGAGGCAGAATCAAGCAGCACAGGTGATTCAGATGACAAGAAACTTCGCTGAGACGCTGACTGAGGTCTCACCAATTCCCCTGCGGAACCACATCATTGCACAAAAACAACACACAAATATGCATCAGACATATGTCCTCTGACTGCTCACGGGTCAGAGCTGAGCCAAAGGCTGTTTTCATGCAAAGGTTTTCTGGGAATTCTGTCTTTCCCCCTTCTCCCTCCTAATTGCCTTGTTTACTTTTCCAGCTTCACTTTGAGTGGGCTCGTGACTGAAAGCTTTTTCCACAACGATGACTGATGTGTTGGACCGGACAAGAGTGGAACTGCGAGATATTTTCTGCCACCACAGCGAGGATGAATACATTTCTGTAAGATTCAAGAAGAGAAAAATATTACCAACTGCTTCTGAAGGCTCTTAAATCATCAGGACACAGAGGACACAGAGTACGGACAGAGCAGAGGACGAACAGATGGATTTAGAAAAGGATTCCTGATGTTCCCACATGGCCATGTCAGTATAGGGTACACAGGAAGTAGATTACATTTCAAGTTTGTGTTTGTGTTAGGAGCATGGTGGGCAATGACATTAGAGAGAGTAATGGGATGTTATGGAAACACACACACACCTTTGAGCTGACTTATGACATTAGGAAATATGGAAAGTATGCTCAGGGGAAAGTATGACTGCGAAACTCAGGTGTGTGTGTGTGTGTGTGTGCGTATGTTTATAATACCTTGTGGGGACAATTTTCCTGACATATACTACGTTGTGGGGACCAATTGCTCCTTGTGGGGACTGGAACCTTGTCCCCACAAGGGGAAACCCTGTTTTTGGGTCAGGGGTCAGAGTTAGGGCTAAGGTATGAATGGAGTTTAGGTTAGGGTTAGGGTTAGGTATGTGATGGTTAGGGTTAGGAAAAGGGTAAAGGTAAGGTTTAGGCTGTAGAAATGAATGGAAGTCAATGGAAATTCCCCACAAAGATAGCAAAACACACTTGTGTGTGTGTGTGTGTGTGTGTGTGTGTGTGTGTGTGTGTGTGTGTGTGTGTGTGTGTGTGTGTGTGTGTGTGTGTGTGTGTGTGTGTGTGTGTGTGTTTTCACCAGATGGGTGCACTCTCTCTTGTTGTTCTACAATCTCACTAACTATGGAAAGACTTTCTTCCAGGACACTAGTGGTGTGAAGATGTGAGAATAATTTTTCTTCACCTTCATCTGTTGTTGTGCAGACGATCTTCTTGTTACCATCAGTTACTGCAAGCTCAGGCAGGATTTCTAAGTCTGACTAATGTTGGCAAAAAATGATAAAATTCATGTTTCCTTCTGGTGCTTTTTCAAATGAAGTATGTGCTGCTTCCCAGAAATAGCTACAACCACACCTTCCGCCACCTACTTGGATGTTATATATCAAGATGAAGTGCAGGAATTTTGATGGAGAGAGTACCAACTTAAAGAGTAGGGCATTTAAGATCACTTGAGTACTTAAATAACCAAGTGAAACCTGGCCAAGTGTTTAGCGTGCATACTAAATGGGCATAAATGTCTTGGTTAGGCTCCCGGCTTGGCTGGACCTTTGCTGCCCCTGTGTTTTTTTTCCCAAAATGTCTATCTCTGTGATCACTGTGTTGTCACACGGTGGTTTGTGAGCTGTGGGTTTGAAAGCCTTCATCTTAGCATTTTGGCCATCACAGTGTTGGTCCTTTGGAGCCTGGAGTCACAAGACGGTGGAGTCACTCAGTCATCAGATAAGGTGAGTTAGTTTGATTAGCAAGCTGTTTCAGTGAACTGTCTGGTGGCAGCGCAGACACACATACCAAAAACTAAAGCCGAAACCTTTTTTGAATGGCCTGTACCACACAACAGGCCATGCTGTTAGCCAGATCCAGCGCTGTGCAAAAGTCTTGAGTCACCCCTCATTACTTTCTATGTTACTTCAAAGGAGCCAGACTTTCTTGTAATGTTTTAAAAGTGTTTTTGAGCAATAGTTCGACGGGTTTTCTGAAAGTCTTTCAAAGTTTTTCTTTAGATGTTTGCTGCTTTTTCCTGGTCATTTTCAGAGGAATGTTTTTTTTGTTTTTCTTTCAGGAATAGAAAAGGCACCGAACTCAAGGGATGAGCCAGTGTTCCAGCAACTAAAGGAAGACTTATGAAAAAAAAAAATATTGAATTATGTCTTTGCAAACTTTTTGCTGCTAGCAGCCTTTGTTCTCATTTCTTTATTTGAATCTATCTAAAATGTCAAGGATAACACAATTTGACAGACATAAAATTGTATTTTTGCACAAACAAGGTGATTCCCAAAGAGCCAAAAGCCCAAAACTTGGCAAATTTCAGCATGGTGTGCAATGTGTTCTTACAAAATGTCAGAAGCCCGGACAAGTGAAAGATAAAAGAAGATGTGTCAGGCCTATAAGACTATCTACAGCAGATGATCAATATCTGAAAGTCATGTCCTTATGAAACAGAGGGAAAAAAAATCCAGCAAAGACGTGACACAGGACCTGCGAGATGCATCTGCTATTTGCTGCGTCTGAACACCTGTCAATCAAAGCAGCCAAGCCCTTAACTTTAAACCATAACAAGGTCCATAGGTTAATTAAAAAAGGAGCCACCCTGTGTGAGCACAGTTGTTACGATGGGGGGAATTAGCTGTAAAATGCATAGCTGAATTTGACCACTTTAACTGGGGAGTCTGTGGGGTTTGCCTTCCTACTGGGGCCTCATGAGCTTCATTCATCAGTCCCAAGAGGTTGCAGCTCCATCTAATAAGGGCAAAAATATATAAGTAGTATTGTTTTTACAGCTGGGACCCCTAAGCCTCCTAGTAGTTGAAATTAAAATCAATAAAAATAAGCATTACTTGATTACTTTTTCCTTTCAACCCTTCAGACTTGCACCTTTGTCATCTAAAAAAGTATAAAGTTTTCCAGGTACAGAAAAAAAAGTCCCATTTTGACCAAAAAGTTGAACCATAACTTGTTCAGTGGGGATTCAAGTATGAAGTCTTTAAATCATTACTGTCAAAGTCACTCGGCAACTTTGCATGGCTGTAGTTTTGGACAGCTGTGACAGTAAACCGATTCAGAATCGTTTTTGGGCTTCAGCATCAATAAATCACGGAGCATAATATTAGTAAGCAGCTCGTGTAAACCCACGCAGCCTGTCTGCAATCATTTCATATCAAAGGATACTCGAGGAAAGGAATCCAGCTGTTTCGTGGACACATTGTTTTGCAGTTTGTATTCCCTTCAGATCATCAGTTTGTGTGGGTGGAGATGTTTTTAGCAACTCTCTTGACATGTCAATTAAGAGGAATGGAACAAATCCCTTCAGGGAGCCTTGATAAATAACAGATTAACAGGGTTTATTCTTACATAAAATCTAACATTCAAAGAAGTCAATTCCTGACTCCCCCCCCTTCCAAAAAAAAAAGGTCCAAAGCAATGCAAAATATTTCTACTCCCATCGCAGAAACACCTAGATAGGGTAAGTGTGCCAAATGTCCATGAATCCTGGGCAACCTGTGTATTCCCACAGCCCGGCAGTCCCATCGCACAAATGCTACCTGCAGGACTCCATAATCACAAAACCACATGTCAGGGAATGCTCTGGGAAGGGGCAGCGTGCATGTTTGTGAGCAAATGAGAAACAGGCTCAGCAGACAAGCACATTCTACTCAAGTCAATTGCTTTAATCCTCGGGCCTGCGCTTTGTCTGCTAAATGGTATTCGTTTGGCCTGTGCGCAAGCAAGCAGATATGCCACGTCTAATACTGGCCGTCTTAGAGCAGACCTGATTCACACGGTGCACTGAGCAACAATGTGGGATTTGAGGGGGAGTCAAAGTAGGAATGCCTTCACGTGCATGCACTGTATATCTCAGCTGATGAGAAACACATGCCGCCTGCCATAACTTAAGATGGACGCAGTACATTTTTTAAAAAAATGCGTAATAACTCAGCCATACTGTGCAAAAGCACGAAAGTGGCTTGATTTGATTAAAATGCTGCCACACGAGAATCGCTTCTCGAGCTGGACTTACAGTGACGTTACCGCCTTAAATTTACACCCAAGAAGAAATAAAGTGATTCAAGATTATTACGTGTATTTTCTGTTGCCCGAGCTGTGGTATTAAACCTAGTCAGAGCCCTGCAGTGTGAGTCTGGCCTCTGCCTTTCCCTGTGGCCTCCCAGCTTGGAGCCCGGTCAGCTATGAGGACTGTCGGCTCAGATCTGCTGTGCAGCCACATTCCCCAGGCTGCACACACACACGCACAGAGGCTACAGAGTAGGTTAGTAGGACAATGCTCAGTGTGTGTATGTGTCTGTTTGTCTGTGTCTGAGTTTTATTTTGATCTATAACCCCACTGGGGATCTGATATCCTGCAGGGTACAGGGATGGATGATTGCACAGTTGGCAGGGCCTTTAATGGGGATTTTTCATTGGGTTGCATTGCAGGAAGTTGCAGAAGAAACTAAACTATTCAGCATGCATCCATAAAAAAATGCACCTACTAAAACGGACTTTAATCCCTGGACCACTATATACATGTCATATGCTGCTGCTTTAATGTGCATTTTATGGCATGTTGTCCACAGAGCTTCTCGGCTACATACACATTCCTCAGGAAGCCATGCAGTATCACATATATCTTGACAAATGCTCTCAGACATTTGATTCCCCAGCAACGAGTAAACCAACACTGTCAGGAGCCAGTCCCTTGTGGCCATTTGGCAACCGCTGAGTGTATTAAATTACAAATTTTCCATGAGGCGCATGCAATACGATGCCATCCGGGTACAATGGAGCAGCCCGGTGGAAGATAATGCTGGAGATCCGTGTTTTTATTTTGTTGTGTGACAGAATCAGTTTGTAACTGCCGCTTTTTAGTGCTGGACTGCCGGTCAGCTGTACTGTTCTGTGGTCAGTGACTAAGCACACCATGTCATGGGAAAATATGTCTGCGGGAGGGGGAACATGCCTGCCCTGAATCATCATCTTTCATAGAGAAATTCCCTTCGCGTAAAGTCCTCCGTTATGAAACTGTCTTGTATTTAGAAAAATCGTGTCATCCTTTAAAGTGTCCCTATTATAAAGGCCCGGCCAATGCTGATTGGTGAAATTGAGGCAGTGTTACAAAAAACAATGTTTTTATGTACTGATGTCCATCAGCATCGCAGGTTTGTTATAGCGCTGGCTTGTGGGCATAAGATCAAAACTAATCCTGACATTACCCGGATTATAGAGACATTCTGTTTGTGTGAGTAATCCTTTTCCATGTAAAGGTAGCACGGCCATAAGAAATTTCAGTAGCTGACAGTGCAGTTGTAAAATCAGCTTTAGCATAGCATAACAGGGCAGTGACATAAACAATGGCTTGTCGGCTTCTTAGCGTTAGTCTGTGTTTTAGTCACCACTTCATGCTTGTCCTGCATGTTTGGGATTTCAGCGGTACGTTAGCTTCATTAGCCGTGAGCTGTGCTATGGGGATTGTATTTGGGGTAGTAAGTTCATCAGATGAATAGAGTGCATAAAATCTTTTGCTCATTGAGAAAATGTTTCCGCTATAAGCAAAAATATTCTGTGGTTGAAGTGGCTTTGGTGGGGAAGTATGGCATTGGGTTTAGTTTAGCTTACTGCCCACATGTAACATAGTGACATAGATAAGCAAACGTCAGTGGCACATAGAGCTGTCTGTGTGAAAGAATAATATTTGATGTGGTCTTTGCAGGTTTTGCAAAAATGCTGTAGAATAGCTAAGTCAGTTTAGGTAAAATTGGTGATTGCCCAGAGACAGCACTGAACGTTTTTGCTGTTGGAGACTAGCTGCAAGTATTTGTGACCAGCTAAAGGTTGGGCAGGCAGTGCCCTCAACCTTTGAATGACCACTTTTGATCACAAGACATTTGGACAGGGCGCCTGCTGGTAAGCAAGCTTTCTCCAAGTATTCACAGTGTCTTAGACTGATTGCAATCACTCTCAAACAAACTGATGAAGGTCTGCCAATAGTTGCCGTCTAAATGCCGGCAGATCACAGTCAGCCTGAATCAGTGTGCACCAGTGCCTCAGCTGTGATGTGTCTCTTTGCAGTGGGAGACTTGACTCAGCTGGTTGCCAGCTGGTTGTATTCTGGATATATTCTCATATAAAAGTAAGGTTGCCATGCGCTTTGTCATTTTGTAGTAAAATTGCTGTTCTCCAGCAATTATCACAAGCAGATTGCATGTAATTGCTAATTCACTCATTCAATTGCAGACTGACAGCAGATGGACCGACGGCATTACATACTAAACAAATGGAAAACTTTAACAACATAATACGAGCAGTTTAAGTAAGTTCAACACAGTTTGCCTTTCTTTTTAGAAAATATTCCATTTCAGTGAGTTAATGTATTAAAGATTAAAGAATTAAAGAATTGATTGTCTTCTCATAGAAAAATGACATCCTTGCTTGGAAAAAGAACCCACTGGTTTCCAAAGAATCCACAGAACCGGTCAAAGACAGAAACAAAGCCAGCTGACACTTGAAAGGACATAAATCTCTGCAGGGTTGCCAAAAAGTTTAAAACAACACAGCCAAGAGATGCTGACAAAGAAGCTGAAAAATGTGTGCGTTAAGTACACCATTTCTGTGTGTATCTGTGTGCGTGCCTCGGAGCTGACCTTTCTCTTCCCTTTCAACAAATTCAAACTGAGCATCAAGTTTGAAATGAGCTGCTTAGTATCAGTCGCTTATTGAATTCTGCTGTATCCCAAAGCGTTACAAGAGCATTACATGAACTTCCACATCCAACCACTTTGTAAGTTTGTGTGTGTGGCTTCCATCTTTATTTTTACAAGACTGCTTATGCACAGTTTATCTTTACCTCTGTACTATACATGAAATGATCCATGTAGCCACCGGATCAGAGAAGCAAACATAAGGACTTGATCATATTTGCTTAGCCAATGAAACATTAGCCACACAATTCCAACACTGCGGTTATGAAGCTGAGCAGCTAACATTAAATGTAGACGTGGGGAACGATGGGTTAGTTTAGTGTTTCACTGGAAGACGGTTCCTTTGACTTAAAACTTCCAAAACATTTGTTTGGGTGCAGTTTGGAAGCTGGCTGCCTCCGTCTGCTGTTTCAGACTTAAAAGGAGGCTCTCTAACATGTTCTTCCTCTTACAAAAAAACGAGGAAGACACCTCCCCAACACACACACACACACACACACACACACACACACACACACACACACACACACACACACACACACACACACACACACACACACAGAGTAAATTTCACTTTTCACAGTGCACATTGTCCCTAGAAATCAGAGGTTGCCAGGGAGTTCGCCCATTTTTTTTAATCTATTAAGAAACAGAACTGCACGTGACTCAGGTGTTGCAAAATCTCCACTGCTACAATGTTGTCATCATTTTGCAATGTGCAACTGTCAGGAAAAACATGCAAGCACTGAGGAAATGGACTAATAAACTCAGACATGCACATTCTGATGCACCATACAAGTTCTTGATCACTAGATACGGGCACATGGATCATGGACACCACCATCTAATATGTTAGGTATGAAACTATGAAGATGACTTGATAAGCAGCCAGTAAATTCAACTAATCCATGGAGCTGGATACATACTCATTAAGACATTAAGACAATACTTCTAGGAACATTTGGATGTGCATTCACACAAACACTGGAGCTGAAATTGTATGTCAGTGTGTGTTTATCCTGCGGTTAATGGGCTGTGAACCCTGAATGAAGTTCCTCACTGTGTGTTACAGAATATAGCCCCACGTGCAACGCGGTGCGCACCACACACTCGTTTCGTAAATCCACATTGTTAAATGTCTGACATTTAACTGGAGACTTATTGTCTGTGCGCCACATCAGATATACTATCCATGGCAGGCTGCTTTTAATGGACTCCTTTTTCAGTGTGCAAAGGTCAAACTTACTTGGCTCTTTCAGTAACTAAAGATAATGCATGCGAGAATGGGGGTGTTTTGGCTCCTGCCTGGATTGTTTTGTAGAGGGCGGCAGTGATAAAAAGAGGAAAGATGGAGCCATAGAGTTTCTTTTTGTACTCTGCTTACCTGCTTTCTACCTGATTTCTCCCTAAAGTTTACGAATGCTGGGCAACCTCCCTGACAACTTTTATGGAACATCTGCATTGTGAAATGTGAAATTCAGATAGTGCACTGAATGTTGTGTGTGTGTGTGTGTGTTTTGTCTTTGTACTTTGTCTCTCTTTGTGTCTCCCCTCTATAGATAGCCGACGCCACAAACAAACAGCCCTGGCATCAATCAAAGGGTTATAATGTGAATGAAACCGATGTGGCCTCGAGTTATTACTGTTTTTACCTCAGCACAACCTCCACCAATAACATTCTTTTGCGTATGACTCAAGGCAATGTATCAACTTGTGCAGACTTTTCTGAGGCAATGGAAGAATGGCTCGTGCCATTTTGACATTTTTATATTCAAGACTGATCGACTGAGTCATATAAAAACGATCCAAGTCAATATCTTTCAAATTATCACGATTAATGTGTGTGTGCTTGACGATGTGCGTAGGACTGATCAGAAACGGCTGTTCCTCAGTGAGGGTGACTTGGCTGCACGGCTGTGTAACACACTCAGCTGTTTTCCTCACACTTAGTTTTTCTCCTTGCTTCTTATTCTTTAAACGTGTTAGGCCAATTCTTTTCTGGATGTGTGTGACAGTTGACTTCAAAGCAAGTTATTGTCATTGAGTAGAGATTTAATGCGTCTCCAGCGGTGCCTTACTGTCTCTGTATTTTTATACCATCAGTAGAGTTTGTTTAGTATTGGCTGTTTATGTGCATCTACGCATTTATCCACGTGTCCAGAATCACATTTCATGGATTTGTGCATGTACTCTCCTTCAGTGATTTAGCTTGTGCCAAAGCTAATCATTTTCAATCAAAAGCTGTTTTCGCACATGCACTGCAGACCTAACAGAGGTGCGTGTAAGAATTCAAACACCAGACGCAGTCAGGTTGGATATCAGGTAGTCTTTAGCCTCCCAGCTTTCTAGTGCAAAGCCTGTGTGATGCAAATCGTGTGTCCAGTAGTTCAGTGGGTTTACAGCTAATGAATTGGTTTCATGTGTGCTTCCTCCTCCTGCTTCATATCCAGGCAGTTTCATTGCCTTAAACACACATTTCCAGTAGTCAGTGTGAACGTATCTGAAGCTTGATTCCCCTGAAATGACTATCTACTTTAGAAAGAAGAGAACACTAAATGAAAGAGTTTAAAGATGTTTGAATTTTGTTTGAATTATGATTTTGGTGATTATGATGGTTGTGAGCAATATTCTTTGGTGAACAACTGATGTGGAGCAGTAGAGGACAGCTCACTCTCACCAGGACCTCCCTCCTTTGTACTCTTGAATCATGAGGGAACAAAGCAGAAGCTTTAAATGCATAAATCAGATAAACAAAATTTTTTTGGGAGGAGGGCCTGAATGACATCATTATTGCTATTGATTCAGACTTCATGCTATCATACATTCATACATTTAAATGTGTAAAACTGGTAGAGTGCCACGTTAACAAACCTTAACTATAGATCAAACATGATGTGGTTACTGCTGTAGGTGTTACTACGATACTGTCGGAGACAGAGAACCAAATGTTCTTTACTAATTGCAGGATCAACACTGAGGGTGTCTCTATGGTTACTCAGGTAAACAATTACAAGAACTGAGTTTTTTCAAGGCCATGGTGACTCCATGAGCAATAAACCCCCACATAAACTCCCACTTTTTGGAATCTTTCATGCAAAACAATCCAGTCCACCCACCCTCCATTTGTTTCGATCCCCAGCTGAGCCCCGCCCTTGCTGGGCAAGCTAGGGACGAGGCCTCTTTGGAACTCCTCACCGCTGGCTCTGGTCAACAGCGGGTCAGCCACACTACGAGACACCAGGTGAAGGGCTTTAATGGGTCCATCAAAGCCTGGAAAAACAGCCTGTGGGCTGCAGAGAAAGCCTGGGAATCTGACCTGTACCTGCTGCAGTATGAGTAGACAAAGTGGTGGAAAAAGAGAGACATGCTGAGTCTGACATCTTAGCAAGTCACTTAATCTCATGTTTGGTCTTGAGATTAAGAATGTGTTTTCTTTAAAGCAAGTGAAAAAATGATAATGGGGTGAGATAATTGTACTTTGTTCCAATATAAATCTTGTTTAAAGATTGGTTTCTGTTATGGCCCTGGCTTCCCTCCCCGTGTCTCTTGTTCTGTCTCTAGTCAGTCTTGTGGTCTGTGTGTGTGTGTGTGTGTGTGTGTGTGTGTGTGTGTGTGTGTGTGTGTGTGTGTGTGTGTGTGTGTGTGTGTGTGTGTGTGTGAGAGAGAGAGAGAGTTGTCTGTGTGGCACTCCAATCTCTTTCATGTGCTCCTGCGGTTCATTATCTCATCACATTCATGCACCTACACTCAGTTCTTCGGTAATTCTCCATCACATTGTTCTCGGCCTGCTCCTGTGGCAGTTTGGTTCTAACGTGTTCTCTTTTTCTCAGATCCATTTCTTGCTTCCCGCCTGCTCCGCTCATCTCAAACTCCGCTTTCCAGCCTTACTCACTCACCCTCACACGGCCACACAACGCTCTCTTAGCCACACCGCCCACCAGCTTTTCATTAGCAAACCTTCAGCTCACCGTGATACTGCAACGGACTTTCTTCAAATTTTGACTTTAAAAAGTGCAACCTCTTTATTTGCCTGCTTCCCCAGTGAACTCATTCCTTCTTCCACACCTGCACTAGACTTTGCAAATAATCCATTCTTTAAGGGGATCTAAACTTTTATACCCCCACTTGTGGCTTCTTCCTGTTAAAGTCAGTGGAAGAAATGTAGAAGAAAATGGATGGATGTGCTAACAAGTGGCTAATTAGACTACTGGGACATACAGGAGCTTACTGGCAGCTCACTGCTTGCAAAAATCATGAAATTGTTGTAAATAAGTAGACACCATTTGCATATTCCTGCAGTCCTGAGGGATATTCTTAATATGGTCATTCCAGGCACACAGCTCTGACTACGGACACTGCAGCCGCACTCACCTTCTGTTTTTGAGAGGCATCCAAACAGGAGAAAGTTGGCTTAAAGGCAGGTGAAAGGCAGCTAGAATAGCTCATTTCAGATGGAAGACGAACTGAAGGTCTGCACCGAGGCTGAGCCTGAGATAAAAATTTAATATTTTAAGCTACAGATTATGAAAAGCTATCCAAGCAGGTCTGAAAACTGGAAAGCTGGAAAAGACTATAATAGGTGCCCTTCAATCATTGCCAGACTCTCCTACTTATGCTAGCCATTTTGGTCCTGACACTGGCACTGCAGGAGACACTTTCCAAGCAGGAGATTTCTTTGTATAATCCACTTAATTATGGAATACATTTTGGTATTGCCATTTTCAGTTGCTTAATTTTACTGATGCAAAAGTTGTTTAAAGAAAGCTTGTATTTTTTTTTTTGTTGTTTTTCCCCACTATAAAACTGAGAAAATTCCCAGGATTTCTCTGGAAATTATTTGGAAAAGCAGACACATAATGAAAGTGAACTCACTGGAAGTGTGTGGGTTTGTCCAGACTGGCCCGCTGGCCTCTTTACTTTTATTCCTAGTTTGGGTGCATTTTAAAAATGCCTGCTCAAACTTCTGTGTTTTTGTCATTCAGTGCCACATTAAAGGGCATCGACACACCAGGCTTGTGTGTGACTGGAAAAAATGTGCACCTCTGAAATGATTTTGTAACTTCCTCTTCTCGCTAAGGGACATTCAGTAGACGGTTCCCAAGTGAATCAGAGTTTTACTGGAAATATAATGCGTCCTCAGCTGACTCTGACTGAAAAAGATTAAAACTCAGCAGAGAGCTGTCATCTCATTTCCTCGCTGCACCTCCCAACCCAACTCCTTTATATCCCATATAGCCCTTATTTTGTTGCCGGTGCTGCAACATGCATCTTAAATAAACAACAGAATTCATGGACACAATCCAAAACAAATCCAGTGAGGCCAGTAAAACAAACCCAGGGAATATAAAATAGAGTCCAAAATGTGGTTTTCCTGCAATTTTAGAGTTCATGCTCTGATATGAAACAAGCACTTCATCTGGCAGTCACTGCAGGGAAAAAAAAACCCCAAAAAAACCCTAAACTGCTCTGATTATTGTTAGGTCAGAGTCCATCTGAGGTAAAATCCTAGGTTTGGTTTTGTTTACCTGAAACAAAGGAAACCATTTAATGCGTCTTCAGCTGAGCGCACCCAGGAAATATCTACCAGTGACTGGTAGCGGCGGTAGAAGAATCGCTGGAGACTTTCAAACGGGTCAGTTGCATTATTTATTTATTTCAATCAAGCAGATTCAGCCAATTTAGAGCTCAGCAGTCAACGAACATGTTTGGAGTTTGGGGAAGAAGCCGGAGAAGTGTGGGGGGAGAAACCACAGAGGCACGAGGAGCTCGCAGGTTTGTTAGATCAAACAAACAGTACTGCCCACTGCCCGCAGTATAGCTTCCAATCAAAAACATTGAAAATAAATCTCGAACTGAAGATTTCATAATCATAGTCCGTGGTTTTGCAGAAATCTGGCTTGCTGACCTTGTGTCTCTACTAAAGAGAGGGTTGCAGCTCCACAAAGTATCTGTTTAATCCAACATTTTATTAGAGATTTTGTAAGAGAGCGACTCCACCTGTAGAAGTCTCGCTTCTTGGTTTGAAACGTAGCTCACAGAAATCATTTTACACTGAAAAAGCATGTAATAGCCCCAACATGGTACAGATTGTTTTGTTTTTTTTAGCTCTAAATCCCTTGCATTAGAGGTAAATGTAACTATGCATGCGCACCCACCCATGCATGTACTCAGGGTCATACCTACAAAACACACCCTCAAATTACTGCTTGGCTTCACACACAGGAAGTAGGTAAGCCCACACAATCTGACAGTTGCCTGGGTAACAACCAGTGGGAGCGGGAGGTAGTCTGTGTGACTGTCTGGTCCAGTGGGATTGCCAGTCATTCTCCAGTTGGTATGAATTCAAAGAATGTGGGTAAAAGAGCAGCGGGCTTTCTATGGAAAGTAAATTAAGAAGAAAATCAAATTCAAAAGATCTTCCAAGAGGGAGGTTGGAAGGATGAAATGAAGAAAAAGGAGGAAGTGAGGAAGGAGAGCCAAGGCTGGAAAGCACCTGAGTTGAAAGATGAGGAGGAGGAGGTGGAGGAGGAGGGCTGGACCCAGCTGCAATAACACTGTGGAGCAGTCTAAGGGGGAGCCATTAGACATACAGCACACACATATATACGCTTTACAAGCATGATCATCCATGTGCTCTGCAAACATTTTGTCAGCCGCCAGAACTTTCTTGTGTCTGACTGTGCACGCCAGCCTTAATAAACACATTAATCAGCTGCTGCCTCCTCGCGTCCAGCATCACGCAGGAAAGTAGAAATGCCGTTATAGGTATATACGCACATCCACGGGGTCAGCTAGTGCAACCAGCCACAGGCATGGCCACAGCCGCCGCTCCACACCCCCGCATCTGGCAGCCTGGGATCTGGCCTTGGCCTCGGTTCACAGCCTGCGGTGGTCCGCTCCAGGTCTGGATTTCCCAAAAGCACTTCGGCATCTTGTCTTCACATTCAGTGAAACATGGCTGGACTCGGAGCAGAGATGCCTGTTGAGAAAGCCATCAAGCCTTGAGAGGCAGAGGGAGAGGCACAGTGCGCTGTTTACTTTGGTCGTGACAGGGTTGCATAAATAAACCAAAGTTTGAAGGCTGAGTGTTGCTGTAATTTGAGGTCACAGCGGTAGCAGACACATCAGAGATGCAGACAAGTATGGATAGAAAGGTCACAGATCAAAGAATTCTTTTAACATATGCAGTGATTTATTAAAGCCTGCGTGCATTTTGTCAAGCGCTTGTTTATGACAAATAGACCTTTTCTGTACAGCTGCACGTTGAAGGTAGTATGTTTTCACGGAGGTGAAGGAAATGACATCACCTAGCCCTCCTTACTTTACTTTCCCTTTGAGTTCACTCTTACTTTATACTTAACTACTCTGGATCAGAGCTCAGAAGGTGTAAGCAACAACAGCCTGAGTTTTAGGGTGCTTTCAGGTTTGGTACATTCAAAAACTGTTTCTTTGCTCAGAATATTGGCTCAAAAACTCCCACTCTTAGACCTTTTTGTCAAAAACCAAGTTTGAGGGTGTTTTTTTAAATATTTGTTTTAATATGTCTACCCCTCTGTTTTAAATTACCCAAAGACAGTTGCAATTTTCTTTTTTTTCTTTTTTTACAAAACCCTCTTATTTCTGTTCTTACTAATGGTGCGTGAAACTACATGTGGTTCAGTCCTGCAAAATGCACTAAACAAGAGCAAGCATAAGAAGCTGGGAAAGGAACACGTGCGAATGATGCTGACTGTATGTGCACAGTTTGGGCTGGAATCAGATGTTGGACCATATTGGTGTGATAGCATCACACAGTTGCGAATCTCCTGTTGCTCCACATCCCAAAGGTTCTCTAGTGGTTTGAGATCTGGTGAGTGTGGAGGCCATTTGAGTGCAGTGAACTCATTGTCATGTTCAAGAAACCAGATTGAGATGATTTGAGAAGCCATCTGGCTACACTGTGGTCATAAAGGGATGGACACGTTCAGCTGCAATACTCTGGTAGTCTGTCGCATTTAAACAATGCTCACTTGGTATAAAGGTGCCCACACCACCAGCAGCCTGAACTGTTGATACAAGGCAGGATGGATCCATGCTTTCATCCTGTTTATGACAAATTCTGTCCCTGCTCTTTGAATTTAACAGCAGAAATGGAGACTCATCAGACCAGGCAATCTCTTACTGTCCAGTTTTGGTGAGTCCGTGTGAACTGTTCACAGCTGACACCCAGTGTGGTCTTCTGCTGCTGCTGTGTGTTCAGAGATGCTCTTCTGCAGACCTTGATTGTAATGAGTGGTTATTTGAGTCACTTTTACCTTTGTATCTGCCCAGTGCAGTCTGGCCATTCACCTCTGACCTGTGACCTCTGACATCAACAAGATATTTTCACCCAGAGAACGTACCACATACTGGATATTTTACTTGTTCTGGCCATTCACTGTAAACTCCAGAGATAGTTTTGTGGGGAAATCCCAGTAGATCATCAGTCAATTTCTGAAATACCAAAAATCATACCACATTCAAAGTTACTTAAATAAACTTTTTTCCCAGTTCTGATGCTCTGTTTGGTTACATGCCAAAATGCATTGAGTTGCTGCCATGCAGTTGGCTGATTAGATATTTGCAACAAGCAGTTGAAGAAGTGGATCTAATGAAGGGTCTGGTGAGTGCACTAAAGAAAGGACTTAATAACAAATACTGACCAAAATATTAATAATTTTTAAAAAGCTAAAAAAAAAAAAAAACATCTGATCAAACTTCCATTTATACCTTCTGTTTTTCTTTTCTCTAAAAGCATTAAAAGCGTTTTAATGCTACAAGTGCTTGATTCCTGATTCTTGAAGGAAGAGAGGGAAAAAGAGGAAAAACATAAAATAAAGATGAAAGCATTTTTAGGCGCTGGAGGGGAAACACTCTAGTGGAGGTAAGTATGTGTATGAACACAGCTTAAGATCATAATCGTGAAAACACAAGCTCGGATTGCCGGCAGGGGAAAAAAACGCTTCTCCTGCTGTAACTCTGAACTCAGCTGCCACTTTTCTGTCTACTCAGCAGATGTCTGCTGCTGATGACACACACAGATCCAAGTGTTAGCCTGTTAGCAGGCCTCCGATCAGGTTTTGGTTTTGTCAGATCGAGAATAGAAAAAGAAAGAGCTGTTTGAACACCGTTCACTTAATTAGATTTTTCATATGACGTATTAGCAGCTGAGGAAAACAGAAAGTAAAGCACCTTGGGTCTCTAACATTACATATACGTTACATGTTCTGTGGTTGCTTGGACCACATCCTCAGAAATTGATGATGCACATGTACAGATGCGAGTTCACAGTCACTCGCACCTGTGCGATGTCTCATCGTTGCTGCACGATTTCAGACACACTCGTTAAAGTGCACACTCCTAATGCTCTACTGCCATGCTCTACAGGCCTCAATTAGCACACTAAATGTTGAAGTGCAAGATAGAACAAGTACGGCTTGTTTGCAAGGGTTGCCTCTTTTTTTCTAAAAAGAACATGGCATTGGTACTTAGGTTTGAAAACTGCACCTGAACAAACCACAAGACTTCTGGAACAATGTCCTTTGGACAGACGAGACCAAAGTGGAGATGTCTGACCATAATGCACAGACCCATGTTTGGAGAAACTCAAACACATTATATCAGCATGAACACCTCATACTAATTATCAGTCACAGTGGTGGAGAGCTGGTGATTTGGGCTTGTTTTGCGGCCACAGGATCTGGATATCCTGTAGTCATTGAGTCCACCACAAACTCCTCTGTATACCAAAGGATTCTAGAGCCAAATGTGAGGCCGTCTGTCCAACAGCTAAAGCCTGGACTAAACTGCGTCATGCATCAGGACAATCATCCCAAGCACAGCAGCAAATCTACAACAGAATGGCTGAAGAAAACAAAAAAAGAATCAAGGTGCTGCAATGACCCAGTCAAAGTTCAGACCTCAACCTGATTAAAATCATGTGACTGAACCTTAAAACAGCTGTGCATAAATGAATGCCCATAAACCTCAATGAACTTAAGCAATGTTGCCAAGAAGAGTGGGCCAAAAGTCCTCCACAATGATGTGAGAGCCTGATAAAGTAATACAGAAAACAACTGCTTAAAATTATTGCTGCTGAAGGTGGTTCAACAAGCTATTGAATCATGGAGTGAACCTTCTTTTCACATGAGAGTAGCGAAGCAGTTACCCACTGACACAATACTGGCTCAGTTTCCCAGATATCCATAAAGCCTAGTTATATACTAAAAACTTTTTTCAGTGGCGATCTTCATTGAATTTTTCCTGTAGTCTGTAACTAGTCCTAACCCGTGTCTGGGAAGCTTGCTGACTAAGTTTAAGCACTGCACACTTGTCTCCTTCCTGGCACAGGAAGTGTATCTGTAGATTAAATGAGAAGTAATTTCTTCCTGAAGCGACTATCCGCATCAGCCCTGTAAACACTTTACATCCATGCCTCATTCATCCGGTTTCTTTACTACTTTGGCACTGTGGCAACAGTTTCCCAGCATGCATTGGACAAAAGGCAGCAAACCACCCTGGATAGACCGCAGCTCCATTTGCTAGGCTTTCCCAGAATTAAAATATGCTCTACCTGACAGACAACAATGGTGTCCATGTTAGCTGGCTAGCTAGTTAATGATGCAGTAGTTTACAATCTCTCGTTGTGGAAAAGTTTTGCAGCCGCTCAGAGGCCAATCTGGGCCCTGAAAACAGGCTGCTTATTCAGATTATTTACAGGGAGCATTAACTCATAAGAGGGCTCTTCCTGTGCGCAGGACACATACTGTGTATAACTACACTGTCCCCCCTCTCTCGCCTACTTTGTGTTTGTGTCTCTGCCCCTTACTGAGCAGCTTTTTTGTCCTCTGAGGGTCTGCTCCAATGAAATGTCTAAGTTAATAATGTGGCGACTGGGCATTCAGTTCCTCTCATAAAAGTCTAATTGGTCCATCTGGTACTTCCATGCAACCCCTCCCTACATGTCAGACAATCGCAAACTCACATTTAATAGTGACACCACCGGGCCGAATAAAAACACCTTTAAGACAGGTTTGTCAAAGCTGCTGGCGCAGACACTGGAATCTTTGGATTTTTATGCCGCACTGTTTCCACTTTTAGGCATCTTATTTACTGGGGTGAGCCACATCTACAGAGTATTTAAACACAGAGAATCATCCTTCACAGAGCTGACAAGGCCCCAAATACCAATAATTAACTTCATAGGCATCAAGGTCCAAAAAATTGCACCACACTGACTTGGCTGTAAAATATGTGGAATTACATAACAGCATTTAGGCTGGCCATCGTGGAGGAAAGTAATTTACTAAAAAAAGACCTTTCAGTTATGGCTGACGTGTCATCATGAAAAGAGAGGTTTATTTAAGAGTCCTCTGGGGTTTAACATGCCACCACTGCCACAGTGGAGTAGCTTAAAAACAAGCCGGACTTACAGGGCCACCTTTATGCTGTGCCAACAGCCACCGACTGGAACCCAGCAGGACTTATGCCACTGCATCATATATTACAGAAAGGAAGCTTTAGGTTGTTTTTTTTTTTGTTTTTTTTCTAGTCTTGAATCCCTAGTGGATGATGTCATTGTTTACTGGTGTGCCTGCATTCTACTGTAAACTGGTGTTGACCTGGGAGCTAATAAATACTGAACAATCGCTACTTTTACTGCACACAGGAAAGAATGTATACACGTATAAAGCATGTATAACATTTATATGTGAATGAGTGCTTGTAGCTTGCAGTAAAAAGCACATTGAGTGTGTTAAAGTGGAAAATGGCTATAGTTTTTATACTTTATACTATGATGTGCACTTTATGCATCACATACCGCATGCACTGTGTTAAGCTGTGACATGCAGTAGGGCACACTATAGAGCACACCACCAAGCACTCTCTTCATGCTTCCATATGAATTAAGAGGGTAAATAGCAGCCAGGTGCTGCTAATCCGATTCACTTGATTAACTGATCATCAGCAGGTGTGAGCACCTCTTTAAAAGCAGAAGATTTGGCAGTTTGCTGGTCTGGAGCCTTCAGCTGTGTTAACACAGTGCCAAAGTCCTCTTGGGGATGGGTATCCCAGTAAATGCACTTCAAGGTCATTTAAAAAAAAAAAAAAAAAAGCTGCAGCACTGCATCTCAGACTCTACAGGCCTCAGCATGTTAAATGTTTAAAGTTCATGACAACACAATTAGAAAAAGAATCTGAACAAGTATGGCTTATTTGGAAGGGTTGACAGGAGAAAGTCCCTTCTCTCCAAAAAAGAATATGGCTGCACAGCTTAGGTCTGCAAAGTCAGTTGAACAAACCGCAAGACCTCTGGAACAATGTCCTTTGGACAGACGAGACCAAAATAGAGATGTTTGGTTGTAATTTTGAAGAAAATCAAAAACAGCATCTCAGCACAAACACTTCATACCAACTGTCAAGCACGGTGGTGGAGAAGTGATAATTTGGGCTTGTTTTGCAGCCACATAACCTGGGCAGCTTGCAGTTGTTGAGCTGACCCTGAACTCCTCTGTGTACCCAAGTATTCTAGAGTCAAATGTGAGGCCATCTGTCTGACAGCTAAAGCCAATTCTAATTTTTTGTCTTTCTTTTTTTTGCATGGTCGTTCACATTTCCAAATATGCGACTTGTACGTGATCTGTGAACTGCAAACAAACCTAAAAGTGTCCCACATATGCAGTAGAGGATGCAATAATGTCACACGTGGCGAATACCTATCGGATTTAGGACCCCGTATCCAAGCGGCCTGGGTCACATTTGTAAAAATCGGATCTGTGTTGTTCAGACTGTCATGAAAAGATCAGATACAGGTCACATACGGGCAAAAAAAAATCAGATTTGGGTCACTTCAGGCCGCAGTGTGAACATAGCCTTGGATGTGTGGTGCTAAATCCAATACGTATGTGATCTTTTCAAATGTGACCTGTGTCTGTACGGCCAGGTCGCATTTATCCAACCTGTACGTCGCTGACGCTTGACAAACGTCACTATTGTGCGTCCTGATCCATGTTTAATTCCGCAAACACTGAGCACGCTCGCTACGTGTGACATTATTGTGTCCTCTACTGCACATGCGGGACAATTTTAAGTTGTTTGCAGTTCAAACAAGTCGCATATATTTGGAAATGTGAACGACCACGCAGGAAAAATTTGGATTTCCCAAAAAAATCGGAATTGAGCATTAAGGCCTGCAGTGTGAACGTAGCCTTAGTTTTTCACAGGACTGCACAGATTCGTGTGAAAACTTTCGTTCTCACGTGACTCTCGGCTGTCTATATCTATACTTTGGGGCTTTGTGACCTAAAAAAGCAGATATTTATGTTTCGTCTGCCAGTCATTGTCATCAGACAATAGCCAGTGGTTTCATATCATTTCCTTCTTTTGCACTCTACAAGGACTGTTTACCCACACGTACCCAAAGCCTGCTCAAATATAATTAGTCAATACTACTCAGACTAAAAGCAGACTACAGGCAAGAAATGGAAAACTTCTGGATTTGGTCACTTGTCAGCATGCTGATCACATGCATGTTTTTACAGATTAGTGAGAACTCATTTAATTGACTCTAATGAACTGGATGTGATCTGTAATAGCAACATGCTTCGAGTTAAATGATTACATCAGCATGCACATGACAAAGGGGCATATAAACAGTTGACAAAATACATAATTGCAGCCATTAATGGTAGTGGTTTTGTGGCTTAGATGTATAGAACACGCTCTGCTATAACAATAATTTTTAGGGGACAAGAAATTAAAAGTATTTTTAGACATCAAACTACTGTAAGTCACAGCATGGCTGCTCGTGATCTCAAGAGGATCCCAAAGACCTCTGAAAGAGGCTGATGTCACTAATGGCAGCAATTACGGTTTAAAGTAATTTTCCTTTCTTACTCATTTTGGGAATATTGCTCATTGGTGGGACTAAAAGTAGCTAAAACTGACTGTTTCATGTACAATCACCGGGAGCCTGCTACATACCTCTGTGAAACATGAGAGCGAGGGAGTTAGAAAAGTTAACAAATAATGCCACAGCCCACACCTGACGGAGGGTCTGAAATGAAGGACCACACAGTTTGTGCCCTGAGAAACTGGGCTACAAGATCTATTAACACAACAAACCACTGGGTGTAATTTCCTCACAGATGAGCCAGCTTCTCGCTGCCAGGGAATGTCCCGTGGATGTCAGAAGTAAACCTCAGAAATGCTCTGAGCCTGTGCTGCAGGTGAGGGTTTCACAGAATTAGTGCAACAGAACAGAGAGAGGACAGGAGAGTATTGATTAGCTTTTCACTGTTGGGAGTTGTTTTTCATAAGTGGGAAAACAAAGACTGGCAGTGAAGCTTAGATTAAGCTGCACTATTGGTCTCCAACCCATCCTTAAGTCTAACTTAAGTTTTTAAGCTCTCCCATTAGCTACATTTATGGATGTACTCCTGCTTCACCTTGGTATGGAAGATTAACAAGATAATTATTTTCAAAATAATTCCAAAGTTATAGACTGTATCCCAAGCAATGTAAACTTTAATACAGGTTTTTATCTTAACATTCCAGTTTGCAAAACATCTGTCTAACCCCACCACAAGATCACATTCAGTGGGATTGTAGTTGCTTCCTGGAAAATGGCAGATAAGGGCAACAATGCACAAGACTTGGAGAAAGGAAATGCAAGACTGTCCTTATCCATGAAAATGACCCCATTTGCGAGCAGTTATTACAACTAATTACATTTTAAAGTTAAGTGACCTGTAACCTGTCACCCTGAAAAGGGGAGGTTTCTAACATGTTTAAGATAGTTTTAAAAAAAAGAGAAAAGTCTGTTTTAACCATAGCCCATAAGAACCCACAGTGACACCGGTGTCACAGTTTCGCATGTCAAGGAAATTTCCAAAAACAAGTTTGTAGTTAAAAAGATTTTTGAAATTCTTCATAAATTTTTCTCAAAAGAGAAATGTGTGGCGTGCAGGTCATTAAAATGAAGCCAAAGTGGAAGTGCCTTCTATCTAAAGGCCACCAGATGGTGATAGCTATGGCTGCAAATAGACTTCCTGTCCTATGGAAAACAGCTTCCTGTCGTGACCTTTGCAAATGTTACAGCGAGTGTGTATACCTTTACACTATGGAGCCACAAAATCTTGGGCATGCTATGTTTAAAAAAAGGAGCGTTATTCATGACTTAAACCTACACACTCATTGGTTAAGGACTTGGCAATCTCAAGTTATTAGTCAACAATCATGTGGTTTCGCAGTCAGATTTGCCCCTCCTCCTCCCATTTGTTTTTTTTTTTGTTTGGTTTTTTTTGTGGATGGCAACAGTGGCAATGCTCATCTCGAGGCTTCAAAATGGGATTTCAGAAACCAGTGGGCAACATCATGGTAGCAACTTATGCTGTAATTCCCACTCAAAACAGCATCTTTCAACTCAGCCAAACGGTAACTGGAAACGACATCAGTCGGGTGCTTGTGTCACCAACCACCATATTGCAAATTTTAAAGTGTAATGAAAATTTATGTTGTTTAATGCTAACATAGGTTGATTCAGGAACAATCAACCAATATCATTGTTTAGCCTAAGAACTTGTTAAATATATTTTAACAAGATCAATAGTCTATAATAGTGCAAGTGTTTAGTTTAGTTTAGTTTATTATTGACATGTACAGGTAACAATGGTGCTTCACTACCAGCAATGAAATTCTCAGGCCCAGGCCCCTCAATATTTCACATATAAGCCATATGCAATATTGCACATGAACTAACACCAAGGTGCTGGTGTGTACATGTGTAAGTGTAAAATGATTGTGCAAAACGACATGTACATATAAACTACTGTGTGCAAACTTTCCAGTATTATTTCAACAGTTCAGTAGCCTGATGGCTTGTGGGTAGAAACTGTCCCTAAATCTGCTGATGCGGGTCTGGATGCTCCTGTACCGCCTGTCTGATGGCAGGAGCGTGAAGAGTGAATGGATGGGGTGGCTGGGATCAGAGAGGATCTGCTGGGCCTTCCTCCTACAGAGCTGTCTGTAGAGGTCCTGGATGGCTGGCAGCTCAGACCTGATGATACACTGAGCTGATCTGACCACCCTCCGTACCAGGCGGTGATGCAGCCGGACAGAAAACTCTCGATGGTGTATGGATAGAAGTTAGTGAGTATTCTGGAGTCCACACCAGACCTGTGGTCTCTGTTTGGCTGTATTAAGCCATACTTATAAGCTAAATGCTACACATAATAATAATATGCTAATATGGTCAGAATGGCAATGCTAACATTCAGATGTAGTGTTTACCATGTTAACCACCTTTGTTTTTGCATGTTGGCATGCTAACATTTTCTAATTAGCCCTAAACAGAAAAGCTACACTTACGCTAAAATGTTCCTGTTTGTGTTAACTTTGTCTTGAGTTAGTAAATGAACTGACTAGTCTAGTCTTAAAGGAAATTACACAACATTAAACTCACTGATCAAATTCATTTTTTAATTTTATCTCACATAAATGCACAGGCTCATCGTTAAATGCACTTGGAGCAGTTTATGGTGGGTTACCATAATTTTGCCGGAGCCAAGGATCGAATTTGGATGAAAATGAACTGTAGTATGGTAACTAATTATCTATTTGAGTGATTGGTAGCCATGTTTACATTTTCAGGTGCACTCAAAAAGGCCTGCATTGAGCAATAGAGGGTGTATGTTGGTGGATGGTAGATTACAACATGATCTGAATTTGGAGGGTGTTTTTTTTTTTCCAGTTTATTTCACTAACAGTTTGTTACTAATAAACCCTTCAGAACTGTTTAGGTACACAAAATTCAAAACTGGACATCCCCATAATGAGTCCCTGCTGTCTTGTGTTGTAGTTGTTTAATAACTCGTTCAGTGCAGATACAACTGTTTAGTACAGATGGTACTACTGATAAAATGAATGACAAAGACCGCCTGCCTTCTATTAGCCTCTATTGTGACCTGTGCACTCACGAGGCCTGAGATATGTACATTTAGCACATGGTTTCTATTTTGCTTCCTCTGTTATCGCTCATACATCATATGTGGTCGGAGGGTCGGAGGGAAGTATTTCTTACATGCCGAGATTCCTGGGCAAGATTAAAGTTTTCATTAGAAATATGGGTTGTATGTGTATGTTTTCAGCCCAAGTTTGAAAGGTGACTGATTTTTGATCTATGTTGAAATACATCATGACCTATCAGCACCCCTAAAGGATGAATGTGCCCAGAAGGGATTGTCCCATAGCTCTTAGAGGGGAAAATGTAGAACAAATGGAAAAAGCATGAGTTAAACCATCCAGCCTGATGGAAATACTTAGTAGTGCAATAAAACAGGAAAAAAAAGGATGGAAAAAGTAGAGGATTATGCAGATGATGAGGGAAACTTTTGGCTGTGACACACGAGTGCGTTTTAAGCTCCTCAGTGTAATATGTATTGTCTTTCAGGTATGACTTTTCAACATAGACATAACCTCTAAAAAACACATAATACTAACAAACCCATATTCTCCAGTTTCTTCACCACATAAACTATGAAGAAAAAGAAAATAAATTTGATTAAAGATTCTCAACGATGAAAATTAAAAATATCTTAGAATGCAAAATAAGTTAAGATGTAATTTTATTTATATGACTGTCTTTTTTTTTTTTTAATTTAAAGTGAAAATACAAAGTTTTACTTGGGTATTTTTTTAAATGGGTTTTTTCTGCTATCGTTTCGACAATTTACTCCATCCACATGAAAACACAAAAAACATCACGTGCCCTCAACACCATGCCAAAGTAACTGGGAAACCTAAAGGCCAACATACATAGAAAACCTCATATTTACAAAAATATGTTATAACTGTTCCTAGGATTGCACTCTTCTGGACAGAGATCCCAGATGTTGTGCCTGGAATCTGTTGGAGCCACTCTCCCAGGTTTGGGGTCACTGCCCCAAGTGTTCCCATTAACCACGGGGCCCACTGTTATGACTGATTGATAGATAATTTTCAGATTTCATTGTACCTGCGCAGAATCGAGACACCCTGTGCCAGATGCAGCAAAGCAGCCCCAGAACACAACCAAGCCTCCTCCATGTTTCGCAGTAGTGTTTTGTTTTTTTTCTTTGTATGGTTCATTTCAGCTGATGTGGTTTACCAAAAAGCTCCAGTTTTGTCTCATCTATCCAAAGGACATTCTCCCAGAAGCTTTGTGGACTTGTCAATGTGCATTTTGGAAAATTCCAGTCTTTTTCTGATTTGCTTTCAACAGCGGTGTCCTGCTCCTGTCACGGTCCTGGGCCAGTGGCCCAGCTAAGAGCTTGTACAAGTAATCACAGTACAAGAAAAATTCTACTGTTGAGTTCACTACAGCAGTGCAAAAGTAATCATGAAATAATTCCTGTCAACAGTTTTATTATTGCCCATTTAACTTTGTTTTAGGAAAACAGAAAACCTTGGGATTTCAACCATATTGCATTTGGTGTTCCAAAGCCATTTACAAAGAGTGAGATCATCCTGAAGTTACTGCACTTCCAGCAGCGGGCAAAACTTCTTACACGCATGGGCCACAAGATTAATGCTGTGTCTGAGGTGTGTGGGCCGTCTCAGGAGATATGCAAAAGCAAGGTCAATATTCCTCCTACAGTTGATGTCAGATTCACATGCAACTCATGCATACAGTTCAAAATACAGTATAATTATGTTAATAGATTTTACCCAAGAAAGAAATGAGAGTTAAGATTTTTTTTTTCGCCCCCTATGGAAATTGCCAAAAAAAATTATGCACACCATCTAAATCAGCTCAGACTTTGATGAGCTGTCGCTTTTAAAGAGGCCATGCTGAGGTATTTATTTATCACAGGAGAGAGTAGACCATGTCCGATCCCTCTGCTTTGTTCCTTTTTAGCTTCCTGCTGTTAATAACACCCATCTGTACTAACAAAAGGCCTGTGCTTTGAAAAGAAAGCCACATTACACAGCCAGGATGTGGTCCAGTCAGCTCCAGCTAAACAGTAAAGATTAAAGGTCAAAAGTCAATGTCGGGATTAATGTTGCGATCAGGGGTCAAGTCAACATTTGTTTGCCTGAAGGTGAGCTCCTCCTTATAATGTGTTTTGAAGTATGGCTTTAGTCCAGACTCTGCACAGGTTTTAGTGCTGTCACTGTCGTGGTGATGGTTATATGACTGGGGAAAAAGAGGAAGATAATTTAAAAAAAATGGCAAAACTAATGTATTGTTAGTTTTTACTGAGGAATGATAGAATACTTAAACAATTGCACTAGAACAAATCGTGTGCATCCTGGAAGCCTATCAGAGAGCGAGCGAGAGAACTACAGTGTAACATAATCTTCCTTTTGTTAATCATTAATTGCTTCCTCTGTGCATTCAAAAGCATTCAGCCATTAGTCTAATGGGATAAACATTTCTGTTTTTCTATTTTACACACCTGCCAGTTTTTGGCTTTGTCCTGTGGGAGGCTGCCCATTAGACCAGATTAGATTACACACACACACACTCAAACACAAACTCAAACTTGCGAATTTCAGTCATTAGTCAACACAGTATCATTTTCAGCTCTCAGAGGGCCTGTGGACACCCCTGGGCCCAGAGAGGGGAGGTGGACAAAACATAAACCTTTGCTGTATTCCCCATGATTTACTTGGAGAACCTCTGAGAGAATAAATCAAAACATTTGCAGACGTTTTGCAGAACTATGAAGACTCTTGACTGACACACTGTGCATGCAGATTAACAGCACAGGAATGGATTACGCCGCAAGCCTTCCTGAGAACCTTTGATTCCAGTGAATGTGCCATGAATCCAAGTGGACCATCAAATAGAAATCTAGCACTTGGTGGGCGCATGCCTCTGCCAAAGCTTAATAGTCTTAGGCATTTGTTACTTTAATAATAGTACAAGTTTATTTGTTTTTTATGCATCTGATCAAGCATGTTAAACTGTGGAGACTATATAAGCCCTAGAAATATGGGAGGATTTGCACCAAAAGGAATTCTACCAAAGTGAGTCTGACATGAGGCATGATGACTAGGTGTATATTTACATGTGTAATGGTGATAGATGTTGCAGTTATGGCCCCACCTAAAAGAGTTTGGCTAACATCTGCATGCTTGCTAACAAATCTGGTTCTTTTGTTTGTTTGTGAACCCCAATCTTACTCAGAAAGGAGAAAAATCTGCCATGGCAGAAATGTCATGACTTGGCCATTTCTCATTCCAAATGTGATGTTTCGTTAAAGCTCCTGACATCTCCAGATTGTGCACAAGGTGTCAGTGCCTGACACACTGGTTTTAGACAATACTGAGACTGGTCTCATATTCCCAACCCATCACATAAGGACTCTTGTAAATGACCCCTGGCATCACATTTAAGTGTCATTTTCAAGAAAGTGAAACAAGCAAAGATCCCATGAGCTACGGTCACTTGGCTGACAAACTCGTAAATTACTCCACCCTCCTTCCAACCTCCTAATGCAGCCTTTGTTGCTCTCCAAAAAAGGGAACTTTGTCTCTGAGCATCTTACGCTCTGGCTCATGGTTCAATTCTGTGCACATCTCTGAGACTCCAGACGGATCTGACACAACTGCAGTATTTGACGCTCTGTGATGAGAACGCACCGGCAGAGCTTTTAAGAGGCTGAGTGAAGTCGAAGAACAGATGCTATTAGAATCAAATTCACCTAGGGCTGTGCAAGTTGATGTGAAGCCTGAGTAATTGTTTGGGTTGAGCTGAAAATGTATAAACAGATGGAGACAAAAAAAAAAAAAAATCTTGGGGTGCTAATGTCTAGGCAATGGACAATTTGCTGCAAAATGGCAGCAGTTCTGCAGTAACATTGATGATGATGGTCGCTGCAAATTAGCTTAGCTTTCAGAACTGCCAAGAAGAAAATGGTAAAATGAAAACATCGTTGGCATCTAGGCCCTTTAAAAAGTAATAATAATAATTTCCACACTGTAAAACAGAAAGTATCCAAGCATGCACAATTTCAGACCTGCAGGGATGCAAACATTCCTGTGATTAATGTACAAAGCACACCCAACCCACCAACACCCACTGTGCTAATTACCTCATTTTCATCCGCCACTTCCTCCATCTCCCTTCGCCCGTTTCGCTCTCTGGTGATGGCGAACAGTCAATCAGGGTCACTTCCCATGCAGAGTGGACATCCTGTCTCACAGGATGTGGATTAAGAGGGTCCTGGGCACAAGAGACTCAGTGGGCAGGAGAAGCACTCACCCCCACCAACCCAACAGAAAATCTCTACATGCCTGCTAAACACTGTTTGTAATGTATACCCAGACACCTGAGTGCAATAAGGAAATGTCTAGAGGTTGGTCCTCGCTAATATAAACACTGTATGTAGTAGCTAAGTGCATGTTTAATGAGATAGGAAGTCTGGTTTGTGCTTGCTTTATATTTCAACTTATGCTGAGATGTGAAGTGCCTACATTGATCTTGGATCCCAGTTAACTACCAGTAATACCAGGGTGAGAGAATGGAAAATGCATATTCACAAGCGGACATGCAGGCGGCGCCTTCAGCGTTCGTGTTTGTGAAACTCAGAGCAGCGTGGGCTCGGGTCAACCACATGCTTACACTCACATTGCAATGCAGTGGTCGCTAACTGTCAAATACAACAGCTTCTGGCTTTCAGAGCATTTTAGAAACATTGCATCTTGCAGCTCTCCCTCTGGAGGACCTCAGGAGTCCATAGTAGTAAACACATTATAAAGATTAGCTAAATGCTCACATACAACTCAAGTTTTAAACTGTCTCATGCTCTGTATGCTGGTGATATAAAAACAAATTGCAGCCATATAAACTTTAATGGAAATAATTCAGGAATTCTTCATTGCCAGCATGTGAAGGAGAGCGTTTTCACGCTTCAGGAGGAGCTGCAGAGGTTATTCCAAAGGAGAGGATCTGCTCAAATAAACGGTTTAGGTCAGACTGTGGAAACTTATAGAAGGACGAGTGAATTTACAACCATTTGGAATTATTTCACAACATTATAGGGAGGGCATAGGACAGGCCAGTGCTGGGAGGAAAAAGTGAAAGCAGTAACAGTGCAGTGATTCACATAAAGCCAAATAGGTGGTTTTTAATGTTTTAATGTGGAGATTTGTGCAGTTTAGAATGGGACTGGGCTCTCTTTTAAGATCCCATCTGTGTCCCGGGTCAGCCTTTGCTGGAGCGGGAAGGTTGGTTTCCCCGGAGGTATTTCCACACAAACACAAGTGGAATTATCCTCGTGACCCATGTTCAATAAAATTCTCTCAGTAAAGGTTTTCTAAGATTTCGGATACTGTTAATTCACTTGATGTACCTGACTGCAAAATGTAAATATGCAGCTTTACAGGAACTTTGCCTAAAAATAGTAATATTAAATATTAATGTTAACCATTTTTGGGAACTATCCAATTACATTCTCCCAAGTCAACATGATTCCTGCTCACCAACTCATTTCACAAACACGTTTCCCCCCCCATCTGTGCAGCAAGTCCCATTAGGGTCTTCCTGCCTCTGTCACCACCTGACCATCATCAGCCAGCAGAGTTGCAAAATGTGTTCGCCTGCATTTTTTCCTGACTCTGCCTGCTTGTAAGTTCCAACACTTGGTAGTGGCGACTGAAAAAATGTTTATATTTGACGGCATGTATAAGTTTCAGTCCGAGTTTTTGCATGACATTATTTATGTGAAATGATGGCATTTGCTGCTGCTGAAGGCCCAATCATGACCTCAAAGATCTCGAGGAACCTCTGAATGATTCCAGCTTAGGAATGATTGAGCTATGCTCAAAGAGGTGACAGAAGTTTCCCTGTCATCAGGTAGTTGTCATTTACCCTGATTCTAGGTAACACACACAAAACAGAAACAAGCAACCTTTGTTGCACTGTGCAATTATAGTTTCTTTATGTGATGAATGAGTCTGTTGGATGGATTTGAACCCACACTTGAGCCTATAAAATGTGTGAAAACATTATTTCTAATGAGACTGACCACAAACGCCCTTGCACAATCAAATTTATAGCATTTCATTAACTCGCTGTTGTGAACAGCGTCGCAGTATTTCTTCTACCTCTTTGTAGTGCCATTTGTTTAAGCGCTGAAACAGACTGATGAAACTCGAGGTTGTGCAACCACTGTTCTTATGGTGGTTAGTTTACGTGCATCGTTCAGCTAAAACTGAGCACAAAATCAAATGTTAGACAGCAGGAATGGTCCATAAATTAATCTGTCTCTCCAGCCTCATCTTCGTTTCTGCAGTCCGACCACTTCCATCAACATCCTCGTGTATAGACTAGAGAGGAAAATAGGACTGAAGTCTGCTCAAACACAACTGTCAGTTATTCAGTGCATAACTTACACCTTAAATCACTATGCAAGCTTTGACCATTCTCTTGCAATATTTGATGAATCTTCTCATGCTTAAAAAGCTGGATATGACATATATGCATATTATAACTGCTATGAAACGATGTTGGATGTTTATCTTAAACATGTCCAAAGTTTCAAATGTTGAGGTCAGTGTATGTTCACGTAATCCCTATGAAACAGAAGCTCAGACTGCTCTAACCACACATTTTTTCCCTGCTCTTGACTGTAAAAGAAGCCCCACCCACCCGCTGTTCAGAGCGTCTGTGTGTGAGGGGCAGCCAATCAGAAGAAAGATAGGTTAAAGCAGTAGGGAAGGGAGCTAAAAGGAACGTGTCAGCTAGAGAATGAACTGAGAGGCTTCACCAAGGCCCAGTAGGAAATAAATGAACATTATTTTGAAGTGTGAACCATGCAAAGCTACTCTTATAGAGTCACCCAAAAAAATCCTGCTTTATTTGGCTGGTCCCATCTGATACCTTCTAATGGTAATAAGGTAACGCTTGAAACATAGCTACTCCAACTTAATTTGGATATTTTATTTCCCAGGTGTCAAAACTTTAAATGCTAACACAGTCAACAGCAATTCACGTCATTTAAAAGCCACCTCAGTGCGAGCCGGGCCAACAGTATTCTGCCAGAAAACAAAAAGTAACATCAACATATTTGAGTTGCTTATTCAAACAAGTTGATGTGCTTTTTTTTTTTCTCAGCAGTGTGGGCGCAGCTAATGAAGACACTGACAGCGTGTCCTACGCAAACGAGTGAGTCAGCCGTGTGCTGATTAAGGGATCCGCTAACAGAGGAGCCATCAATCAAGGACGAGATCACTCCTACTCTCACCCTGCAGACCACGGCTGTGATGTTGTGTTTATCCAGCTGCTGGTTCGGTGCCTCGGACCAAGGCCCCTGCTCCTGTCCTGGCTAACAGAGGTGCACAAAGAAAGAGAGGGGGAGGTTGGAAATTTAATCTACACACTGTTGCATTACACATTTAGGTTCAGTTTATAGTCATATGTTTAAAAAAAAAATCTAAAGTTAAAAACTATGTTGTAACCTTGTCTCCATTCCAGACATACAAAATAAACAATATATGTATATAATGTGTATAAAACAATAACATTTGGGGATGTTGCTATGCGCTGTTGCCAGCCCGGAAAAAACATACAGTTCAGTGTGCTCTGGGAAAGAGGATGGAATCTCAACTCACCCACGTCGATGGGGATTTGCAGCTCAACACCAGGCAGAACAGACATATGGCTTAGTGGTGTGGAGCTGAAATCTGTCGGAAGCAAAACAGACTGAAACACAGAAAAGAATGGAGGGGGAAAAAAAGCACTGATAGCAATGACAGAGAAGGGAAAAATATACCAAGCAGGAGATTCATAGCTTTTATTTGAGAAGGTTAGAGCCGCTAGAGAGTAAAAATCTTGCTAAATGAGATGTATCCAAAAAAGGTATACATCAGAGAAAAAGAGCAAGGAGATACTACAAGTTGAGCCAAATATCTGGGAGAGACCATGTCTTCTTGGTTTGCAGGTCCAGTGGGAGGTCAGACAGAGTTAAGTAAGAGAGCAGCTGCAGCAGGCAGGATACAAAGCCAGCTCCCATGGAATACCCCTAACTCCTCCAACTAATACTGCAGTTAGCTTTGGGCTGGCTCATGCACTCGAGGGAGTCCATCACACTGGGCAGAGTGTAAAAAGTTTGACTGAAGGCAATTAAAATTCTAAAATCACATCCTTCCACTGATTAATACTGTGGCTGTCAATCAAATATTCAAGCTTTCCAGAGTAGAGACAGGGCAGAGAAAGCCAGTACAGGAATCACACCCTACAGTTGGGAACATTAAGCAGATCTGATGAAAGTCTGAGTAATTCCTACAGATTATATTCATATGCATAAACTGCAACCTCCAATGTGTTTTGTTGGAAATGCCACCAGGATTTCTATAATGGGGAAACTTTTATTATTGAATTATGGTCGGGAAAAGGAAGAAACGCGTCTTGTGATTCTTGTTGGTGTTGGCCACATTTCGTTGTTGCTGGAAGTGTGGCAGTTACACTGTAACTTAAAAGGTAAGCCAAGTTGTTCCATGCAAGTTTGTCACCATGCACTAAGCTTCCAGCCCACTGTGACCCTGAAGAAGAGGTTTAAGAGGATGGATGCATGGATGGATGGATAAGTTCCTGAAGTGGCTGTGGGTAATAACGAAACACAATTTTGTACAGATGACACAGGAAACATATGGTGTGCTTATGAGTTTTTGAGGCACTGGTAGGATGATTTTATTACCTTCCATCAGAGTCTGGCTAGCAGTCTACTTTCTCCATGCTAACCCACTGTATATCTACACTTAGAGCAGGTGAGATTCATTTATTATCAAAAGTTGCCATGGTAAAGCAGTTGGAACCAGAGCATATGGACTGGAAGGGCAACCAAAACCTTAAACATACATTTAAAACAGCATTGCAGGAGTCATTAATTCACTGGGCCATCTTTACAGGTTACACAACAAATTCAAGCACGAACAGCCTACTTTAGACCACACCATGAATCAGTGTGCATAATTACAACCAAGCACGCATAGCATGCTGAAAGAGCAATGTAGTCAGTTATAAAAGTGCCCAAATATGTCTTAAATGGCACAGTGTGCAAAAAAAAGACTTTCTGGCCACACACTAGGACAGTGGACTGTGAGCGCAGAATATCTTCGGTACATTTCAGTTTTTATTTTGCAATTTTCAAGTGAGGTCATGCTTTAAAAGTACTGCACAAGCTGCTGAATGACCTGTTTTTAGTTCCAAAGAGGCATGAGGAGGACGGATGGGTAACTTCCCAAAGTCTGACTTTGCACAGGCGCTCCAAAATAAGTATCCTCCTCAGTCATCCTACCGTGAGTGCTGCAGATTCACTACCTACTATTAAACAATTAACATGAGCTTGGTTGTTATTCCAATAACATTTTCATTACCAAAATGTATGACTTAATTTTACTTATAGTTGTAACACTGTCAGTGGAATTCAGCTGTGGGGGCACAGTTACCTTTTTGGATGGGCCTGGACTCCAAGTGTGCTTGCTGGTACACTGACTTTTGTCATGCACACCATAGAGGTTCACGTCTGTTCCTGCTGATTGGTGGCAGGCTCCCCACTCGATATCACAGTTGCTTTTTCTTTGCTTGCCAAATGCATAATGGGAGTTTTTGTGGGACGAGCCAAAACTCTGATCATGTTGGCATTCTGGAGTGAGCTGTAAGTGAAGCTGTAATGTTGTGTAACTTTGCACATGTGTTGTAGAAGAAGAATTAAAATTTTTGAGATGTGAACCTTTTATAACAGCTAGTTCATTAACATAAACACAAACACACAAAGACAGGTAAAGAGCCACAGACGCAAACTTATACAACAACAACCAATAAGGCACGCCTGAAGCACTGTCAGCAAGTTCTCTGTTTGAACCTCTGTTGTGTCTTTAAACTCCCCCAACTGTGAGAAGCAGCAGACGAACTGATGAGAGGTAGTCTCAAATCCCACACCACCTTAACACACACACACACACACACACACACACACACACACACACACACACACAGACAGGAAAACACGTTTTTTTGTACACACACTTTTCCCAGACTTTACTGCGAATATAGCGGTAGTCTGACATCACTCATGTTACACACTGAGACAGACAGCTGGTCCCGCAGGATTAGTCTGGCGTTTCCCACACACACACATACTGACATCATCTGGTGCCAGCCAAGGCCGCAGGAGTATAAACTGTATGTGTGTGTGTGCAAATGTTTCTGTAAACCTTTTTGTATATACGTTTTTTGTGCATATTCATGTTGGTTTTCTCATCAGGGAGAAGGCCACCTGTGAGTCGAAAAGAGTGTTGGGCAACGGGATCTATGAGTTTGAACCGGCTCAAGGGAAAAATTAATGATAAGTAATGGAAAAATGAGCAAACACTGCATTCTTTTGGAAGCTCTTTATTTGTATATACACTTGAGTAATGAGGGAAAAAAGCACCAATCGTGGCCACAGTGGCTGCTGTTCACTGAAACCTCATCAGAAATGGTCACAGTGGAAGGGTGGCTGTCAGGAAGCCATGCAGTGTGTTTTCCTCACACTGATTTGAGTCATTTGCGAGTCTCTTATTAAACTGTAAAAAAAAACCAACAACAACAAAAAAACAATCAGGTAATTAGATTCTGACTACTGAGCATCCTGATCTCATCATGTGATGCACTGAAAACTTCCTCTATGTCCCCACAAATTTATATACCGCTGCAGCCTTACATTTTTGCCCTCAATCTCCCTTAGTCTGTGTTTTGTCCTGCCTTTCCTATTATTCACTTCACAACCCCAGCCACTTAAGGCAGATTGCTGCCCCTCCCTGAGCCTGGTTCTGCAGGAGGTTTCCTCCTGTTGCAAAGTGTTTGCTCAAAGGGGCTCATTTGATTGTTGGGGTTTTCTCCAGAATATTGTAAAGTCTTTAACTTACAGTATAAATCGCTTTGAGGCGACTGTTGTTGTTATTTGGCATTATATAACTTAGATTTAAAGGAACGCTACCAATCATGGATTCGCCTCCCCAGAGTGTGGATGTCAACAGTGTGGGTTCATCTTGACAGAGACCAAAAGGCAGCCAGTATATAAGGAAGAGCAAAGAAGCCTGGAGGACTATTCCTGAGAACTGTTTAAAGAAACAAAAAGAAAGCTGCCTCAGAGAGTTCGGTCTGTCATGAAGAATAAAGGTGGTTACACCAAATTTCATACTCATTAGAATGATACAAACTCAGTTTTGGCTCCAGACTTTTGCACAGCACTGTAAGTGTTTGGCCTTCTTTTGGAGCTGCTTCTTTTTTGTAGAAAGTTCCATTAGAAAACTTTCAAGAGCAGAGAGAGCAGAAACCTCAGAGGTGTGTGTCCCGAAATGTTGGCTCACAGGCTGAAGTTGTAAAGCAGAATTTATTTTTACTTTATGTTAAGCTGCTCTGCAGTACCACACGCAGGTGTTTTGTTATTTTTTTCTTTCCAGTGTCTGGAGCTCACAGTGTGTATTTATGCTCCCCCGCTGACTTGAATTTCTGTAAACAAACAGTGTGATGACACAGCCGGTGTCTGCACACATGTTTTCAGCAATGTGATCACATGAGCTTAAATTTCGGTCGCGAGGGGAGATGGGGGGGGGGGGGGGGGTGCTGTATCTCCCTTCACTTTCACTTTTTTCTCTCTCCGTCTCTGTTTTTGTCTTTTCCTTTGATGGGTCTGGAGAACAGATTAGAGGCAGAGAGTAGTGGAAAGAGGTCACACGTGTGCATATCTTTCTTCTTTTCCGGCCTTTCCCCGGCGTTGTTCTCCCTCTATTTTCCATCACTGAACACAAACATATAACCCAACTCATGCTGCGACTACTACTTAAGGGAGATATATGGTTTCTGGATATAGTGAAAGGAGACACGGCTCAATACTTTGCCTTCGATGCTCTGCTGTAAAGTGTGAGCTGCTTATGGCAGGTAGCTTGTAAAACAGATTTACATGATGCAGTTGAAATGTCACAGGGGTCATAAACTCGGCTGTCCTGTCGGGTTTTTTTTTTGTTTTTTGTTTTTTTGGCATTTCACTAACATTATTTTAATATTTGAACAGTTTGTTCCTTTCAGTCTGTGGTTTGTAAAATAGCCTTTGAAGTTCATGTTTGAGTTGGATGTGCTTCTGGGAATTTCACATTTATGTCCGCCAAAAAACATGCACGCTTTAATCAAAGGTGCTGATGGAGGAGTTTATATATATGTGTATGTGTGTGTGTGTGTGTGTGTGTGTGTGTGTGTGTGTGTGTGTATCTGTGTGTGATAATTTGTAGGAATTAATGCGGCTTTTACGACAGACGGGTTGAAATCTCTGTCAGTGGGGAAGAGAGGGGGAACAGACGGAAAACATGCGCACGTACATTAGAAAAACGAGATGGAGACCTAAAAGAATCACTCACACTCACACACACACACACACACACACACACACACACACAGACACACACACACACACACGATTGTGTCTGCATGAAGTAACCTAAAATATTTGTGTTATCTTTCATCAGCTGCTCTTGAGGTGCATATGAGCAGATGTTTTTTTAAATTCCTGATCTTATTTTCATGAGATAAGGAATTCAGTGTTGTTAAATGTTGCAATTTGGTAAAGTCCCTAGTACAGGTACTAAAATAAGCTCCCAAAACTCTGAACCCTGCATTTCCCATAATGCATTTCATTAATGTTTTTTGTGAGATCCCCCTGCCTGCTGAGTTTTTAAACTCCAGGCATCCTGTTTGCTGGAATAGAAAATTCTCAGCATGATGATGACAATGATGGTGATGATGATGATGATGATGATGATGATGATGATGATGACAATGATGGTGATGATGATGATGATGATGACAATGATGATGATGTCCTGATGACATCACAGTGACATCATCTGTTTTGTTGTGGTTGCTACTGTTGTTGTTTTGGTTTCTGTGACCAAAGCTTCTCCAGAACCACAGAGAACTGTACACAATACAGTACAGTACAAGAGAAGCAGCATTTGATGCCCTGGGATTGTGAAAGTGTTGGATTCCCATATGTCAAAACAGTGGAATGCCCCTTTAAAGAAGCGGTACACCTGCTCACCCTCTGAGCTCTGAACACTTGCACCATTTTAGGCCCACACTATCCGGTGTTTCACAAGAAAAAAGCTCAGAGACTAAACATCGACCCCTTTCTGTCATCCTTTTGTTTCGGTCGGCTCACGCACAGTGACGTAAACCAGCTATTTGTATGGAATGTTGTTTAAAAAGGCTCATTAGACAGACATTACAAGAAAACAAACAAAAAAAAGGTGACTCAAAAGAAAATAGGATGAATCAGGACGCTGCTGGGAAATAACAGTTTTCCATGGATAAATGGCACACAGTGTCCAGTATACACATATGAACATCCACACCTCTTCAATCTCTTCATAACACATTCCATCTTGTGAAGTTTTACTAGTGCCAGCCACAACTAACCTCTCACCCTCAAGAATCTGCGAGGACACTCCCTGCGTGATTAGACTTCCTGCAGCATAAGAAAATTGACAGAAATGTGGCACTGGAAAGGAGTGGGTCAAAAGCGGAAAGAAAAGGAGAAAAGAAGACGGGAAAGTTAAGGGTGAAGCGTGGAGGGGAGATTTTGGGAGCGCACACACTGCATACTACAAGACAGCTGCCTTCCTCTTTTTGCTCATCTACAACACACTTTCCGTCCAAGTGTACGGGTCACAAAAACACATTCCAGCCTCTGAAAAATTGGTGAAAGCAGATGAGAGGGAGGAGAGGAGGACGGGCAGATGGGTTAAGAAGAGTCAGACCTGAAGGAGGAGAAAGAGTGAGGCAGTAAATCATTAACAAGGTGATTTGAAGCATCGTTTTAAGCAATAGTTTACACTTTAGTGGACACGCTAATCCTTAGATAAATCATACCAGACTCCCATAGAATGTCAGGATCGCATGCAGAAGCGATACAGACTCCTGCTGCTTTAAATCAGTGAGCTCCAGTTCACAGTGCATCACTTCAGAGTCTCCACACATGGTAGATGTGACTCCATGAAAGCCTTTAAATAGCTGGGATCCAACAGCATGTGGTGAATTCTGAGTCTTTTACATCTGCAGGATGTGTGGCGGCGGTGATGAATGTTTTTAACCTGTCTGACTGATCCTGCTATTACTCTTAAATGTACTCTAGACGCTGAATACACATAACATGAAGACTGAAAAAAGTAAACATGTATACAGTCTTACCAGTCAGTGATTTTGTTTTAAGCAAATATGCAAAACATGCGACTCCACTCCTGTTTATTGGCATCGGTTACAAAATCCAGAAACTTGCATCACTGGCTGGAGTCGGGCTGTTTACTGACAGAGGGGCCGTGATAGTTTTCGTGTCTGCTGACTGAGTCAGCCTTCAGATTAAACAAACATCTGCATGGATACACAGGAATCAATGTATGTTTGGGCTTCACGAGGACCCCAGTTTGCTGTTGTGGACGGATGGACAACTGACAGACCACTGTGAACAATGAACTAATATCAGCCAGTATTGGCCATTTACTGAGGTCACTTATAATGGCCTATTAATGAAAAGTACCAAAAGAAACACCCTTCAACCATGAGCACTGACATGGCTTTGTCCACCAGAGGGCTCTCTGTGACGTCCCTGTAGGCAGTGTTTCAAACACCAGCTAATCAGAGCAGACTTGGGGCGGAGCATAAACAAGTAAATATCTACACGTAACAAATGTTAGGGGAAACAGTTTATGCTTTCTGTGTCTTGTAATGGCAAATTTTAAAGTACATGTTTTGTGTCTGACACTTGACATAGTTTGAACAATCCGCACCTGCAAATTTATTTCTCTATTTGCTGACTTCATCTCGGTTTCTGTTTCCACTCTCGCTCGAACAAAGACACAAAACCACTTCCTCTCTTTCTTTGAATTTCTCTCTGAATAATCCAGATGTCACCCCATCTGGCACGTTCCAAGAAGAAGAAGAAGCAAGACTTGAGGTCAACTGAGATGGTTTACACCCACGGTGGGGTTGAATTAAGTGCACATATGCTTGTATGCAAGCAGAAGTACTTTGGAGAATATCACTCAGAATCACTCTCTGTTGTGAGTTTCTCCCCTTGCGCAAGAAAATAAACTTATGCATCCCAAGAATCTTGTCTCATCCTTGATTGATAAGAAAATTCCACTACAGTCTGAAACAAAAAAAAAAATTATATATGTTGGGTGATATATTAGAATATTGGATTTCCAAATTGCAAAATATGGGTAGTGATATCGGTCTTAAAAATAATATGTCAGTGGGGCCCTAGAAGGAGAGGGAGGTCTGGGTTTTTCTTAGGCTGCTGCCCCCCGTGGAAGTGGAAGAAAATGGATGGATGGATGATCACTTATATTTGGCATAGCCTGTAAGGCTCTTCGGTCAACTGAGGCTGTTTTAAATGTGCTATAGGAAGAAACTTTGACTTGACTCAACTTTGACTCTTTTTCCTGTTCAGAATCATTTTGAACTCTTAACTAACAACTTTTTAACCTCACATAGATGCCATCAAGAATCTCCTGAGATCTTATATAACATCATGTCAGTTATGGCCAATAACCGCCAGAGCTGCAACGCTGCTGCTGTGCTCGTCAACTTTACCAAACTTAACAAGAAAGGACTGGTGCGCCGTCCACACATGCATTCTGGCATGTTTGAGAGTGTAAGAGACACTCAGCAGAAGTCCATGTCAGTGGGTGATAACAACACGACCGTCACTTAAACAAAGCCAGTAGCTTTGTTGATGTTAACTGTCTTGCTGACATGAACCATGTAGCCGCTCTGATGTTTGCTTTGTACTGTATGCAGTGAGATAGAGATAGTGGCCGCGCAGAAGCTTTTGCACTCCTGGGGTTGTGTGCATTTATACGTGCATGTGTGTGTGTGAGACAGAGTGCTGTGCTTTCATTCAAGCAGCTGCTCAAACTTCAGATACTCAGCGAGGTCAAAGGATGACACTGAGTAAAGCTGGAAGTCATAATAGCTGAATGCAGACATTCAATAAACCCAGTTAACTGGGGACAGGATGCTGGTGTGTTTTTGCTGCATGCTATTTTGATTGGATCTGAAATACTGCGCCAGCCATAGATTTGGATTAATCAGAAACACCGCTTCTTGTTTGAGTGCATTTTTGAATCTGTGTTGCGTCTTCAAATGGGCCCCTCAAACCTATGGTTTCCTGCTGTAAGAAATGGTTTTGGACACAGTTTTGGGGGGCAGGGTTTTCCTTTAGAAGCACTTTTTCACATGTTTTGGCTGTTCCGGTAATTGCGATGCTATGTTGGAACGCTGGCCAGAGCCTCAGGGCACTGACCCATTTCTCCAAAGGTTCGCTGTTCTTTCAGGCCTCTCATAATGATTTATTTGTGACCAGAGTGCACATGAAGCTTATTGGTTGATGGGTTTTTATGCCTGAGTGTGTCAGTCTGTCAGTGTGTCAGTGTGTCAGATTGCACAAGGCCATCTTGCGGGGGGGGGGATGACACAATGAGACAGGCGACTTCCTGTCATCGATCTTCTTCAGGCATAACACTTAGAAACTGGGTCGATAGATGCAACAAAGTGAGGTCTTATTTAAAGCACAAGTTACAAGTGTCCTCTTTCATCAACTCCCTCCACAGTCCACTCTACTGTAATTAATCCAGACAGGCCTCTCGCAGGAAGCTGACCTTTGATCTTGAGGTCATTGACTGTGAGACTCAGACACACAACAACAGGAAGTTCTTTCTTTTTTCTTAACTCTCAGCTAAATCGGGCCGAGAGACGCTGATCCCGCACGCTCTTCAGCACAAGCAGCACAGCCTGTTAGTGACCACAGCACGACACGATGGCAGCCTCACAGCCTCGTTCACCGCCAGCTGGCTGCAGAAAAAACACAATCTCAAAGTGTGTTGTTACCAGCTTTAACACTGCCCACATGCTTTTTCTGCGTCGGGATCATGTTGTTCTCCTCTGAAAATGCAAAGAATGCTTGAATAAACACAACCAGGTGCTCACGGAGCTCTGCTGCAGATGATGGATTTCACAAGCAGGATCGACTTTTGACCTAAAATCCCAATAACGTTATTTCGAGTCGAGGAGCCAAGTGCATGAAAGGAATTAGCACTTAACACAGAATAAACACAGTGAAGGGTTGATACATTGATGGAAAGGAACAGACTGTATGATCCACGCAAGGGAAAGTACCGAAACATCCATGTGTGAAGATGTAACGTTTTCCTAAAATGTACTGAATTTCGAGGCCGATGCAGATGACACGATGGAAAATTTGCAGCGTTTAATTGAATTGGAATTTTTAAGCATTAAAAATTGGTGTGGTTGACCAAGAAGGACTCCAAATGGGTGTGTTTCGTTAATTCTGCCATTCGTCCAGGGGGCATTAGTGGGGCAGGAACATGACCCTGGAAGCTGGAGAGCATCAGAAGCCATTAAAAGGAGGTGAGGAAAAACAGAGAGCAGCCTCTGGACAGTATCAGTGTGAGGAGAGGGTGAAGGAAGGGCTGTGGCTTTGTAACAGTTACTCAGAGCAGGCTACTGATGGAGGAAGAATTCAGTAATATTTTTGAATGGATCCACCCATTTGGCAGAGCGCGATGAACAAGTGTTGGGAGTGATCGAGCTCATGAGGAGTGTGTCCACAACCTGCAATGCCGCACAAACTGCATTCAAAAAGCACCCGTCTAATGCTAAAATTGGAGGCAACATTTCGGCAGATATCCGAGGGACCGCTGAGTGTTAAACTGAAAAAATTCAGGGTTCATTTCTGACACGAGGCGGAACCAGCGCTCGCGGTGAGGTCATGGTTGCTTTCGTGATGAGGACATAAGAACAGCTGCAGCCGCTGACCTCGTCCTCTGGCCCTCGCTGCTGCGGCGGTGCTTACCCAATCCAAGTGTGAGAGCGTTGGTTTGGCACCCGGCGCTGACATTGCTACATGCTAAAAAAAAAAGAAAAGGAAAAAAGGATAACCGGAAGAAAATTGATGGATGGAAATTATTTGCATGCATGATTAAGCAAGTGCACCGTCAACTGGAAATTAAACAAGAAAAGGAGGCTGTTATAGGAAAAACCCACGTTAATCACCTTTAGCTGACCGCTAACTATCAAAGTCATTTAACCACCTTTCATCATTCTCCTCACACGCAACCAGAGCAACAGGCCTGACTCATCGTGCAACCGCTGAGGACGGAAAGCTTTCGCTCCCTGTCGTTCTGCTACCCACCGTCCCCGCTTGTCAACCCCATCTGCCCTCACTGAAAACTACATTGTCAGCATTTTGATAGACACAAACACACACATGGACACGCAGAGCGCAAATCGTCTCCAGATGTCTTGCTGGAGAGAGACATAAATAGGCGAGGGGGAGAATCGCAAAGTATAGCTGAATCATGTGAGGGGCTTTTTGCTGTCTCTGTATGAACTAAAGATTATGCTCACACACACACGCACACACACACACACACACACACACACACACGCACACACACACACGGAAACACATTCAAGTAGTCTAATTGTGCTATTGACAACAAAAGACCGTAAAATTGTATATTTTCCATTTGTTAATCCATGAAGTTTGTTCATTTATGCTGTCTGAACAGGTCTCATCATTTAGTTGCTACCTCAGACTTGAGGTCATTATAATCATACTGTGTATAGCCACCATGACCACAAAGGCCTCTGTGATGAACTTTTTCATGTATTTTTGTTTTAAGGTTTTGACCACTCGGGCTGTGATAGGGTAATATTTTTATGAGGCGGTCAGCCAGTTATTGGTATCATTTTTACCTTTCTTGCCTCCAGAAAGAAGCTGTTTTCACACATCAGCAACAGGCCAGAAACAAAACATATGTTAACATTGAATATGTTAAAGTTGTTTATTAATTTTTATTTATTTTGAAGATGAAACTAAATTTTAAAGATTTATTAGACCTCCAGGACACATAATAGCTTTTGGCTAGTAACTGTCATTGTGTTTCTTTTTCATCACTTCCTGTTACGTTTTGCAATTCTCAGTCCTTTCGTGCAGTTGTCAGTTTTATTTCTTCCTGTTTTCAGCTTTGTTTGCCTCGCTCTCATCAGTGTCACCTGTGTTTAGTCTGCATCACTTGTTTCCAGTGAGCTACTTACTCACACGTGCACGTGTTTGGGTGTACATATACCCCCAGTTTGTCTTTGTTCACTGTCAAATAGTTTTCTACTTTTGTGCTTCTCGTGGTCAAGCCGGCCATTTTTAGTTTTCTTTGTGTTCGTGATGTTCCTTGTGTGTGTTTTTTTTTCCTCTATTTTTTTCCCTCATGTTGATATTCCTCATGTATGCCTGCTCCTCATTTGCATTGTATGACTGATCTTCTGTGTCTGGCAATCATCTGTTTTCTTTGGCTAAATATTGGATTTTGGATTATTCTGCCTCCTGTGTGTCCTGCAGTTCTGTATAAAGAAATAAATCCCAAGGACATCTTTAAAATATAGCCTGTTATTATGTATAGATAGTGGTTTAGTGGATTTACAGTCTTTAGTGAGTAGAGGCCCACAATTTATTGGCAGACTGATATTAGCTATTTATAGTGCTATTGGTATTGGTCAAAATATCCATCCATTCTCTTCCACTTATCCTTTTTAGGGTCGGGGGGGGGGGGGGCAAGAGGCAGGGTACGCCTAGTACAGGTTGCCAGCCTGTCACAGGGCTAACACAGAGAGACAAACAACCATGCACACTCACACCTATGGGCAATTTAAATCACCAATTAACCTAACCCCACTAACTGGACTGTGGGAGGAAACCGGAGATCCTGGAGAAAACCCATGCAAACACAGAGAGGTCCTCTCTGTGTTTGCAAAGTCCACACAGAAAGACCCCAGCCAAGGTGGATTCAAACCCAGACCTTCTTGCTGTGAGGTACTGTAACAGTGCTGCTGTTGATCGAAATATGAAATTTTAAAAGGTAAAGAAGAGGCAAGAGAAGCAGCCATATTCTGCGTGTTGATGATCCGCAGTTTGTCTACCAGAAAGCACTCATGTGTCATCACAGAGCTTATCTCAATGGGAGACAATGACCTCTTCCAGAAATTTCCATCACGGCTGATTTTCTCTACCTGTGACACAACGCTTGTGCTCGCGATGGTACGACAGGATGTAGACATTAAGGGCATCCCTTTAGCTGAGCTGTAATATTAGCTGGCTTCGTGCATCTTGTGTTTGCTGGATGCAGACAGTAGAACCTACATGAAACTGCTCCAAAGTTTGTGGATTTGTTTTGAGACTTGGGAAGCTGCAGGGTTTTTCAGATTTATTGAATGTTTTTTTTCTTTTATTGAATGAGTGCCTTTTATTATCTATAGAGTTAAAAAGGCAGACTTTTCTATATTTCTGTCTCCAAAACTGGGCAACTCAAACCATCGCTTCGAAGCTGACAGTTGGTCGCTTGTAGTCAGTCCAGTTTCGAGTTGTCTTGGTAACCCTCATTTTCACAAGGGGCCACATGAGAAACACATGAGGCACAAATAAGGTTATAAAGAAATAAAATTCATATTGAGCAGGATTGAGTTCCAACCCTGCTCTAATGTATTTACTACCAGGTCGTCAGTCACCAATATGCTTCACTCTCATTAATGGTCACTTAAATCGCTCACTTCGAAGTCGATCCGCCCACTTTGTATCACCAGCAGTTTATTTCACCTTTCTAGAAGTTGCAGAATGTCATTTACTTTCTGTGGTTTCTGGTCACTGTCAGTTGTTTCCTGTGTGGATGCATCGTATAGTAGCCACTTTCTGATGTGTTCTGAATGCTACCAAAAAATCTTGCCTTGATTCAGAAGGACCCGACTCATCAACTCGGCATCTTTGACTTTGAGAAAATAAAACATACCAATTTCTCAGTGTATTAAGAATTACTCTTAATTACTCTGCAGTGCATGGGTACAGTTACATGTACAGGGCCACTATGTGTTACCGGCAGTGGAAGGGCTTTATAATGTATTTAGGTGTGTGTGGGTCTTCTTGGGGCAGTAGTTGTTTATGATTTGCAGTTCCTACCGTGTTTCTGTTTCAGAGCCCACAGAAGATCAGTTACAACAAATACAGCCATGAAAAGAGGTAGAGGAAATGCCAAACTTCCTCTTTTCCAACAAACAGAGATAAATGTGTTAGGCAAGTCCTACCTGCCTAACACCTTTATCTCTGTCTGTTAGGCAGGTGCTACCTGACAGGCCCACAGGTCATTTGTGTGTGGTTATCAGCTATGAATAACATCAGTGTCATTCATGTAACCTTTGAAGTTTAAATGGACAAAAATTTGCTCAAATCAAATGGCATATGTTAATGACCCACAATGCACATGGTATTTTCATTGTAACACAGTATCATTGTAATATTGGATCTGCAGGGTTTATGGAGCTGAATCAACCACTGCAGCTCATTCCAGCCATTAGCCACAATAACATGCCATCCCACTTTCAAATGTGGGTCATGCCAGTGGAAAACAGACCAGAGCACTGACAACTACATGGACTCGGGGAGGGATGATGAATGAGTGAAATAAAGAAGAGCCACATGGGTAATGGAAGCCGGATGTTTGTTGATGGGCTGGCAGAGAGAAATTAAAGACAGAAGCCGAGGACAGATACAGATTGACTTCTTCCTTTGTCTCTGACGTGGCAAGACAAACGAAGTGAGAGAGATGAGAAGACAGACAACCTCCCAGCTGAACGTCATCTGGAAAATGCGCCTCTTTCATGGATGAAGTGCAGCTTCTGACTGAAAGAAACAGAAGAAAACTGCTATAACATATCTGTATAACTATTCTGCTTACAGGATGGGAATAAAAAGAATTCCTTAAACAACCATGGCCTCTGAAATCATAGTAGCTTTGGTAGGATTCCAAAAAAAGGGACCCTCTATTAATCCATAGCATTGGGGCACCAGGTGCTGAATTTAGTGATGCTTATGGGGCACCTTTTTCCCAGTTCAAATGTAATATAGATACCTTGGCTTAAGGCATCTATCAATATTGAGTACCAAGCTGTGATAATACGCTGCAATCCTTGCTGTGACTGAAACTGGGAATCAACTCACCGAAACAGTTTTTGGCTAAACACAAAAAAACTTTTACAAACATACAAGAAGAAAAAAACTGTTGGTGGAGACTGAAATAACTCCAAGCTGCTGTGGCTTTGCTGTGAGTGTCTTCCACAGCTCTCCATAGCTCCAGCGCTAGCTACCTGTGTGCTGCTATTGTTGCATGGCAAAGTAAAACACTGAAGGACTCAACCATGAATTGGTTCATCATCGCTGATATCCGCTCCAGCTTTTCGAGTCAGGACCCGACTGATAGCTTTACCCAAGCATCAAACTGGTGCACCCTACTTTGACTGGGTTGGAGGAAACTCTTGAAGTCTTTTTTAAGACTGGTGATTCTGTACGATTTATATATCTTAGTGCCCAGTGTGCACTGACATCACAGTTATGGCTCTTTCTCAATTCATATGGACGTGGCCTTCATAACAACTGCCCAGACGTTACCGCTGAGCGGCAAGCTTTTCTTAAAGAAGGTCTTTGATTCACTTTAAAAATGCACCACCTTCATCCTCATTGCAGTAATGAACATGTGGTCGAGTTGGAGGAACAGTGAGGCTTAAAGAATGTTAGGTCAACCCATTAATCCAGCCCAACCTGGGTACTCTGGCTTCCTCCCACAGGCCAAAGACATGCAGTTAATGGGGTTAAGTTAACTGGTCATTCTGAACTGTCTATGAGTGTGAATGGCTGTCTTACTCTCTCTCACACACACACACACACACACTGTGTGTGTTGGCCCTGCAACAGACCAGTGACCTGTCCAGGGTGTACCCTGCCTATCGCCCTATGGCAGCTGGGATAGACTCCCACCCCCCTGTGCCCTGAATTGGATAAGCGGAAGAAAGTGGATGGATTTTCAGTAATGTGTGTTGCGTGTTTTTCAATATTCATCCCAGTTTTTTTTTTTTTTTTCACTTGCCACCTGCTCCTAACAACATTTGTCACACTATGTTATATTTCTGCTCCAGAAATGACCAAACTCTTTTACCCATTAATAAATATGAAACAGTAACCGCGGCTGACAGCTGCACGGCCATCATCATCATCATCACTGGCATCTCAAAAGAAAGAGACATTCTTCTGCATTTAGGACAGTCCAGCAGTCACGACCAGTGAACACCCCGCACGACGTAGCTCTCAGCGACTTCTCAGAAGGAAACCAAAACCACATGGCGGCGTTTTTGTGGGAAACTTCCCTGTGGAAGGTTTGAAAAAATATCTCAAAAACACCTACATTTTTCACTGTCATCTGTGCTGTGAGTCAGGCTCAAGCATGCCTTTAAACATCACGTAGCTGTAACATAGCACCTATTGACATAAAATGTAATTAGTGGAAAACGTCAGTTTAACTGTGACATTTGGAATATTGATACGTGCCTTGTGCAATACTAATGGTGAATGGCATATTATGCTAATACAGAACTCTATACCAAACCTCTGGCTGAATGTTTAGTTTCTGCAAATGGTTCTGATTTACCTGATTTATTCATGGCAGGATGTGTGTTTGTTTAGATTCGAAGGTTGAAATAAAGCACTGGGGATAAGGGGGTAGTTTTTCATAAGGCGTGGCGAGCACTGTTTCTGCTAGCAAACTCATACATGATTCTTCTGAACAACTGTGGATTTTTTGGCCTCCAGTGGTTGCTCTTGTGGACACAGCACAGATCAAACACAATGTGGGCGTATTGATACTGGCTCAGCTTGTGTGTGTGAAAGAGGAAGCTGCTCCTGTCACCAGGGGAGAAGAGTGATGTGTACAGTCTGTGTGTGTGTGTGAGACCATTGAAGGATCCCCTTGGCTGTGCCTAAAAGGTTCCTTCAGTGGGGGGGGACCCTCCCTTCCAAGCTTTCCGCTTCCTCTCCCCACACCCTCCAGACCTCCACCCAGGCCTCACTGTTTCTGTCGCCCAGCTCTTCCATGGTTGGAGCTAATTGTTCCCCTGAGGTATTCCGTCACAGTTCTTCCTCCAACAGGTCCTCGCCAAGTCAAGCATTACATCAGATATATCAGTGAGAATAATCTTCCTTACAAACTCTGCACTTTCATTAACCTTTGGCCCTTCCTATTGTTCAGCTTCAAGCGTTGACCTACACCCGACGCCTAGATTTCCTTTTAACAAACTGCTTGCGTTAATGCATGAGTGCTGACTCACTGAATACGTTTTTCAGCTCGCTGTCTCCCAACAACCATTTTCCACCATGTGTTTTGCAACATTCACTTTTTCAAAATATCCGACGCTCCAAAAAAGGTACTGTGGAAAATTGGTGAGCAAAATGTAAAAATTTGCACCATGAATTTAACTTCTTTCCCTTTGTGTGAGTGACACATGCTTGAAAGACGAAGTAGGTGGAAGCAGACCTGTGGATGGTTTGAAACGTGCATGTATTTTTCAGAAAACCCCAAAGGGGTAAGAGTGTCTGCGGGACCTTTACCTCTGCTTTCTCACACCCTAGGAGGGATTATGGGTAGGCGTGTGTGCGTGTGTGTATGAGTGCGCACGTGTTAGTAAGGTGCAGCCTGTAGGAAGCAGAGCCGCTTAACATTCCACCTCTCACACCCATGGAAACCAAGGACAAACATTATTTTCTCCCAGTTTTATGCACACCACACGCATCAAGACTCTTGGTGTAATTACAGTTATGTAAAGCCAATTTTAGGTCATTATTCTTTGTTTGCATGAACTCAAGGTTTGTGTATGTGTTTGCAGAAAAGGCCAAGATTGAGTATTACATAGCCAGTGACATTTTCTATTAAACACTCACCGCACAGTTTATTAGGTACATCTTGCTGTTACCAAGTTGGACCCCCTTTTTGCCTTCAGAACAGCATTAAATCTTCATGGCACAGATGCCACAAGATGCTGGAAACATTCCTCAGAGATTCTAGTCCATACTGACACGACAGCATCACACATTTGCCTGCTGCACATCCATGATGAGATTCTCCTGTTTCACCACATCCCAAAGGTGCTCTATTGGACTGAGATCTGGTGACTGTGGAGGCCATCTGAGTACGGTGAACTCACTGCTAAAATCAAAAAAACCAGCTTGAGATGTTCTGAGCTTTGTGACATGCTGCGTTATCCTGCTGGAAGCAGCCATCAGAAGATGGGTACACTGTGGTCATAAAGGGATGGACATGGTCAGCAACAATACTCAGGTAGGCCATGATGCTCAGTTGGTACTAAAGGGCCCAAAGCATGCCAAGAAGATATTCTTCACAACATTACACCACCACCTCCAGCCTGAACCGTAGTTAGAAGGCAGGATGGATTCATGCTTTCATGTTGTTTATGCCAGATTCTGACCCTACCATCTGAATGTCACAGCAAATACCTTGGTTGCAAAAAAATGTTATTTCAGTAACTGTTGCCTCCCTATCAGCTTGAAGCAGTCTGGCCATTCTCCTCTGACCTCTGGCATGAACAAGGCATTTTTGCCTAGAGAGCTCCAGCTCACAGGATATTTTCTCTTTTTCAGGCCATTCTCTGTAAACCTTGGAGATGGTTGTGTGGGAAAATCCCAGACGATCAGCAGTTTCTGAAACACTCAGACCAGCCCGTCTGGCACCAACAACCATGTATTTACATCTGTGCTTCTTTAAGGCAATGAAATGGGAAAACTGCCTCCTCCTCTCCATTTATCTATCAGCCCTTCAGCCCAACAGTGTGAGTTTTATACAAAAAGACATGCTGAGTACAAGGTCAAGCAAGAACACATCATCACACACTTGCACTTTGTAGGCCTAATAACAGCAGCAATGGATAGAAAAACAATGCAAATCTCCTGAAGATATATATGAAAAAAAAAAACACATCCTCACTGACCATCTTATAACAGGCCTAATGAGGGATCTCTGAGAGTGTCTGCAGAGTTCAGCAAGTCAGCTGACAGTTCACATGGCTCGTCAGGTGCTATATGCAGCTGGTGACCTGCGGTGCAACTGCAGACTGTTTATGACTGCCCCGTAACCCACATGCAAAACTCCCCAATACTTATTACACAATGCAGGGACAGCATACATGTAGCATCACATTCAGCTAAATTTGCTGATTATTTGCATGAGTCATAAAGTGCCTTTGTAAACTCTAGTATGGGTCAGAATGTGGGATTTGTTTTGAAGTCATGCATTCAGTGAAAGAGGTCCACTAATCAGCTTAAATACTATTTGTTTTCTTCTGATTTCTTATTTTGCAATAGCATTTTTTGGGTGTCATAATATATATCTCACAACAAACAAAGAATTTAAGACTTTAAGACTTTTTTATGTCTATTTTGTGCCTCTGGAAGATAAAGGTCACCGAATTACACCTTCTGATTGGTCAGTCATTGAAATGAGGGCAGTGAGCTATCAGGATTCAACACTGGCTGAATAGGAAACCTCTTTTTTCAGCACTTCAACCATATTTGAAAAGACGCTTGATTTGTTTTCAGTGTATCGTCCACTTCTTTCAAATTAGCCATGAGGCATGACTTATAGTTCTGTCTAGGCAAGAGGTGGTTGTGAACTATTTTAAAAGTCAACGTAAAACCACAGCCCTTCTCTAAAGTTGGCCGTCCATTTAAAACGAATACCAGATGGGAGCAGATTGCCCACTCATGACCTCCACTCTATGTCTTCCCTGTTGTATAACGATGGCTTTCTTCCAGTTTGGGTAAAACACTGCCAGTCATTTGTTTATACAGTAAAGCTAGGAAAATGGGAAATGAGTGCACTGATTGATTTAAACATGTGCGAGCATGCATGGAAATTTAACATATAAGGCAAAACAGAGTTTGTACAATTGTAACAAGCTTGAAAGTCAATAACTGGGGGGACCACTTTTACTTCTCCAGGCTTCTTGAAGGACATTCAAAGCTCTTCTTTGGATGTTTCTGCCTTTTGTTCTGCTCTCTGTCAAGAGGATACCACACTGCTTCAATAATGTTGAGGTCTGGGCTCTGGGAAGGTCAATCTATGACTGATAGTGTTCCACTGTGTGTTTTTCTATGCAGGTATGCTTTTACTGTACTGGCAGTGCGTTTGGGATCATTGTCATGCTGAAAAATGAAGCTGTTGCCAATCAGGTGGTTTTCAGATGATATGGTGGATCAAAATCTAATGGATAATTTTTTTCTGGATTTATAATTTCATCAATTTTGACAAGACCTCCAACACCACTGGCTGAAATACAGCCCCATGACAGAGCCTCCACCAACACTTGGAGTGTACTACTCTCTTTGCAGAATAGTACAATCTGACTTTCACAAGTGCAATTTAATGAAGCTGCCTGTGGTGTGTACCTGCATGCCCCCCCCCCCCCCCCCCCCCCCCAAAGTACACAGTGTGATGCACTCATCCTCTTAATCACTCATCAGCTGATCTCGGCCCTCCTTCTGTGCTGACTAGAGTCCGTTCTATGTGAGGGAGTATTAAACACCATTGCATTTAAATAGGATAGACAGATAAGATAGCTTTTATTAGTCCCACCATTTAATCATGAACTGACATTTGCATTTTTGAGCAATTTCATGCTATATTAGACGATTAAGAAACATGTTACAGTTCAATGTGAATGACCTTTGATCAGCAGTATATTGAGTCATTTTATATGAGAAAAGAGAACGGATCAGCAGATTTGAATAAGCAAAAAAAATGAATGCAAAATCATGACACAACACGTCCTTCTTTGTTAGGGAGGTAAAGTTTCCACTTCACTTTCAATACATCAAGTCATTTATCACATTTTGCTGAAAAGGGTGTGTGAGAAAATGGCAAGAAAAAGCTATGGGTGTGCACAAGGATCGTGATGGTGAAATAATATTATGTGACAAAAAGTTGAAGGGTTAATGATGCTGTTTGTTTCTCATAAAAGGGAGACTGAATTGGTGGGACACAGAAACCAAGATAATACCAACATTTTGCAATTGTGGTACAATACCAAGCCTGAGGTGTAACTGACATGGTTGATGTGGACGTACACACATCTTCACACACGTGCTTAAACCTGCACACAAATAATTCTCCTGGTGTGACTTCAGTCCAAAAGAAGCTGAGGTAACTGCCAAAGAACACAACACCAGACCGTGTGTGTGTATACCTGTTTTCAGGATCATGACTAAACATTTCGTGCATGTCTTTTACCTCGTGTGTGCCTTTGAATCAGGGATCACACATGCGTGCTGGCAGCGCAGCATGGTGCGGCAGGTCAGGAGTGTGTGTGTGGGCCCGGGACCTGGTTGATGTGGTAAGGGTCTGTCAGGAGAGGGCTGTAGATTCGCACCGTCAGCTGTGCTTCATCAGGGAAACCCTCGCCGCCAAACCTCCCTACTTCCTCCTCGGCTCCTGCTCTCTTTCTTCTCTGGTCGGCTCTTCTCCCCTGTGACCCTCATCTGTTTCCCTTTGCCTCCACACCATCATCGCTGTGCTTTTCCTATTTTATCTTTTCTGTTTTGCTTGTCCATCTCTGGCATTCCCATTAAAAGTCATAAAACATTAAACCAACCACCTTGTATACTCTTTCTGTTTTACATGTCTTTAATCTCTCTGTACTGCTTCCTTTTCAAAATTTCTGAGCCATCTGACCCCAGCTCTGTAGTTATGTCCATATCTTGGAGTCTGCTTTTGCAAAATGCTCCAACACCATTTGATCTAACACACAAATACAACTTTATTATCTTTTTGAGGCCACAGCAAAGGAAGGCAAGGCCCAGTCTTCATTTTCCCAGAGGATGTTTTACGCTGTTTTTCTCACGGTGGTGTGGGCTGAGCTGTAAACTGGCACGGGTTGGCATGGGTTGGCACAGGAAGTGGCTGCCTGAACCCCGCGAGGGATTCAGGCCAATTCCATTTCCTGTCAAACATCCTCCCAGAGGAAAGGAGCGCCAGGACATTAGAGGCAAAACCCACAAGCACTAGAAGAAACAACTGGACTCACATTGTATTTAACATATCCAAAAGCATTTCATCTTTGCCAACAGAAAACCCAAATCTAGTAGTCTAAATGTAATATTTTTAAAGTTCTTGATATAGGTTCACCCAAATTACAAAAATAACTTTTACTGATCCTTTCCCACAAAGGCCTCCATTCAGAAAAAAAAAAAAAAAAGACAAAACTGGGAGGACATTATTACGCTATTAAATTACATTATTAGTGTTTCCTTATTGGCATTCATAACAGTGCTCTTGGCTGTAGTTGAACAAAGAGAACGAGACAGAGAGAAGTCACATGTTGGCTGCTCTCTCACGATTGCACTCCGGGTGTGAATGGCAGATTGTGTCATGGCCCGGCTGTGTAGCAGGCAGAGTAGGAGCCCGATGCTGGACTCTGAAGACAAGGACTTAAACTCAAAACAGCTTTATCACCGGGTTCTCACTTAAATACAACAAAAAGCGATCAGGCACTAGGATTTCACAACTAAGCAGCTTCTGGGAGGAAGGACACAGGCACGCAGGAGGATGCAACAAGGAAGCGAGGAAAACTGAGGGCTCACATACATACAGGAAGTGATTAGGGAGAGCAGAGACAGCTGGGGGAAACAGGACACAGGTAAACAGAATCTGATTAATGAGACAAAGGGAAGCAAAACTAAACGCAATTCGCACCACACTAGCAAGATAAAACAGGAAGTTAATAAACTGTCTGCACCGCGGGCCACTTCCGGACCCGCCCCCTATTTCCGGTCCGCGAATTGATGTCAAAAATAACATACAGTTTGGCCCTTTAAGTTACTTTTTTTTAACATTTCCCCTCCAATTAAGAGGGTTAAACGAAATGTCAAAAAAGTAACTTAAAGGGCCAAATTGTATGTTATTTTTGACATCAATTCGCGGACCTGAAATAGGCGCGGGGCCGGGAGTGTTATTGATTTGTTATTGGTTATAAATTGTTATTTTTAACCTCAACCAAAATGAACCATAATAATAAATAATTGTGGCTTAAACAGATCTAAATTTAACAGCAGTGGTGTGAGGTGAGGAAACAGATTTAGTTTTGGACCAATGACAAATATGAATGTCCTGTGAATAGGGGTGTTGGTCATTTTATTATTGTAAAGAGCAGTTACACTTAACATGTTTTACATTCTTAGAAGGCGAACTGGTTTTCTGTGCCTAATGCAGCCTAAATTTACTCACATCCTAAGAGGACATGCATCATCCCTACTTCTCTTCTTTTTTTCCCCCCATTTGGTCTGCAGTGATATTTCTACATCTGTTTTGCTTTTATTTATTTTTGGTGGTATTTGCAGATGGCTGCCTTCTCTTGAAAATAATGGAACTAAATGTCAGTTGCCTTGTGGTGCTTATAAAGAACCATCCACCCCTTTTGTGTTGGGTGGATGTACAGAGACATGTTCTTTGGCAGAAGGCTCCACAAAGACATATGAAAGAACTGCTGCAAAAACACATAATTCATTCCCATTTCTTTAGTTGAATATATGAAAAATGTCAAACACAGTTTGACAGGCATAAAATTGCATTTTACAATCACCAAGGTAATTTCCAAAAAGCTGTTTGCTGAAAACTTTTTAGTTCAACTCATCATGAGCATGTACAGAGAGAGAGAGGAGAGAGGCACAACAGTGAGTGTCTGCAGCCATCTTTAGAGCACGGTTGTTTGGGGGTCTGGAGCTGCATTTCAACCAGTGGTGTTGGGGATCCTGTCAAATCTGATGTAATTATACACACAGAAAAGTACTTTCACATTTTGATCCACCATCTGGAAAGCATCTGATTGGCAATAGCTTCACTTTTCAGCATGACAATGATCCCAAACACACTGCTGCATACCCAGATAGGAAAACACACAGTGGTGCTCATGCCAAATATTGACTTTCAAGCTGGTTTGAATTGTAAAACTCTGTTTTTGCCTTATATCCTGTATTTACATGTATGTTTGCATGTTTCAGTAAATAGCTGCACCTATTTCCCGATTTGTAGCAAAAAAAATACCAATATCAGAATTATCTTACAACCTGTAACGAGAGGCCAAAATCATCTCAAGTTACTGCTGTTTTTCCAAAGTGGTGTGATGGAGTTCTTCCCTTTGGCATATTCATCTTCCTGGTATTTTATTTTTCCTGGGCTCGTATTCCACTTGGCTAAAATCCTCTTTGACAGATAAAATTACACCACAGTCTCTGACTGCTGATAACCCGAGGTGGCTGTGGCTGTTTTCTTGGGGGTGAAGCCGTGTTTGTTTCTGCCAGGGTTAAGCAGCATTTTTGAGGAGTGTGCATCCCCTATCTCCCACCACTGTCTGACTCCGTGTCTCCTCAGCTCAAGGCGAGACGCGGGGCAGACTTTGCTTCAGCGGTTTTCGGTCATGCATTTTCTCTCACACGGCATTCCAGACAGATCTCCTTACATCCACACATTTTGTCCTTTTTTTCCCCCCATCTCTACCTCTGTTGTTCCTTTTTGTCTCTGAGGGCAGCATACCATAAAATCACTTGTCTGGCACAAATAGATAAAGTAATGTGCTTCAGCCAGTAATTAGAGAGAATGTACACATTCAAAGGAGCTATATGTGGGGTTTATGGGGTGACACATAAAGAGACAGAGCAACACATCCCCCATTTTCAAAACTGCAAAGCCTCCAATCACAAAAATTTCTGTAATTAGAAGCTCCATTTGAAGGCCAACCCTTCATATGCAGGCTGCAGTGGTAACACCACTGAGGACAAGGGAGCCACAGATCCACGAGAAAACCCGTTTTTTTTTTGGCTTTATGATGTGTTAATGTTGTGGAATGCTATTTGACTGAGTCTTAAGAGCTTAGATAGGAAAGAGGCCCTTAGGTTCGGGAAAAGAAAAGTACAAGATGCTTGAAAATGTGGAGAGCAGTTACAGCAATCTGCGCTAAAACTAAAAAAACGAAGTAGACTAAGTGTGGGGACACTTTTCAGTGTTCTTTGATAGATTTACAGCTGCAGCAGAGTTCCAATAGGACAATCTGAGAAAGGCACGCGTAAACCTGCATATTTAACATTTTATTCTCAAAGGTTCTAGTTTTCCTGGCCTTCAAAAGTGCCTCCAAAAGGTGGTGGTGGTGGGGGGGGTCAGTGGACAGCTGGTGCCGCATACACTGATGCGCCTGTTTGTCAAAGTTGGGGAAAGAGAGTGAGACATCCTCATCATCCTCCTTTATAAGATTACATCAAACTGTTCATTTTCCCACTAGTGAAGTTTTTGCTATCCCTCTGATTTGTTTTTTCAGCCTGATGATGGCCTCCTTCACTTGCATTAACATCTCTTTAGATCTTATACAGTACCAGACTGGTGCTGTAAGTCAGTTCAATTCAATTTTATTTATATAGCACCAAAACACAACAAAAAGTCACCTCAAAGCGCTTTATATTGAAAGGTAAACCTCTACAATAATTACAGAGAAAACCCAACAGTCAAAATGACCCAATATGAGCAAACACTTGGCGACACTGGGAAGGAAAAACTCCCTTTTAACAGGAAGAAACCTCCAGCAGGACCAGGCTCAGGGAGGGGCGGTCATCTGCTGTGACCGGTTGGAGGTGAGGGGGGAGAGCCGGAGATTAATTAAATATGGAGGGATGTATAAACAGAGTGAAAAGAAGTGAGTGAAGACGAAACAGTGCATCATTTGAACCCCCCAGCAGCTTAGGCCTATTGCAGCATAACCGAGGGAGGGTTCAGGATCACCTGATCCAGCCCTAACTGTAAGCTTTATCAAGTATAAGTTTGAGCATTGCTCAGTGGACCTACTGGTGGTCAAAAACTTTAGTGCCATGTGTTGCTTGGCCTCCATCAGCCTCACATTGCACGTTGTCTGCTGTATTTTCAGCATTTGTTTCTCTCTCCTCAGCTCGTAACAAAAGAAAATGACTAATGTGCAGCCTCTGCACTGAATGATTGTATCCTGTGAGTTTGGCACTTTGATCCTTACATATTGATGTGTTTGCGCAGGTGTTTCCATTGCTCTCTGTGGATATAATGATGACGAAGGGCTTTCAGTCTGACTCAGTCCAACGGAGAATATGTTTCTTCGCTTGATGTTGGATAAAAGGCCCCAGTCGCACCAACAAAGAGTTTTATACTGTAGGCAGCATGCAGGAGGTTACGGTTTTATTATGGAGCCTCTTTTGAAATCAAAGTCTTTTTCATGAATCAGAACTCTGACTTGGATTAAGGCAAAAGAGCAGAAACCACACAAAGGTTCTTAAAAATGAAGTCCCACCAGAGGATAATGAGGTTATATGCCTAGATTTGGACCAGAGGAGGGGACCCCGCCCTCCATCTCTCTGAAATGTCTCCTCTGACAGTTTGCTGCTTCGACACACTGCAGACGGGTCACAAATCCCATTTTTCTTGGGGGAACATTTGCACGACAAAGTCAGTAAAATATGCGAGGGGATTAAAAACACATACAGTCTGTAAAGACAGCTTTGCCCCTGCCAAAGAACCGTGAACACACGCCTCACTCCATGACACAACCACCCACCCTTCTCTCCTCGGCTCTTCTTGCAATCAGCGGATTTTTCCAGAAGAATGTTAAAACGCTGGAGTCGTGTCCTGGCAGCACGGCTGCACTTGTTGATCACAGCCCTTTTGTTTACTGCTCAGGAATTCAAATGTGTCATTGCAAGACGAGGCTCTTCTCCTCACAGAAACCCTATCCACTGTTAGATCCTCGTCCCTCACCACCTCCGTTAAATAAGCATTCGGTGAAAGATGGAGGGCGTAATAAAGGAATCTCAGCTCGTGCGTCTTCACATGAGGACAAAACATTTCACCGTGAGCGAATTACTCACAAAGCAGTTTACAGGTGCTCTTGTTTACTCGTTTTATTGACGACAAATGAATCCTCGTGATTTGTAAGTCCGAAGGAGGAAACTTCCAGTTCAGGCGTAGCAAACACACCACAACACCAGTGCTGTGTATGTTTGTCAAGTGGTGAAAGCACACACACACACACACACACCCGGTATTCAACGCTAACCATTTTAGTGCAATCTCATGTTTCCAGGCATCCCTCAACAGGGTTCTTGCTTCAGAGCCGTAGGTGCCATTTCAATCATGAGTCTCATGAAGGTGTGTTACCCTAACTCAGCTCTGTAAGCAACAGTTGCTTTTAATCACAAAGAATTTTAAATGTTCGTGTGGTGCTGCCATTATCACAGAGATTAAATGTTTAGATGGGCTCAAATACATCCTTTTAATTTAAGAAAACTTCATACTTATTCTCCACTTTTGTAGAGTACTGGGCAAAGGTCTTGAGCCACCCCCCATTTCTTTATTTCCATACGCACTATTTCCATTTATGCAAACATAAATGGAAAAAACATTTGTCTCTGCTTTGTCCCACCTGCATCACTGCATTTGCATGTGCTTGCAGTTGTGCATATCTTGACCTAAGGAAAGGAGTAACTTGTGAAATGCACCTGCGGGCCCTCGGGTGTTTGCTTTCGCCTCCCGCTGGCCGACAGTCAGACTAAACCATCAGATAAATGTGACAGCGTGTCAGAATGTAGTAAACGCTCGGAGCAAGGATGCCTGGAATGCATTTCCTCCTGTCAGAAGGGAAAAGGGTGTGGGTGTAATTACACCACAAATGACTGTATCTGTCTTTAATAATACATCTGACAGATTAGTGCAGACACGTGTTTTGTAGGGGTACTTTTTCTGTCATTCTTGAATTTGCCCCCGACCCCCCCCTACCCCACCCCACCCAACCCAGAATAGAGGTTTCTGTCACAACTTCACACACTTTCAAGGTAGAGAGAGGAGAGGAAGATCTCAGATGAGTTCTCAAGACAACATTTGTATGTAGATCAACTTGTCTACAAGCGTTGTCCCCACTGAAAACACGTTTATTGGTGCAGTAAATCTGAAGGGAAGATCATTTGAGAAATAAATTCTCAGCAACAGATTTTGAAAGCCATCCTCCTGAAGCGAGGGCACGAAACTTGATAAAAACAAGATGATACACATTATTTGTCACTGTTTGGTCAGAGGCCTGCGTGCCTGGCCTCCACCCACCCAAAAAAAAAAAAAAACCAAAACAAACCCCGCAGTTTTTACCATTTTCATCTGAAAGCCGGCTGCAGCGGACTCAGGCTCAACAAGCGCAACGTCATAATTTCAGGCCTCAGAATTTGGTTTGGCTGCTGTCACTGCGGTGTTGGAAGGCTTACCACTGCTTTGTTCGGGACATTGATTTTAACTAGTCTCTACAATACATACTTGAGTTTTACTGTCATCATATAAAGCAAACTATTTAAACCACACAATAACTGCTACAATTTCCCCCTTCTTTGTCTCCTCTTTGCATTTTATTGACCAACCCAGTTTCTTTGTGCATTTTTTTCTTATGTCTGGCTCTGTCACCACAGCGTTGTGCCAAGTAGGCTTCAGCATCGTTGTCCGTCCACCCTCATTCCAGCTCGGTGACCCTAAACAAGCAGAGAGAGGGGCAAATAAAAACGAGGGCGACGCTGATTTCGGAAGCTGGAATTGAACCGAAAACCCTTAGCATTATTAGCTTAATCATATTTTCCTGCATTACGAGGGGCTTGCAATTTGTTCATTTTAGAATAAGGCACCTCATGCATAAACATATGGCAAGCATGCATCTGCCTTGGCCTAAAAAAAAAAAAAAAAAGCGAAAAATTAAATTTACTGCCATCAGCACATAGCAAGCGGGTAAAATAACAGCTGTTTAATACGCCAGTCTATTACAACCACAAATGATAGTTTCAAGTATCACAGTATAAGCAGATTAAAGCAATTATCTGTTGCCGCAGCCATTTTGCAAGAAACTGTCATCATGTTAAAAAATGAAAGTTTTATGGGGCAAGTTTAGGAAATCTTGCAGTCAGGAACAAGTGTCTGTGTTGCACAGAAGTCTAACCTCTGGTTCAGAGTCTGGGAATGTCCCAAATAATTTAATGTTGACACCAAATAATAAGACAGTCCCAGATACCAACTCTGAGCGGAGGTCGTGGGATATGGTCCTACAGGAATAAGGCAAAGTATGCAGAGTGGCACGGGGAGAAAAATGCAGAGCAGAGTTTCTGACAGTGCTGCTAGAACAATTAGGAGGTCAAAAAATAAGGTACACAGTTCCTTTAAGTCCATAACGTCACATGTTTTGATTGCTATCTCATGTTATAGTTCCAATGTCCACTGGAAGCATTTTAGTGCATTTCCAGGCAGTTTATCCCACAGCATTAATGTTGTTGGTTGTTTTTCCTGATTCCTCCAGGAGTGCAGAAAAATTCACCCCAAAGTCAGACTGAGTAGTGCTGGGAAAATCCGCAAAAATCCCAAGGGCCACATCTCAGACTCTACAGGCCTCAGTTAGCGTGTTAAATGTTTAAGTTTATGAGTACAATTAGAAAAAGACTGAACAAGTATGGCTTGTGTGGAAGTGTTGCCAGGAGAAAGCCTCTGCTCTCTACACAGCTTAGGTTTGCAGAGCTGCATCTGAACAAACTGCAAAACTTCTGGAACAATGTCCTTTGGACAGACGAGACCAAAGTGGAGATGTCTGGCACGTGATGCACAGCGCCACGTTTGAAGAAAACTAAACGAAGCATATCGGCACAAACGGCTCATACCAACTGTCAGCACGGTGGTGGAGAGGTGATGATTTGGACCTGTGTGCCTTAAAAAGAAAAAAAAATCAAGGTGTTGCAATGACCCAGTCAATGTCCACACCTCAACCTGATTAAAATGCAGTGTTGGGACTTTAAGAGAGCTCTGCATATACAAATACCCACAATCCTTAATGACCTGAAGCAACACTGTAAAGAAGAGCGGGCCAAAATTCCTCCACAATGATGTGAGAGGCTGATGAAGTCACACAGAAAATGATTACTTAAAGTTACTGCTGCTAAAGGTGTTTCTTCAAGCTACTGAATCATGTTTTTGTTTTTACAGATACACCATACAAAAATAATGCTAGAAAAAAGAAGAAGCTGAGAAGGAAGGAGAGAGAGAGACCACAATGGAACCTGGTTATTAGACCATGTTGGTCTTGTTTTGGTCTCCAAAAGGCAGACTGCTTTGTTATCCACCAGTCAGCCTTTCTCTCTCTCTCTTTCTCTCACAGGAAACCACTGAAGTGAAACAGACACACGCCTAATTGTGCTTTTGCAATCACGTACACAGGCTATGCATGCATACATGCGCGAGCGTTCCCCGTGAGAAACCAAAGGGTTCTCACACAGTGAGTTTAACGATAGATTGCCCCGCCAAACGAAGCCACCAATCGAGTATCAAGATCTGCTGCATCTCTATACATAAAAATGAATATTGGAGGCGTTACACAACGAGAAATTCCCAGTTGTGTTACGCATGAAGTCGGAGACACACAGTTGTGTAAGAAATCCGCGTTTACAAAAGCACAGACTGCCTGTGAGCGTTGAGATTAGAAGGCTGTAGGAGGGTGATGAACATGCCACAACAGTTTGGGATGACGTGCCAATAAAAGACAGAAGCAACCATGCAGCCTAATGCGGCTGTCCTCATTGAGAAAGAGTTTGAATTGTTGTGTGTAGCTTCTGCCTGGTTTACTTTGTGTGTCATTTCTGTTTTCACTTGTAACATACAGTTTCTCCCTGTTCCCTGAAGCAGCATTTTGGGCTGCTGTTGACATGTTACCGGAATTCATCATGATTTCATTTATTTTTGGGTTTTTTTGAGGTCCCTAAAATGACAGGCTTTCCTCGCATGCGTGCCAGACAAACAGCACATTAACATGATGTATTGCTGTGGAGAAGCGCAGGTCTTCACCTGGCCAACTGACCTCTAGCAGAGATAATAACAAGGAGCAGAGGACTGGGGTAACTTTATGGGATGAAATGAGTGGAATAAATATCATTTTTGTTGGGAAAATAAGCAAAGACGACTTTCTGTATGCTTCACGGTGACATTAGTGTTACTAAAATTTAATCTGATTGACTTATAAAACCATTCATCGGGGTTTGGGACTGGCACTAGCTTGTGACCCCTGAAACCGGGTTTGTGTCTCCTCCCAGTTTCAGACTGGGGGAACTATCATGTGCTAACCACTGCACCGCAGTGTTAACCACGATAAACTGTAGTGTAAAGAAGTGAGTGTTTATTTTATGAGGAGTGTGACAAAATATGTGGGCTAGTTTCACTTTTTGGGGGGTTTTCTCCCTAACCTTTGTTTAATCGGCTGGTTACTCCCCTCAGTATATTTCCTTTGTGTTGTTCGCCGCCCTGTAGTCTCCAGATTGTACTTGTGAAGTAGTCCAGCCATTCCACGTGGCTACTAAGATTCTGAGTATGACCTCTGGTTTCATCTGATCCTCTTTAAGTCCCCCAGAATTGAGGTAACAAGCATTTTACTCCTTCAGAAATCATGATCTCATCCACAAAATACCACAACAAAACTGAGTGACGCAGAAATGCACCACACATCCCCTCTTCTGTTATGAGAACAGCTCTTAGCCGTGACTGCTGGCAGGGCTGCTTTTATTAAATTTTGTCTCACAGGTAGTGACAAGACCGAAAATATGACTAGTCATGGTGACAGGTTGTTTGGGAAGATGGGAAAAAAAAAATGTGAAAAGCAATCACACAATGGATGGGAAAAAATACAGTGTAACACTGAACAACATTAAACTATGGCTATAGAGTGTATTGGTTAATATGGTTGATTAGGAAGTGAAAGGTTGCTGGTTTGATTCCAATTGGGTGCATATCCCCCTTTGGGGGGGGGGTTGCATCAGGATGGCCTTCTGGGTAAAACTCTGCCAAGTCAAACATGCGGCGCTATGTGCTGTGGTGACCCCTTGTGACAAGGGAGCAGCCGAAAGTAGCTTCTTCTGTGTTAGATATAATCTGACACCAACAACAGGGGAAGCATAGAAATGCCTGAGACCACATTTATTCCAGTAATGATGTCCAAGACCAAGATGACTGGCTATGAAGTATTAAGACCAGCATGTCAGCTGTCAGTGTCCCGACTGACTCCTGGCCTCACGCGCTCGACTCGATCACATCACGGCCAGCAGAGCTGGATGCTCTTCTAGCTTCTAAGTTAACGAATGCTGAATGTTAAAGCTTGTGGAGGTTACATTATTCAAGTTAAGGCTTGACTAGCGACATTGTTTAGTGTTAAATGCATTAGTGTCTGCTCCACTCATCGCTGTACTGTTTTTTAACTCCTAGACAGGATCGTGCACACCACTTTTAACAAAACCCAACCCTACACAGACCGTCGGTGACCCGGTGAAAGTTAAGAGGTTAAGGACAGAGATAAGTTGCTTACTCAGACTTTTGCAACAAAAAAAAAAAAATAATAACAATTAAAATTATTTAAAAAATAATAATAATGAAATTAAAATAAATTAAAAAGCACAAAAAACATAACAATCTAAAGAAAGTTCTAAAACAAATACAAATAAAATAATAGAATTAGGCTAAATAATAATAGAATTAGAATTTAGGATTTTAAGGAGTTGGAAAATGCAGAAGACAGAAGAAATTTACGCCTATTTTTTTTTAGCTGCAAGATGTCATTATGCAACCCTTTTCATAAAAATAAATGGCGTTACTTAGCAATACAAAAAACCCTTCCACTGACTGAAGAATGAGCATCATTGTGTAATTTCTAAAGGATTTCATAAATGTATTTGCTGACATATGGCCATACCTTCACACAATGAGAGGCTCTTTAAAAGCCTTAGAAAGGAATGGCACACCCTAAACCGCATCACCAAGCCCAGTACAGCATATATATTTTTTGAGGCTCTTAATTCAGATCAGTTGCTCAGGAAAAAAACCAAACAATAGAGATCCAGCACACCTGAATGGTAGAAGCTCCTCCCACCTGATCCATGAGTATATTTTATCACTCTTCCCGCACAGGCTGCTTTTTTATGGTTCAGCACCTGACAAGACTTACAGAGAGACCAGTGTCAAGTTACCAGGTAGGTGCAAGATATTTATGCGGGTGTAGCCATGTGTGTGCGTGTGTCTAGTTTCACCTGGGACAAATAATAACCCAATTTTCAAACCTTGCAAATATTGTGTTGGTTTTAGTCATTTTATGTCACATAAAAAGCTGATATAGGATCATTTAAAATCATATGTAATGCTGATTTAATTTAAGGTGAAGCAACTTTGTTAGCAAATATTGACACCAGTTTTCATAACCCAGCCTTTTCCTTGTGATATGCAAAAGAAATAATTCAGTTTCATGTGGGGGAAAAGCTGAGTCATTCTCAGCACAACGGCATGCTTTACATTCCCTATCCTGATCTTAGACCTTTGCATCACGTGTTGCTCGATAACAAAAGTGTCAAACATGTTTGTTTACACATGGAATTCAGGCGCTCACTTTTTTTTTTGTTGTTGTCATAGCTTCGGTGTACACCGCACCCACAATCCCATGCCTGCGTGACACAGCAAAACTTCTGATTATTGGGTGTCAGGTTTCCAGCAACAGTAATGCGATGGAATTATGCAAAAATCAACATTTGGAGCATGACACCAAAGTGCAAAGAAACATTTTTGAAAGGAGAGGTTTGAAGGCTTTTACCACCAAACAGTTAGCACAACATTTGCAGATGTTATTTATATTTTATAGTTTCGTTTTTGACTTTGTTCTTTCCCAACTGCGATTAGCTGAGCCACCTTGAAGGCTTTTAATGCAAACTGTGAAAAAAAATGAACCCTTACTGACAAAATCCCTCTCACTGAAGAGAAAGAAAAAGCTGCTTGCCCTAAAATTCAACTTATTTGTGTCTATCTAGGCAATCAGTCAGCAACTGCAACTACATGCTATTGTTCTTCTGTTTAAACTTAGGTGTGGCCACCCACATGGTTGCTAAACAGTCTATGCATTAAGTCGTTCATTCATCTCTCTCTGCTACTATGGAGTGATGTCATTTGCATTAAGTGTGCATGTTATTTGCAGCCCCTATTTAGCTGCATGGACTTTATAAGGCCTGCCAGAGGTGACCACAAGCCTTTCTTGTGATCTGACCACAGTGCTGAGGCAGCTACTTGCATTTGGCAAATGTGGGTTTCTGTCATCACCATGTGAAACTTTGGCTTTCATTAAAGCCTTTTGATGTGTTGTTGGCAGCAAAATTAAAAAAGAATAACTGAAACCAGCAACGCGGGCTGATTTTACCCCCCCAACAGCATCAACCAATGGCCAAGATCCTCGAGGTTCAACTGCATGTCAGTGACAGGAGGAGAAAACTGACGCTGTTATGTGTTTACGAACCTTGGCTGTATTAAAATTCACTTATGTAACTAAAGAAGGGTGGATGCTCTGAGTAATCCTCCATCACAGAAATATAATTTTGTCACTCCACTGGAAGCACATTTTAAAGACATCTCTAATATTGTCCAATATAGGTAGCTTTTATAATAGCCTGGCTTGCAATCAGGGTTATCCTTCATGGTGCCAGCCACCGAAAATTTTCAGTAAACTTTCAAATATAGAAACTGATTTACAGTGCAGTGCAATTTTTTTTTATTTAAAATTTTTGTTTTATTGCAAAAAAAATTTAGAGTAAAGTAACAGTACAGACATTCTGATGTTCATTGTGTAGCATTTAACATATTTGCACACAAACTTACACACGAAAGCTCTCCAGTTCAAGACCAGGAGGACACACAAACCCAGACTTAAGAGGTCACAAGCTAGTGTAGTCCTTGTGCAGGCCTCAGTCATGCCACTGAAGATGGATGTATATGGTCCATGGGGACCATGTGTATATATATATATATATATATATATATATATATATATATATATATATATATATATATATATATATATATATATATATATATATATATATATATATATATATAATATATGAATGACATATAAGACCCCAGGTGTAGGCTGTGCAGAGATGCCCCTGAGACAATCCAGCACATAACAGCAGGCTGCAAGATGCTAGCAGGCAGGGAATACATGGAACACCATAACCAAATGGCTGGCATAGTATACAGGAACATCTGTGCCGAGTATAACCTGGAAGTCCTAAGGTCAAAATGGGATACGCCCCCACAGGTGGTTGAGAATGACCGAGCTAACATTCTGTGGGACTTCCAGATGCAGACGGACAAACTGGTGGTGGCTAACCAACCAGACATAGTTGTGGTGGACAAGCAGAGGAAGAAAGTTATAGCGATAGATGTTGCAATACCAAGTGATGACGACATCAAGAAGAAGGAACATGAGAAGCTGGATAAATACCAAGGGCTGAGAGAAGAGCCAGAGAGGATGTGGAAGGTGAAGGTAACGGTGGTCCTCGTGGTAATCGGAACACTCGGGGCAGTGACCCCCCCCAAACTGGGAGAATGGCTCCAGCAGATTCCGGGAACGACATCCGAGATCTCTGTCCAGAAGAGCGCAATACTGGGAACAGCCAAGATACTGCACAGGACCCTCTGGTAGAGGACCTAAGCTTAGAGGACAAAGACCACCCGCATTCAACTCAACTGACAGCCAGCTGGTTGTGTTCTGATTATATTCCTATATAAAAGGTTGCTGTCACTTTGCTGTTAAATCACCATCCTGCAGCAACTACGTCACCACTTGTGGAGGAATTTCTGTTTCATATCTATGGAAATAACTGCTTACATCCAGAGTTCTGGACTCTGTAAGTAATTAGTGTGAATTTGCAACAGATTTGCAATTTTTGCTGATTTATCACAGTTAATTGCAGAATTATCACAAACAGATTGTCAGCTTGACCTCCTTTAAGTTCCACACTGATAGCAGACTGGCTCTATCTTATTGCCGTTTTATCAGCATCTCGATGCACCAAAATTGCTTTAAAGATGGCAGCTGACTGTGGGTGGTCAACAGATCTGGTCCCCGGTTTCGAAACAACCATTTGAAAGTCAACAAGATCGCAAGTTCACCGCATGCAGTCACAGTAATTTTGGTCATGCTGCAGCCTCCAAACATGGATTTTTCCTAGTTTGGCTGCAGCTTTAGGTTGTCAAAAGACCCACATTCCCTCATGCAGCACTAACTATGGTCCTGACCTGAACCATAGCTGCAGCCATGATTTTAACCACCTCACCTCAGTTCAACAAATTGTTCTAACAAACCAAATCAGCATGGCATTTTCCCCAAATGTTTCTGTCTAAACACTTCCTCCCCCTGCCATGTCTTCATTTAGTCTGGTTGGTCAGAAAGTTAAAGGGCCTCTCCACAGAATTCCCAGTGCAGCAGTGTGGCACTCCTTGACCAAGGTGCTTAACCTCAATTAAGCCTCTCCGCATCCAAGCGTATGAAACGGTCATCTATGGAATTCAAAACCCCGCCAGCAAAGAAGATGGTGATAAAATAATAAAATCAGGTTATACAGGAAGCAGTGGCCTGTGATGATATAATTACTTTGCTGGTACCCCACAACTTTTCATGTGCCCAACAATGGAGATATGTTGGGTGCAAGTCACCAATAATTAATCAAGTTATTAATTTCTTTTTTGTAGGCTTTAAATAGCAACTTCCATCCAGTTAATTCATCAACCTGCTGCCAAAGTTGGATCCCCACAGAGTTTTCTTCATATCTTTGATTCTTCATGGGGATGAAAAGCTGGGGCCTTTTCATTTGCTGCCAGTGGTCTCAGTGGCTTATTATTTGATGTTTTTGAGATAATCCATCGCTACATTCCTCTCTGGGGCAAACTCAGTCCAGAGTGTGAAGGTCTGGCAGCTTCAGCCAGATTAGATGGATTAATTACTCTATAGCTGACTTGCTGGCTGAAGGCTTTGTTTCCACACACTCACATCTATCGTTATCTTGCACAGTAAAAAGAAACAATAACACATTACTCTTTACTTTGCAGCTTCAAGCAAGTTTACCTGTATCAAATATTGTATAAAGTACAATGTATCTTTATTTCAGCAGTGTTGAATTTTAGCTTCTTGGCTGTCAAACTGACAAACCATCCATCCATCCATCCATCCATCCATCCATTCTCTTCCGCTTATCTTGTTCAGGGTCGCGGGGGGGCTGGAGCCTATCCCAGCTGTCTGACGCTTGCGGCAAAATAAAGTAAATAAGTCCTTATGAGTTCAGCATCCTGTCTTATAAAAGTCCCGTGATGTGATCATTTAGCTCCTGGTTTCAAGCTCGGTGAGCAACAGGAATCTGGGTTTGTTTAGCTCTCCCAGATTTGCCTGAGAGCCCAGTTCATCCCAGGGGAAAGAGAGACAGGGTCGTACTCACTTCTCTGTAAAATTATCCAGACTTAACAGCGACTTAATTAATCAAGCACCATTGAGGCGCTACCTTGAAGGCTTAGTGAGACTTCACGTCAACAAAAGAGGTAAGCTCGGCATGAGGACAAGTTATATTTGCCTGAGAACCATATATCAAGTGTATTTTGGCAAGTTATTAACATATTTAAGTCAAAGGTGTGAAAGGCTTATTTGTAGCATATACCACTTTGGATGTCAGAAATTCCAGGAAGAAAGTTATGTTTAAAGTATGTTTGATTATTGTCCTCGTATTAACCGTGTCGGGTTTTGTCAAGCTTTTACATTTGATCTTTGTAGGTAATTAAATTAAATACGGCATGCTAATCAATGGACTTTAGGGACTTTAGGCTATCCTCAAATTCCTGTGCTAGGATAAGGAAAATGTCTTCAAACATTAGAGGGGTGTCTCTGTCAGAAACCAGGACAACTTCAGCTTCATTGGCCAGCTGTGGAGGTGTTCCTCAGCTGTTATTCTGCTATTTGGGGCTTCATGCAACACATTACATTTTTTGTTCTGGATAAAATCTCAGAAAATGTGGGCCACAATCCTCAGTTTTAGACAATGTGGACCAATCACCCTCAGACAGGTTTGCCAATTACCCTCTGTTACGGGCGCATGCCAACACATCGCAAGTGATCTGAATCAGTCTGCACCGATGGGTGCAACTCACAGCTCTTGGCAACTGCTGCCAACTGGTTGTATTCTCATTATGTTCCTATAAAAAGGAAAAGTTGCCAAGCGCCTAGGTCATTTTGCCGTTAACTGTTGTGCTGCTGTTCTTTTTCAAATCTATGAGGTTCTGGCTGGACTCTGAATGTAAAAAGATTTTTGCCAATTTATCACAGTTAATTTTTTACTTGCGTACAGCACCTGCCAATGGCAATGCTTTTAAAGCGACACAGCTTGCACATAATGGCCAGTTTGGCCCCATTCAATTCCAAACTGATAGCAGATTGAGAGCCGACTGACTCCATCGAGATGCACCAAAGTCCCTTTGAAGACGGCAGCTGACCACGAGCGGTCACAGACCTGGTCCCCATCTTCGACACAACCGTTTCAAAGGCAATGAGCTCACGAGTTCATTGCACAGGGTTGCAATCAATAAAATAGATCATTTAATCTAAAGGCTAATTGGCTGAAACGGCCTCTCTTTAATCCTAGAATGGATTATTAAAGTGTAAGGTGAAGACCACTGGGCCCAGTTGCTTCTGTGGTGCTGTACTCACACCACTGCCCTGTGGTTAAGAAAATCTTGCAGGGGGCTGCTGCTGCAATAAGCACTTAAAAATCTCCAGGAAAGATTATCAGCACCAAATAATCCAGCCCACCACAAACCTCAGAGGAACCCACTACAGTGTGGACATAAGGCCATATGTTGCACTCGAATGATTCCTCTTTTTACAAGGTGTGTTTTTCACACAGGTTGAAGCAGAAGGGGGAAAGCCACAGGAATGTTTACCTATTTAGAGCACGGGAAGCGGAAGACGTTGACCGCATCGGGCCCTTAAAAATTCCCCTTTGAAAGGGTTCAAATGAGACAAGATCACCATTTTAACTTGTTCCAATGTGACTGACTTGAAGGTTAAGGCATTTGATTAATGTGTCAGGCTGGAAAAAATAGAATCGCTCTCAAAAACTTTAATTACACTCACCTTTCTGGTCTGCTAGCTAGAAGACTGTAATCAAATAGATGGACTGGTGTTGTCAAACATTCGGCTCGCTAAAATGGATAGGTTACAAAGAAAACCTGTCAAGAAACACATTATTAATTTAACTAAATTCAGATTATTAAATCTGTTTAAAGCTGTCAAACTCGATCTGCATCTGGTTTTAATTATGAAAGTAAACGATTATATTTTGACTTCATTTGGCCAGTCGGTGCCACAGAAGGAGACGGTGATGCTCATGCTGTCTGCAGGCTGAGTTACAGAAAGTGTTCAGCACTTTATGATATTATACTTTAGATTTTTGTTTTGTTTTGTGTACTTTATATCTACCTATAACTTGCTTGGTTAACCCTTACACAAACAAATATCCATAGCCTGCAATGGCTTCCTGAGCCAACACAAAGAGTGTGTTTGTATATCACCCTGTGACTGACACCCTAAGTGAGTAGGCAGATATTGGGTGTCGTTTCGGCAGGCACTACGTCAGAGACTACACCCAACACCTTACGCTTATCAAAGGATCTCCGTGTCCACTCACAGTATACACCTCAGTTACACACACGCTTGTGAAAAGGTATACCAGAAACTTCAAAACCCATAATTCCTTTGAATGTCTATTATGCAGCATTTTTTTCTAAATACAACACATACATAGACTGTCAGGATTCTGGCTGGTGCAGGCAAGGCAGAGGGCCCCAGTGCATGACTCAGACGAGGAGGTTTGAACTTAAGGCTTTAATCAAACGACTTGAACGTGACTTTCGTGAAAGACTTTCGGACGGCATCGAAGCGATTCTGGCAAACCGTCAGGCGACTCAGGAGGGGAAAGCAGTGCTTGACTCACACTGTTTATAGTGCGGGGGGGGTGCTGCTGACTTCAACTGAGGCTATAGTCGGACGGTGGAAGGAATACTTCGAGGACCTTCTGAATCCCACTGACTCGCCTTCTGTAGTGGAAGCAGAGTCTGGGGATGAGGGGGATGACTTGAACATCACTGGGGGTGAGGTCACTGAGGTAGTTAAACAACTCCTTGGTGGCAGAGCCCCTGGGGTGGACGAGATTCGCCCTGAGTTCCTGAAGGCTCTGGATGTTGTAGGGCTGTCTTGGTTGACACGCCTCTGCAACATCGCGTGGAGATCTGGGGCAGTGCCATTGGATTGGCAGACCGGGGTGGTGGTCCCCATCTTTAAGAAGGGAGACCGGAGGGTGTGCTCCAACTTTCGGGGGATCACACTCCTCAGCCTCCCCGGTAAGGTCTATGCCAGGGTGCTGGAAAGGAGGGTGCGTCCGTTAGTCAAACCTCGGATTCAGGAGGAACAATGCGGTTTTCGTCCTGGTCGTGGAACGCTGGACCAGCTCTTTATCCTCTCAAGGATATTCGAGTGTGCGTGGGAGTTTGCCCAACCAGTCTACATGTGCTTTGTGGACTTGGAGAAGGCATTCGACCGTGTTCCTCGGGGTGTTCTTTGGGAGGTTCTGCGGGAGTATGGGGTGTCTGGCCCATTGTTGCGGGCCATTCAGTCCTTGTACAACCACAGTGAGAGCTTGGTCCGTATAGCCGGTAATAAGTCGGATTCGTTTCCTGTGGATGTTGGACTCCATCAGGGCTGCCCTTTGTCACCGATTCTGTTCATAATTTTTATGGACAGAATTTCTAGGCGTAGCCAGGTGGCGGAAGGCTTCTTCCTTGGTGGCCTCAGAGTCTCATCTCTGCTTTTTGCAGATGATGCGGTTCTGTTGGCTTCATCAGGGGAGGGCCTCCAGCTCGCAGTGGAACGGTTCGCAGCCGAGTGTGAAGCGGCTGGCATGAGAATCAGCACCTCTAAGTCTGAGGCCATGGTCCTCAGCCGGAAAAGGGTGGAGTGCCATCTCCGGCTCAGGAACGAGTTCTTGCCTCAAGTGGAGGAGTTTAAGTATCTCGGGGTCTTGTTCAGGAGTGATGGGCGAAGGGAACGGGAGATCGACAGGCGGATCGGGGCTGCTTCTGCAGTGATGCGGACGCTGCACCGGTCCGTCGTGGTGAAGAGGGAGCTTAGCGTAAAAGCGAGGCTCTCGATTTACCGGTCGATCTACGTTCCTACCCTCACCTATGGTCACGAGCTTTGGGTAGTGACCGAAAGAATAAGATCGCGAATACAAGCGGCAGAAATGAGTTTCCTTCGAAGGGTGGCTGGCCTCTCCCTTAGAGATAAGGTGAGGAGTGCGGCCATCCGGGAGGGGCTCAGAGTAGAGCCGCTGCTCCTCCACATCGAAAGGAGCCAGTTGAGGTGGCTCGGGCATCTGATTAGGATGCCTCCTGGCCGCCTCCTGGGTGAGGTGTTCCGGGCATGTCCCACCGGGAAGAGGCCCCGTGGTAGACCCAGGACACGCTGGAGAGATTATGTATCTCGGCTGGCCTGGGAACGCCTTGGGGTCCCTCCGGATGAGCTGGAGGAGGTGGCTGGGGAGAGGGAAGCTTGGGCTTCTCTGCTTAGGCTTCTGCCCCCGCGACCCGGCCCCGGATAAGCGGAAGAAAATGGATGGATGGATGGATGGACTTGAACGTGACATTGATATAGACTTGAACGTGGCATTAACAAGGACGTGGCATGGAGCACACAGCAGAAAAAACCAACAAACAACTGACGTAAGACTGACGACACGACGAGGAACTAAACAACAGAGAGACCTTAAATACACAGAGACATAATGAGGGAAAAGGGAAACAGGTGGCAACACAGGTGAACAAAATACACTAACGCGACCAGGGGAAGTAAACCTAAACACAAAGCACAAGGACACAACATTGTCAAAATAAAACAGGAAGTGGCCTAAACATGACGCGTATGAAAACTTAACACGGAGGGAACCTAAATACCATTTACAAGAAAACAATGGGAAGATAACTAAACACAGAAGGGCCAAGACAGACAGTGCAGGGGAGACCAGGACTAACATGAAAAACTAAACAAAGGCAAACTACAATCCTAATACAAAAACTATAACCAAAACTAGAAATAGAACAAGAACAAAACAGAACTTCACCAATAGAACTCAAAACACTGGGCCACCGGCCCAGGATCATGACATAGACTCACGCTTAAGGACTGCATTCCTTCTCAATCAACACGAACGGTGCTCCCGCTCATACCAGCTGAAGTATCTTTAATGCCAATAGCTTCCACTTAATCGCTTTAAGTTTAAGTTTTCCATATCTAACAGCAGACACTAATAAGGTCTCAAAACCATGCAGTAATTCTGTTTGCATGTGTTTTTGCACAGCGACCGGCTTTATGTGAGTACTCAGACTGTGTTAATAAGAAGAGCTCAAAGCAGATGGACCCCATAATCACATTGTGTAATATGAGCAACTACTTTCCTGTAAAGCCCAGGCCTGTAATGCACACATACACACACACACACACACACACACACACACACACACACACACACACAAACACACTGTGACTGTGTTTATTGGAAGAACTCTAATCAGATGCCCCACAGTCACGGTGAATCTTCAGCCCTTTCTTTAATCAGTTACAGTGATTCTTTCGCTTTAAAAAAAAAAAAAAGAGTTTCACAATACCTCCCACTGTATATCAGCAACCTAGTGCCCTGGATACAAGACGGCAATAAAAGGAGCTATAAAGCATTTAGAAATTGAGCATGATTATGCCTGTGTGAGTTACATACCGTGGCACCACATTTTCAGAGGCTACAGGTTTGAACAATGGTGACTGTATTGAAAGACCCTTAACTCTGGGCTTTTATTTGACCCTTGGGAAGCAAAGAATCTTGAGGCTGTGTGTGGAGTGCGCACATGTAGTTAGGGATTTTCTACATCATATATGATTTCAAGACTTTTATTTACCACTTCCTGACTCTTGACCTTTGACTTTGCAATTTTTCTTGAAGGAATTTCCTCAACTAATGAGGGAGACTGAGGAAAACGGTCAGCACATTATTGTGGATTTTATGTTTTGCTTGCTTTTTTATAAATGTAGCTGAAATGATTCTTAAACAGGCTGAAATGTGTTATCCTGCTTGAAGCAGCCATCAAAAGATGGGTACACTGTGGTCATAGACAAACATGGTCAGCAGTGAAACTCGGGCTATGGCGTTTACATCACCACCTCTAGCCTGAGCTATTGGTACAAGGCAGGATGGATGCATGCTTTCATGTTATTTACACCAAAATTGTGACCCCACCATCCAGATTTTGCAGCAGAAATCAATTCTCATCAAAATCTGTTGCCCAATTTTGAGGAGCCCATGGAAATTGTAGCCTCAGTTTCCTGTTCTTAGGTGAAAGCTGTGGTATCCAGTGTGGTCTGTTGCTGCTGTAGCCAATCTGCTTCACAGCATATGATATGTTACGCATCCAGAGATGCTCTTCTGCATACCTTGCTCGTGGTTAGTAGAGTTACTGTTGCCTCCCTGTCAGCATGAAGCAGTCTGGTCATTCTTCACTGACCTCTGGCATCAACAAGGCATCTTCACCCAAAGAGCTGCTGCTCACTGGATAGTTTCTCTTTTTCAGACCATTCTCTGTAAACCCTGCAGATGGTTGTGTGGGAAAATCCCAGCAGATCAGCAGTTTCTGAAACACTCAGACCAGCCCGTCTGACATCAACAATCACGCCACATTCAAAATCACTTAAATCACCTTTTTTCCCCCCCAGTTTGAACTAAATGCACCGACTTGCTGCAATGTGATTACCAAAGTGTGTATGGGTTGTCAGCTTGGTGGAGCATGTGAGTGCAGGTGCTTGTTTGTCCATATGTGGATGTCCTAATTACTTTGGTTTTCCCTCTTACAATCTCTGCCTCTGCTAACATGCAATAAGTGACATATATCTATCACTGTGTAATCATTAACCTTTAACTACATGATCATACAGTCGTGCAGGAATAAAGTTAAGATATCCTGTTCTTGTCCTTAAATAACCCAGAATGTTGCATTCAACAGCAACACAGGGAACCCCAAAAATGTGATGAATCAAGCAGGACACTTGTTGTTGTTGTGTGTTGTTAGGTGTAATTATTATAAGCTACCAGCAAACACCTCTGCGTTGGTGTTAGGTCAACAAACAATATCTCAGTCAAGAAAATCAGAATGACTTAATTGTGATTACATAAATAATGTAACAAATTTGTTAGATGTCATATTTTGAGCAATATAAATATGTAAAATGAAGTCTATATTAAAATAATATAACTATATATTGTAACATTAATGATGAATTACAGATATAGCTGATTTAATACTCAATGAGTCTCATGACACGATGATGCTCACCCAAACTTCGTCGTCTTATCCCCGCATTGTTGGCGTCTGCTCTGCTGAACTATTTTCTAGGCTTTGTCCCGTGTGTTCTCACTGTGTTGTTTAATGAAGGCTGTACAAACATGGACAGCGGGGCTAAAATTACCACTTCATGACGGAGAATAGCGAGCCAGTCACAACAGTGAAATGAATGAGTCCCGTCCACTCCATCCACTGTAACTCTAGTGTTTATTACGGCTTTCGGGATCTCTGAGGTCAAATTAATTATTGATAATCTAAAGACTGGCAACACGGCGACACCCAAAATGAGGATACCACAAATGCAGACTGACTAAAATCATTTTGTTCGTTTGAATGTAGCTAATTGTAGAACCCGTGCTGGAAAAGTGGTTTTGATGTGTAATACTCAGGGGCTGCCTGCGTGCGGCACAAACTGTTGAACATCTAAAAACCTAACCATATATTAGGAAGTTGTGGAATAAGATGGAAAACATGACAGTTGATTATCTGCATCACTTATCCGTCGTAGAACAATCAAAGAATATTGCAGTGGATCTCACCCTATTCCTTGCATCCTCTTCTGTCACACCAACCCTCTGCATGTCCTCCTTCACTACATCCATGAATCTTCTCTGTGGTCTTCCTCGTTTCCTCCTGTCTGGCAGTCCCAGCTTTGGCATCCTTTCCCGGTATATCCACTACCTGTCCTCTGCACATGCCCAGTGTAACCTACAGGGGTTGGACAATGAAACTGAAACACCTGGTTTTAGACCACAATAATTTATTAGTATGGTGTAGGGCCTCCTTTTGCGGCCAATACAGCGTCAGTTCGTCTCAGGAATGACATATACAAGTCCTGCACAGTGGTCAGAGGGATTTTAAGCCATTCTTCTTGCAGGATAGTGGCCAGGTCACGACGTGATGCTGGTGGAGGAAAACGTTTCCTGACTCGCTCCTCCAAAACACCCCAAAGTGTCTCAATAATATTTAGATCTGGTGACTGTGCAGGCCATGGGAGATGTTCAACTTCACTTTCATGTTCATCAAACCAATCTTTCACCAGTCTTGCTGTGTGTATTGGTGCATTGTCATCCTGATACACGGCACCGCCTTCAGGATACAATGTTTAAACCATTGGATGCACATGGTCCTCCAGAATGGTTTGGTAGTCCTTGGCAGTGACGTGCCCATCTAGCACAAGTATTGGGCCAAGGGAATGCCATGATATGGCAGCCCAAACCATCACTGATCCACCCCCATGCTTCACTCTGGGCATGCAACAGTCTGGGTGGTACGCTTCTTTGGGGCTTCTCCACACCGTAACTCTCTCGGATGTGGGGAAAACAGTAAAGGTGGATTCATCAGGGAACAATACATGTTTCAAGATCCAAGATTTGCGCTCCTAGCACTATTGAAACTGACGTTTAGCATTGGCACGAGTGACCAAAGGTTTGGCTATAGCAGCCCGGCCGTGTATATTGACCCTGTGAAGCTCCTGACGGACAGTTTAGGTGGAAACAGGAGAGTTGAGGTGCACATTTAATTCTGCCGTGATTTGGGCAGCCGTGGGTTTATGTTTTTTGGATACAATCCGGGTTAACATCCCTTTCATACAGCTTCCTCTTGCGTCCACAGTTAATCCTGTTGGATGTGGTTCGTCCTTCTTGGTGGTATGCTGACATTATCCTGGATACCGTGGCTCTTGATACATCACAGAGACTTGGTCACAGATGCGCCAGCAAGACGTAAACCAACAATTTGTCCTCTTTTGAACTCTGGTATGTCACCCATAATGTTGTGTGCATTGCAATATTTTGAGCAAAACTGTGCTCTTACCCTGCTAATTGAACCTTCACACTCTGCTCTTACTGGTGCAATGTTCAATTAATGAAGATTGGCCACCAGGCTGGTCCAATTTAGCCATGAAACCTCCCATACTAAAATGACAGGTGTTTCAGTTTCATTGTCCAACCCCTGTACATTAGAAGAGATAATAAAAGAACTTTTCCTTAGTATTTAGATAATTCAGCCAGCTCTAACCATGACTGCCATGAAGATACTTCTGGGCCACTTCACTTAGGAACCTTCCTAAGCCCTACAGCAAGTGGCAGCAAGCAGGACAGCATGAGATGAGCGTGTGGCAGATGATGCTCCACAGATAGATGTGGGGAAATCAGTATGTCACCAGAAACTCTCAGCATCTGGGCCACATAATTGCGACTTTTTCAGATTATATAATCCCACAAAAGGCAAATGTGAGAAAGCACAGGCAAAGTAGCTACAGTGCAGAAGGATGTGGTTAATATCCACTTATTTTGACTAATTGTACTGAATGTTATTATTATTATTTGCATAACCTTTTCTTGCGTTTCCATATCAAAAACAAAATTATGAAGTGTGTCCTTAAGGTGATCACATAAAAACCTGAGGTATGTAGCACGAAAGTGAAAGTCTGAAACAATGTGCCCGGACATATACTTTATATTGTGTAATAATGTGTTTTTTTAAAGTTAGCTTTTTTTTTTTTTAATCTATCTGTATATCATTATTGGCCTGCAGGCAACAAGACTGAGGACCTAAAAGCAGACCATTAGCAGGAAAGAGCAGTTTACTGACTTTAAAAGAAGAAATGGTGACAGCCAACAGAAACGTGTTTCTGAGACACCCATTCGGCAAACATGACTCACGCATATCCGGCAAACGCCTGGGGAAAAAGAGCTGGTACAGAATAGGTCTGAACGGTTGTGAGCAGGTGCACAATAGCAGCGTGGTGACGTTGATATTTGTAACGCTAAAAAGCATTCATTACCCATGATGCTTTGTGTTTTATTTTGTAACCTGCATATTGCGGGTTAACATCCTCTTCGCCAGACTAGCCCCAAACATAGAGCCTGTATAAATTTGGATTGAGCCACCGCGCCGGTGCCAGCAGTCCTTCACACACACACACAACACACACACACAGCCGCTGGTAACTGGAACAAACCATTTTCGTGCCGGTACACGGGGGTGACCGCGCTGTTAGAACTACTGGAAACGTGGAGGTAGAAAATATCACGGTGAATTCTCTGAAATGTTTAATTCCATACGAAATAACAAGCGAATATAAGGGTGTAGCTTGAGGGAAATAACTGCAGCCGTCATTTCTGGAGCATCCTGAGTCTTAATCCCGCCTCTGGCGCTCAGTTTCCCGGCCGTTAGCTTTAACCTCAGCGTGGAGCTGTTACATGGCACACTTTCAGTGGAAGGGAAAACCGAACCTCCACACGTGTGGTTACATTGTCATTATTTTCTGTTACTTGTCGGTGTCATGGTCGCGCCGGTCGCGGTGGAAGGTGCGCCAAAAAGAGCCTGCGGGGTGCGTGTTATATCAGTGTTTCGGAGTCACATGGCCGGACGGCGAGTAGTGTTTATGAAAGGAGGAGTGGGGCCGATGTTACGCAAAGTTAACAGCCCCCACCTCCCATCCCCAAACTAATAATCTGAGGTAGTTAAGGTAAAAAGGTAGATAAAATGACCGAATATTAGATGCTGGCATTCCCAGAACACAGGTGTGGAGGAGAAAGTTCCCAGTCAGGCTGAAACTGACTGATCTAGTCAGGGAGCGTCCTGCAGCCCACAGATAAAGGACACACACCCACGTTAGTTTGACCTCGACACCAACATCTCAGATAAGCGAGGCAGCCAAACCAACTGCCAGCAAACACACTCGACCTCTTGTCGTTCAGTCTGGGTTGTGAAGATGTGAGTTCTTGTGTTTTACATCATATTTTCCTCCCAATGGTACTAACCAGTTCTATGGATTTTTTTTGTGTGTGGGGGGGGGCAAGCTGTTACTTTCCTTCATCCCGGTCTCTCTTATCTTTTTCGCCTTTTTTCAGTGTGTTCGTATCCCTGCCAGAACCTGTAATGCCTGATCATATGCCTCCAACGCCGGCTGAGACGCTGCTAAGCAGTTCTCCCAGGGGAGCCTGCCTAATGGGAAGGAAGCTACCAAGATGGCCTTCAAGCTAGAGGCCAGTGGGCCTCCAAGACCGAGTTCCTCCTGGCTGTGGCTGGGCAGATCATCGGCCTGGGGAATGTCTGGAGGTTCCCTTACCTCTGCTACAAAAATGGAGGAGGTAAAGAGAGGAAGTAATTGTCCTTTTTCTCCCTTCCCTTCCTGTCATCTTTTTCCTTTTCCTCTTTTTTTACAATCTCTCATTCTCAAAAGCTACGTCCTTGTGAATGGAGTTCTCAGTGTTAGAATGGTTGTAGTTTGAAATTAAGGTGCAGTTATGAATGTTTTTAAGGTGGTCTAAATGTAATCGAAGAAGGTCCTCACAAGCGCCTTATATGTTTGGGACAGGTGTGTTCTTTGTACCGTACCTGTTGTTCCTGGTGTTGTGCGGCATCCCCCTGTTCCTCCTGGAGACCTCACTGGGACAGTACACCAGCCTGGGAGGGGTCAGCCGCCTGAGGACTATTTGCCGTTATTTGGAGGTACTCTTATTTTCTTTTTAAATAGGCAACAGCAGTATCAAGTAATATTTCTTGTTTTCCCATTATTTCAACAAATATATATTAATTTTATATCAGATGCCATAGTATTAATGTTGGCATTCCACATATGACTGTTGGTATCGCCGCATCCAGAGCTTGGTGCTTGCACCTCTTCAAAATGGGCGTGGCTGTGTGGAGAGCAGCTACTCCAATCCATCATGATCATCTCAAAACACGAAACAGACGCTAATTTATTTCCGTTGTGAGGACTAAACAGAGAGAAAAGGGGGGAATTCCACAAATTTACTCAGCTTAATGTGAACAGGCAACTGAATTATTACCGTATTTTCGGACTATACGTCACTCCGGAGTATAGGTCGCACCAGCCAAAAATGCATAATAAAGAAGAAAAAACATATATAGGTCGCACTGGACTATAAGTCGCACTTTTTTGGGGGGGGGGGGTTGATAGAATCCGAGACTCAGAGCACAAATTCCATCCTGAACGGCAATTTAAAATAATAATGGATTAAAGAACAGGACGAACACGGTTACACCTACGTTATGCTAACGTAGCACATTCAGCTACATGACGCACAACGAACACGTGTTCGGTATTGTAACGTTGTAACACACTTCCAAAGTCGGCGATATTCACAACAAAGGTCGTCTTATTAACAGAAAAACGGCTGCTGTAGGCCACAGCCACGCCAACCACAACTACAACAGCGGAACAGCAACACACCACACAGGCAAGCTCTCGGTCTTTTTCTCTCTCTCCATGCTGCCTTCACGAACCTCCCGAACAGTCCGAATCCCCACAACATCAACACGCTCTCTAACTAAGAGAATCGCTACAGTATGTTAACGTAACATTAAGTTATTCAGATAACCATAGCATAAAGAACATACTAACAAGTTAACCAAACCATCAATCCATTGAATTCTTCATCCTCGGTGTCACTTCTAACCATTCCGTACACTCCGTAGACGAAGCCGCCGCTTCCTCTTCTGTGTCGCGTTAGTCAGACTCGTCGTCAGCTGCAGTTCAGTTATTCCAGCCTTTCTGAATCCCAACAGGATGGTTTGTCACTGAAGCCCATGTTTCTTGATCCATCCAATGACTTCCAGGAAAGTTGGGTGGCGCATTCTCCCAGTTGCGTTAAGCTGTGCTCTCCATCCATCATCCACTGCGCCCACAGGTTACGCAAGACTGCCTTAAAGCTGCAGTTCACGGAGATGTCAAGTGGCTGGAGTATTTTGGTTCATGTGTTATAAATGTCACATATACGTCGCTCCGGAGTATAGGTCGCACCCCCAGCCAAACTATGAAAAAAAGTGCGACTTATACTCCGGAAAATACGGTAATGCTTTTTTACATTGTGGTTGCATTTGTAATACTGTGAGCCACTGCATTTCTTTACTTTTTGCTAGGAAATTGGGAAATAGGTGCAGCAATTGATTGAGACGTGCAAACATACGTAGAAATATAGCATATAAGGCAAAAACAGAGTTTGTACAGTTCTAATGAGCTTGAATGCCAATATTTGGTGTGACCACCTTTATTCTCAGCACAGTCTGAACTCTCTGAGGCAGCTTTCTCTCATTTCTTTAAGTCGTCTTCAGGAATAGTTCTCCAGGCTTCTTGAAGGACATTCAAAGCTCTTCTTGGATGTTTCTGCCTTTTTATTCTGTTCTGTCAACATGATCCCACACTGCTTCAATAATGTTGAGGTCCGGGCTCTGGGGAGGCCGATCCATGACTGATGGTAGTCCACTGCGTGTTACCTATGCAGGTATGCTTTTACTGCACTGACGGTGTCTTGGGATCATTGTTATGCCACTGCCAGTCAGATGCTTTCCAGGTCGTATTCCGCGATGGATCAAAAACGGGAAGAAATGCAGTCCTGAACCATGACAGAGCCACCATCATGTTTTACAGATGGCTGTAGACCTCTCCTGACATCCTCCCTTCCTGAAGATACAACTTAAATTTTGTCTGGTATGTGTAGACACAGCAGTGGTCCGTCCCATAGATCAGTGTCAAGTGGCTTAGCAAACAAAAAACATTCCTCTGAGGAAGGACTGGTGAAAAAGCAAGTCAATGTCCAAAGGAAAAACTTGGGAAGACCTTCAGAAATCCCGGAAAAACTATTGCCCAGGACTTTTTTTTTTGTGTTTTTTTTAAAGTATTGAAAGTCTGGCTCATTGGAAGCAAAAAATAAAGAAATGGGGTTGGCTCAGGACTTTTACTGCATTTCTGTTGTTTTTTTTGTTTTTTTTCCCTTGCCTTTTTTCCTAAGCTTTTTCCATACTGGCACAGGGATTCAAAGCATTCTGCTGCCCGCATCAATACAAAACCTGTACAAACAGTATGTCTGCAATCAGAAAATGTGGCAGTCTGTGCCAGCTGTGTGCATGTGCAGGGCATAGTGAATCTCAGCTTGTATTTTTAAAACAGTTCAAGAGTGCAAAAGGCAACACGTTCCCTGCTGACGGCAAGGACGGCACGCAGAGCGTCTTGTTTTCTTTGTATCTTGCTGTCCAAGCAAGATACAAAGAAAACCTTTGTATCTGCTGTTTTAGGTTAATACGTAACCTCACATAAAATCACTGGTGAAACAGAACCCACTGTCATCATGTGATGCCTTTTTTTTTTTTTTTTTTTTTTTTTTTTTTTTTTTTTTTTTGAGGAAATGAAAACATTGTTGAAGTTGCACACATGAGCCTAGATAATCCAAACCCATTAGGAATGGACGCTGGTTCAGACGATTAAACGATGGATGGCAGGAATGCACTCAGGGAGAGCAGACCTGTATAGACTCCAGCTGTGAACAGTTCTTTTCTGGATATCAACCTGAGCCATCACTAGAGTGAACTTTGATCCATTAATCTGCTCGGCCATATTTGTGTAGCTTAACTTGGGTAAAAAAACATGAATGCACATAGGATGCACATGACTCTGAAAATGAGTGAAAAAGCAGCCAGTGTCCAAAGAAAAACACCGAAAGACCTTCAGACCGAGCTGTTATTGGACGATAAGGTCATGCTTAATTTTTAAGTCACATTTAAACTTAAGCAGAGTTTTCTCAGTGATTTTTTTTTTTTTTTTTTTTTTTTTTTCTGAGCACCTAAATGATTTCTTGCTCATGTAGTTGAGTTTCAAATTCATGCTTCACCTTTAAAACAGCAGCTGAAGTCACCACAGGAAAGACGGTGTGAGGGATAACGCAACCAAGTAGTTTTTAGTGCCTCAACCTAAACCAAAGGGAAACAGTCAGGAGATGAACAACCAATGCAAAGCAAAGTGCAGGACTGGAAACAAGCGGTCACCGTTGGACAAAGTTTTGATTTAGGCCACTCCCATTCCACTCATACAGACTCATTCACAGCTTTCTGCACGCACTCCTGCCAGAGGGCACCTTTTCTGGATATCGTTGTGACACCGGAGGCTTCTTAGAAAACAAAACAGTCATATTTTTCTGTCTGTTTTAGATGAGCCCCGTAACTGTTTGTGTTTGCATAACACTTTGCCCCGGCGTGAAGCTCAGGCGTAATGTGGGGGAGAAAAAAAATACTTAACCTGTCTCACAGGTTCCAACCAGCGATGCATGCAATGCGGCCCTGAGGTGTAATGGCACTGTTTCAAGAGAAAATGTGAAAGAAGTTGCCCAAAAGGTCAAAGAGCGTGTAGAAGACTGAATGTTCCAGTTAAACTTGGCATTCTCAGCTGTAGCTGGACCACCTCTGAAACCAGCCATAAATGGAATATATGTGTTTTCCCCCCATTCAATGGAAAAGTTATCCTTGTCCCAGCATTTGCTGCTCTGCCCCTTAGCCCATATGGCCTGCAGATGCATGCACACAAACACACACACACACACACACACACACACATATATGCACACACTCTTTTTGTTGACAGCTAGCTGCACAAAGGCCGTGTGTCTTGCACAGGGACAAACTCCTGCAAAGAGAATATCGAGCACTTCTCCAGGCACATGTTCTTGTATTTGTGCAAACTCGCACAAAGAAAAAGCTTCTGTAGGAATTCCTCACTGGCTTGTGCAGTTAGCGTGCCCATCGTTAGATACAGGCCTGAATTTCATTAGCAGATCCCACAGACGGCTATTTGTCTAGGCAAACAACCTACACTTTGTAACCCACTCAGGGCCTCATAAGACTATCATTCATATCTAATGAAGATGTACTCAGTGTGGGCTGCAAGTCAAGTGTCTGAGTAACTGGATGCTTTCATCTTAGCCTCAAGTGACTTGGAACTGATAATAGAGGGTGTGTACACGGATGCTTCCAAGCTCATTTATGCTGCCCTTTATGCTAATATAACTCACCACATGTCTGCCTGTCGTCTCTGCAACTTTTTAAATCTCCTTAGGTCTCGGCTATGCTAGCCAGGTGATGATCCTGCACGGTTGTGTGTACTACATAGTCATCCTGGCCTGGGCTCTCTTATACCTGTGCTACAGCTTCCAGGCGGAGCTGCCGTGGTCGCACTGTAACAACACATGGAACACAAGTCAGTAAAAACAGAAAATTAGAAGTTGCTGTCTTTGCAATTTGATGCTGCCGTGCAAAACCTTAAGGTGTGTGTGTGTGTGTGTGTGTGTTCTGCCACAGAGGCGTGCTTCTTGTTTGACTCCTACAACCAGACAGCCAATGCAAGCAGCCTCCCTGAGAACGCCACTTCCCCCGTCATGGAGTTTTGGGAGTGAGTGTAGCACCTTCAGAGTATTGATGATGTGGCTTGGAACATTGTTGGTGTTAACAGCTGCGTGTGTGTTTGTGTGTGCGTTCTTAGGCGGGAGGTGCTCCGCCTGTCCAGCACTTTGGATGAGCTCGGCCCAATCAGCTGGAAGCTGGCTCTGTGTCTGGCGGTCATCTGGGTTATCTGCTACTTCTGCGTCTGGAAGGGAGTCAGGTCTACGGGAAAGGTGAGCAGACAGCCCCTCAACATCGTCACGCAACATGACGACACGTCAGGAAACACTGCAGCTTGGTTATAAAAAGCCGGATGTGACAACCGCACGCTCATTGGCTTGTGATTGATAAATTGTTAGCCAATGAGTGTGCGGTTTCATCCTTTTTTTTTTTTTTTAGTATGACTGAGCCCGTAAACTCAGCAGCTATTTGGCTTTTCATGATGACATATAGGCTCCTTCAAAATGTTCCATATTTAAACTCAGGTTTTACTCACAATTTTACCAGCAATCATTCAAACCAGTTTAGTTACGTATTTTTACACAAAGAAAATATACATATGCACAGACACCTGGTGCAGATTACGTTACTCATGTACAGGGACCGATTAGGTCAAATAATGTTTTATTTGTGAAATGAAAAATACTAGAAAATCTTTTTAAAAACAAAACAAAAATTATGTCTTTTTGCTGTTCCTGTCCCATTTTCACCCTGAAATTTTCATGGTTCCTTTGCACTGCTGATTGAATTGAATCGCAGCAACTAAACACACAACTGTAAAATTATCAGTTTTTATAGGTGTCAAAAAGCCGAAGAGCAAATAGTGAGTGGAGCGCGAGTTTTTTAGGCACTTCAACTTTAGCTTCACATTTCCAACCCAGACATTCGTCCATGTTTTCCGCTGTCTGTGGCTGCCGGGTGTTTGTTTTAATTCACCCACATCAAGTCGCAGCAACACGAGTGTTCGAGCTCATCATTATGTTCCGTTTCTGCCACTTAGCTTTAGACTTTTTCTCAGTTTCAGTGTTCAGATTTTGACGTAAACATTTCCTGCCCACTTGAAGGATATTGTGAGGAGCTGCTTTGACCTGTATCTGAAAACTGTTTTTACATTCCCACAATTCCTCTGAGAGTTCAGAGGTCAGATAGGCCAGGTAAATATAGGTGTCACTGGAAGTGGTCGGCTTTCTAAAGGGCGTTGCAGCAGAGCAGATGGCTCCACGGGGCTTCTCTGCTTAAAAACTCAAGGAACTCGGGCTGTCCTGAATACCATTTCATGTACTGTGGTGCTCTGGTACTAATCAAGAATGGATACTCAAAGCTTTGTCCAGCATGGAAGAAGGGAGGGATGTAGTGGGGGGATTTTATAACTCTGCCTGGATGATTTTGCCATATTTCCAAATAAAAGGGCTGCTTAGAAATAAAGGTTGTTAAAAACCAAATTCCTTACCCAATAATTAAATTTTAGAATATTGGAATAATTGGTTAGTTTACTTATTCCTGTTTGTAAAGATTGTGAGAAAACATACTTACAGATCATCAATGGAAGATTAATGCCATCAATGGCATTAATTTGCTGCTGAAAAAAATAAATATATCTATAAAGAGCGCATGCATTTTCATGGTTACAGAAAGTCTTTTGAGAGAACTTTGAGTCGAGGCAAAGTCAGAAACATAATTCTCGTTTTGTGTAGCACATGAGAAATAAGGGACTTGACACTGCAGTCATTTTGTGGGTCTTATTTGCTGTGCCACTGCCGCCATCCGCCAACAGATTTTAAGACTCCAACTTTCCTCCTTGTAGTATTTTCTCCATGTTTTGAAGACATCACAGTCACATCCTCCCTGTTTGCTCTGTCTGTGCGACCACATCCCCGCACGCTGTGTGTACATTCTAGGTGGTGTACCTGACAGCCACCTTTCCATATGTAATGCTGTTTGTGCTGCTGGTGCGTGGTACCACCCTGCCTGGAGCCACCCAGGGCATCATCTACTACCTCAAACCCGACGTTACCCGCCTGGCAGACCCACAGGTACAAAAACACAAACGTACACACACTTTATATGTCTGTAGATGGTGCCAGATTTAAAAACATCACATTGGAAGACATTCTTCCAGTCGTTCTTGCAGGTCGTACAGCAGCTCCTATAGGTCCAGATCTGTGGTCCAGCGGTAAGGACTATTATTGTTGTGTGGGTTTAAAAAAAAAAAAAAAAAAAAAAAGAGTGAAAGAGGTGTTTTTTGTTAGCAATACGAGAAAACAGTTTTAGCAGGAGAGAAACTACTGTGTAATTACAATGTAACAGCTGATTTGTTACTTTGTACACACTTTATTCACCGTGTGTGACTGTAACTGGTATTTGCATGAAGTTAGAAACATAAAGGTATTTAAATTGAGTTCAGATATTTTGAGATGATTGAGGCTGCATGAGGGACCAGTGAGCAAATTAGTACAAAACCTTATTATTGGTTGAAATCAATGTAAAGAATTAATTAGAGCCTACTGCCACTGTGGTTTATAAATTCTGCAAATTAGGCAAGTTTTTATTATGTTATCTGTAAAGTGTGTAATATAGAACGCCTTCTGTGGTCTACCTTTAACCCAAAAACAGCAGCCAAGGCTGATAAAGGATATCAGTTACTTAGATAGTTGCTTGTTGCCTCACGTGACCTTTCATTGTCTCCTCTCGCTCTCTGTTTCTTTGTTTCTGTAGGTATGGATGGATGCAGGTACCCAAATATTTTTCTCCTATGGAATCTGCTTGGGAAGTCTCACAGCCTTGGGCAGTTACAACAAATACAACAATGACTGCTATAAGTGAGACACTATGTCAGACACACACACACACACACACGCAACCCCATAAAAGCAAACCAGCCACAGAGCTTCTCCATCCACTTGACTTCAGTCAACCTGTAGTCGCTGAAATGTAAGACGGTCCGATGGCTTCCAGCAGGAATGGCTGGAATGGACAGGGAAAACACAGTGATAGAGCCACACCTCAAAGAAAAGCCCTCACTGCCGTGTTTCTCACACTGCAGGACTCCCACACACACTCACAGCGAGAGCCGAGCGCTTGACTCTTGGCCCGTATTTACAGTAACAGGACAGATCAAGACCTCAGTGGGTTGTGTTCATTTAGTTTTCAAAGGGCACTTTTAAAATAGACATTTTTGTTATCAGTGCAGCACTGTGCAAAAGTCTTGAGCCATCCCCTGTGTATTTTGCTTCCAAGGAGCCAGACCTGAAACTATTGGCTGCTTTTTCACTCATTTTCAGTCCAGTCCTTGTAACTGACCATTTTCAAGGTTTTTTTTTTTTTTTTTTGGATTAAGCCGCTTAGCACTGCCTTATGAATCATCCATCCATTTACTTTTGCTTGTCCAATTCAGGGTCACAGGGGGGCTGGAGCCTATCCCAGCTGCCATAGGGCGAGAGGACAGGCCACCAGTCCATCGCAGGGCTAACAAAAACAGACAGACAACCACATTCACACATATGGGCAATTTAGAATCCCTATTACCACACAGTTGGTGGATTTAAACCCAGGACCTTTTCTGTGTGAGGCAACAGTTCTAACCACTGTGCCACCATGCTGCCCTCTATGAATTATTCAAACTTATTTATCTATGCATAAGAGAGAACTTGGCAAAGTTAAATTGTATCTTTAGGCACTTTGTTACTAGTAGCCTGTCACAAAAAAAAAACTGAATTTGTTCACATTTCTTTAGTTGAATCTCTGAAAAACGACAACGGTAACAGTTTGAAAGGCATAAAATAGTATTTTTGCAAGGTGATTGGTCCAAAACCTATTAGACCTATTAACCAGGTGCTTGGCATATCTTGGCATGGTGTGCAGACTGTTGGTCAGGTAAGAGGTGCAAGAGCCATCTGTAAAACACGGTGGAGGCTCTGTCATGGTTTGGAGATGCATATCAGCCAGTGGTGTTGGAGATCTTGGCATAACTGGAATTTTGAATGCAGAAAAGCACCATCAGAGTTTGATCCACCATGCAGTGTCTGGAAATGTGATTGGCACTGGAAAGGGCTTCATTTTTCAGCCTGAAAACACACTGGTACTACAGTAAAAGCATACCTGGATAGGAAACAAACAGGAAAACCATCAGTCATGGATTGGCCTCCCCAAGACCGGACCTCAACATTATTGAAGCAGTGTGGGATCATCGTGACAGAGATTGGAACCAAATATTGACTTTCAAGTTCATTAGAATTGTACAAGCTCAGTTTCTGCCTTTTATATACTGTATTTCCATGTATAACAGCACATTTCAACAAATCACTGCACCTATTTCCCATTTTTCTAGCAAAATATAAAGAAATAAGGGTGGTTCAAGACTTTTGCACAGTACTGTATACAAATTCACATTAATTACTCAAATTAATGGTATTTTGTGCGTATGCATGTGTTATTTTTTTTATTTATTTTTTTTCCAGGGACTCTTTCATGCTGTGCATCCTGAACAGCGCCACCAGTTTCCTGGCAGGTTTCGCCATCTTCTCGGTGCTGGGCTTCATGGCTGAGGAACAGGGCGTGGACATAAGCACCGTGGCCCAATCAGGTGAAAAATGTTGTTCATATAGAAGCATAACTGTCATCAGAAGTCTTGTTTGGGGAAGAGGGTCCAGATTCTCACCTTGTGGTGTTTCAGGGTGATTTAATTCTTAATTTAACTCTTAAAGCATGAGAAGAAGGAAGCGTAATAATCTCAGGTCAGAATTTATGAGGGTTGGGGGGAAAAAATGTCCTGTATTTTATGTTAGGAGAAACTTGTATTAACTGTGTTGGTAATATTTTTTTCTCTGGTCTTCTCAGGACCTGGGCTCACCTTCATCGCCTACCCGAGAGCTGTAGCCATGATGCCCATACCCCAAATCTGGGCCGCGTGCTTCTTCCTCATGATCATCATGCTGGGACTGGACACACAGGTGGATGCAGACCGACTTTCTCGATAAACTTTTAATTGGCTCGGCATTGGCGTATTGTTCAGTATCACGGAAATATGTTGACACGCGTGTCTCGTGCAGTTTGTGAGTCTGGAGGCCCTGATGACATCGGTGACCGACCTGTACCCTCACGTGATCAGACGAGGTCACCGCAGAGAGCTGCTGCTGCTGTTTGTCTGCATCATCTGCTTCCTGATTGGGCTGGTCATGGTCACGCCAGTAAGTCGCGCTCTGGATGGATGTGTAGTGTCAGAGAAGTACCTGATCCTCTGCCCTGTTTTTAAATGATGTGCAATAAAGAGTTTTTTTTCCTCTTCTGTGTGGTGCAGGGTGGTCTGTACGTGTTCCAGATCTATGACCATTTCTCCTGCAGTGGAGCCAGTCTGCTGCTCCTCTCCATCTTCCAGTCTCTGGCCATCGGCTGGGTCTACGGTACAAATCCCACTTCTAACCTGCTGCTCGCTCTTCCCTCATTTATTTTCTGTTTTTTTCGACTCTTCACTCTTCTTCTTTCCTTTTCTGATCTGCTTGTGTTAATTTTCTCCTTTTCCTGTTTTGTTACCTCTTATTTCCTTTTCCTTTCCTCCTCTGCTTGTCAATCTAATCTTTCCTTTCCTTCTTTTGTTTTTAATTGTTTCCTTCTCCTCTTCACACTGCTCTTTCTGATCCCTTACAAACTCTTCCAATATAATATTTAATTTCCTCCTTTCCTTCCCTTTTCCTTTTTTCCTCTTCTGTTTTTCTATCCCTCGTCTTCTCTCCACTCTTGTTCTTTTCCTCTCTGTTGCATTCTTCCTATCCTGTTATTTATCTCCTCCTTTTATCCCTCCTCTTTAGCCATTTTCCATTTTCTGCAATTTCTTTGATTTTCCTTCCCTCCACTCCTTTCCCCTGCTCTGGTTTTCCCTCTGCTTGTTTGTTTATTTTTTTATAATAACTTTTTTTCTGTTAATGTAGCACTAAATTTATGGAAAATATTGTCCAGGCCATTTTTACTAGTCTGAATTTAATTAAATTCTGTTGGCGCTCAGACAATACGATAATGAGATTATACATAATCTTAAGCTGGTGGTTGTTATATAGAAAATGAAAAGAAGAATTTTTATCACTAATGAATATAATTCATTAAATCTGATAAAACACACACAGGCTCACTGTCCACTTCCCTCCTCCTGCATTCCACTTAGAGGCAGTAGACAGTACATTAACATGGCTGCAGCTACCCACTGTTGCAGGGAGACTGGCTCCTAGCCAGGCCCCTGTCTGTCTCCTCCGGGCCCTAAATCAGCCTCCGGGCCCTGTCGCCTCTCAGTCTCAGTCTGCTGGCCCCAGGGAGTCCCCACTCCAGCCAGACATGGAGGTCTGAAGCATTCGCAAAAACACTGTTTGTTTAAAAGTGCAATGGAGGGAATATTTGATATACGTACATCAGGACAATGCAGTAAATGCTCAGTGAGGTTGGACAATCAACTTTATATCTGGTGAAGGTTTAATTCCCAGAAAAGTTAAAAAAAATAAATAAATTAAAAAATAGGCTGAAGAGACCAGCAGAGTGTGTGTTTGTACGTGTGTGTGCTTATGAGGACCAAGAAAGCTTGTTTTTATGGTTCTCCTTCAGTTTAGCAGAGGGGGTTTTAAGTGGACTCTGTGACACAGCGGTCACAACTCGACTGCACCCTTCCACCCCCCCACCCCTTCCTTTAATGGTTGTGGGAATTTACAGTTTTTTTAAGGACTCTTAAGACCACTAACACTCTTATACCCTTGGTTATGTGGCCCCAGAGACAAAGTCATGAGAGAGAGAGAAAGGTAATTCTGAAACTAGCGGAGCTGTTTGCGAGGACGTAAATGCCTGACGGTCTTTACTCCGTCAGCTCCCTCGCACGGGGGTCACTGTCATGTCCGATTGAACTCATTTGAGAACGGGGCGGGGAAACGTCCGGAGATTTGCCACCAGCGAGTGGGTGTAAAAGCAGACAGTGAAATGATCCTGTGAGAAGATTCACTGGATTTCAGGAGGTTTGCTCTAAATATGTCCTCAGCTTCATCGGGATATCAGAACTTTTCATGGGCAGGTTACAGTGAAATTCCACACAATATAAGACAATAAAGGTCAAAGGTCACCTTCAGTGTGACATCATTACATGAGTTTGGACAGGCTGTAAACAGCAGCTCGGCTGGACCGCTGGTGAGGCAGTGATTTCAGTAATTCTTTGTTTTTCTCTCATGTTTTTGTATTTTCTGCTCTACTGCTGAATAGGAGGAAGAAAAACATGTTTTCTAAGCATAGTTGGCCGCTGCCACCAAACCACGATGTTAAACCAAACCTCACTGTGTTCTTGTTTTGGCCACAGGAGCCGAGCGCTTCAGCGGCAACATCAGGGACATGACTGGCTACAGCCCCCTTCCTTTCTTCAACCTGTGCTGGAAATACCTGACCCCGGTCGTGTGCACTGTGAGTAACCTCTGTCGCTAGCTGCTCGCTGTGGGATAGGATATGCATTAGCACAGGTGTGGCATCTCATACAAATTCAGCCTTCTGCCTCTCTGGAAAATGTCTCAGGGTCCGTCTGTGTGCCAGTCGTCTCTATCAGTGAATTTGGGTTTTCGTTCCACCACCTCCAGAGAAGAAAATGAGTCGTGAGCTCCGTTGGCAGGACTCAGTGTGTACTGTGTGCAAGCAGCTTCCAGACAAGCTGACGTGGAAATGGAAACGGAATGCAAATAATTTAAGGTTATATTTAACTGAAAGACAACATGTCAGATGTTGTTTGGAAAATGAATTCTGCTTTTGAATTTGATGCCAGCGACGCATTTAAAACAAAAAAAAGTTGGAGCAGAGGCACTGAAATCCAGATACTCTGCTGCAGACAGTTCAGGGCCTTTTTTTTGTGTTTCCTAGTGCTCCTGATGTGTCCAGTAGGTGGCTGGTCTTGACTTTTGACTTTTATTTTATTTATGCGCAGCTCTCTTAAGGTCCCGCCACTGCATTTCAATCAGGTTGAGGTCTAAACTTCGACTGGGCCCATTGCAGCAGCTTTATTCTTTTTTTCATTCACTTGTAGATCTGCCGCTGCGCTTGGGATCAGTCTTGTTGCGTGGCCGTGCTTGACAGCTGGTAGGACCTGTTTGTGCTGACATGCTGTCTCACCACTGTGGTGCCGTGCAAAAGATCTCCACTTTTTTTTTTTTTCCTTCACCTGTCCAGAACACGTTGTTCCAGAAGTCTTGTGGTTTGTTCTGATGCAACTTTGCAAACCTGAGCTATGCTGTTTTTAAAGACAAGAGGCTTTTTTATGGGAAGCCATCCAAAAAAAAAGTACGTGTTCAATCTTTTTCTTATTGCGTAATTGTGCTCACACTTGCTGATGATCATTCAGTCAAGGGCGTTTGATTAGCACCTGGCTGTTGCTTCCCCTCTTAAATTCCTATGGAGCTGTAAGGGGTAGATACTCCTGCTTTTTCACGTGACTGTATACACACGTCAGCATTAATGGTGCCATCACCCATTCTGTTTTCATTAATGTAGCCAATAACAGCTTAGATGCTGGGGTTTGAATTGTGTTCTGAAAACAAGCTGAATGTTTTCTCTCCTCTTAGGAGGCCAAGTTCATCCTCCTCGCCAAAAGAGAGCTTGGATTGTATGTAGGCAGACCATCTTAAATCAGTCCTGGCCCAGAGAAGGCAGCATCGTCTCTGGACCTTGTTTATATAATTGTTTTGTTGTTGTTTTTGGTTGAGGGTTTTTTTTAGATGCTTTCTGAGGTTTAATTTGCAATTTGTGGAAGCAGCAAAAAACTGAGTGATATTTGGTTGTTTTTTTGTTTTTTTTAAATATTTCCAGTATAGAACCATGCCTGCTTTTAATGCAGTGCTGCCTTAAGGCATAAAGATGGTTGTTTTTCAGTCACTGCATTTCTCTCTTTTGTTTGGCAACATAGTTGTAATTTAGTATACAGATCTAATCAGCGAACATTTAACCAGATTTTTGAAAGTCTGAGAGGTACGGCATGTTTTTATTGGGCCATAGAGGCATTTTATTGCCTTTGGACAGAGCCAGACTCCTTCCAGTCATATTTATTGAGAGCATTAAGATCCATCTCATCGACCGCAGAACAGTAAGTGAGTAAATAGCCACCTGTTCATCTACAGCCAGCTACTATCAAAGGGGCTCTCAGGGAGGTTTTTCATCCCTGCTGCAGTTAAACTGTGGAGCATTGATTTACTATTTTTGGCCTAAAATGTTGTTAAACAGAATTCTTAGCCTTAGACCTTCAGTATTTACCCCATCCTCCTTTCTCTCCTCTTAAGGCCACCTTTATATTTTCCCTTGTGCGCTGGTCACCGCTGAGCCTGGGGAAAGGACTGGTTGCTCCAGTCTGGGCCACCACGCTGGGCTGGATCCTTACCTTCTCATCCGTTTCTCTGCTTCCCATCTGGGCCATCTACGCCCTGGTCACGACCCCGGGAACCCTGACACAGGTTATACCGTGTATTGCTGCTGTTAACCCTTGGATGTTAAACTGCGTATACATTTAATGATGCTGACGTACTAACTCCAACCTTTTGATCCCGCAGCGCTTCCAAATTCTGTGCAGCCCCGTTGAAACCCCGTCACTGACCTTCCACCACCTCTCCGACCAGTCAGCGGTCCCCTGCAGCCCGAGTCTTCCTCTCACTGAGAAGTCAAAGGACTCATTAAAAGAAATCATCTAGGACAAGATGACCTGACAAACAGTCAACAGCAATGTAATATTGGCTGCTGCTCAGCCAGTTGGGTGTGTGAGGCAGGAGGGTCAAGGTTAAGTCAATGCTGCTGGAGACCAGAATAAATCTGTTGTAATCAGTTCCAACTTCATTTTATTTTTATATATATATATATATATATATATATATATATAAAAATATAAATATAAAATTTGTTTTTTTTTTTGTTTTGTTTTTTCTCAGCTGAATTCTGAGTCCCACCCCTGTATCTTTAGCAGCCTTCATTAAACCAGCATTCAGGTGATCTTGATCAAATTAAGACATATTTACATTCAGAAGGTTATTTTGAATTAGTCCAATGAAAAGCCAGAAAACCAAAGTGAACTAAACAAGGGCTATCTGAATGCACCATCCAGCTACTGCTGTCTGGCTGTGGTTGGAGCTAGCTTCTTCAGGTTGGAGGTCTCTGCAGAGGGTCCAGGTCTGAGCTGGGACATAGTTTGTTTAACCTTTTAGACCGGGCCCACATCCCTCCTCTCAGCTGCCAGAGTTGGTTATTGTAAAACAGCACACCCTTCTGGATTTGAACCATGTTATCTCCTCACCTGCTTTTTGTTTGTTTGTTTTTTTGTTTTGATTGAGGACCATATTAGGACAGCTGGAAGCAGCTAAATAGCAGTGCTAATGTTCCTTGTGTTTGCCAGCAGTCATGCATACATAAAGCTATACTCTCTATGAGAGCTTGAGAGATTACTGCTTGCATCGACATGACTGCTTAGCTTTCAAGTCCACTTAAAGTGTGTATTGATTCGATTGGGTGAAGATATAAGGTGAAATGACTCCATGAGTCAGACGTGTGTTATGCAGGAATTTATGGAGATGTTTTTTTGTTTGTTTTTCTTATTCTTCACCCTCTCTGATGGCAATATCACAGCGTTTGAATGGTTTATATTATGTCTTATACTCAGACCAAATAGAGCTAATGCTAGAGCTGCATTAGTCAAGTACTTTTTAATTGCCAACTCACCAAGTGCTTAACTAGAGATCGTGATTAACACTTTTATTATTGACAAAATGACTGAAATGCGCTGCAGTCAGGCTTCTTCCACTATGCGTCTTTTGTTTAAAAAGTCAACAGCGATGTTTAGTTTTTGACACTTCCTGTCACAGTTGTGCAGTTTTTATAAGCATCGACCGCATTATTTAGGCATCTTTGCACTCTGTTGAAAATCATTTGTCGAGCTGGGAAACATGCAATCAGAGCATCAGAATCAGCGTACGACTAATATTACAGTACTGCTGCTGCTGCTTTGTCAGAACTGTTTTATTTAGTGCACCACTTGTTTTGAATTTAAATGTTTAATTGTTCAGCCACTTCATTGTGATTCTCTGTGCAACTGTAACATTTGAATGCAGTAGGGACGTTTATACTTCTTCGAAGACAGTAATGCAAATGGTAATAGAGAGATTTTTGTCTTCTTTCATCATTGACGCCGTGATGGGAAAACGCAGGAAGCGCGATGACGAAATGTGTACGTGTTTGTCAAAAATGGCAGGTAAACAACTTCAGTTCACAGTGTTGGGGCTTGAAATGTAAGACAGGAGGAGGTTTTAATAATTTACAATCTACCTTTTTTTTTTTTTTAAATCACCATTCAGCCTACTGAGCTTTACATCTCCAGCAACTTACTGTACTTTAGGACACTGTGTTCTTCACTGGAAATGCTTCTGTAAAAAAAACATGAAAACCAGGATATTTTTTTAAGCAGTCATGACGTGTTCAAATGCAATATGTTCAAAGATATAGAGAATTTTATGGAAACTTGAAGCTGCTGTCATTCAAACCTGGATCTGTTTTTGATTTTTATAATCACACACATCCAGACCTCCATCTAGTCTGTTTTGAAAGGCTTCCATTTGCTTCTGATTGATCCAGCTGTAGACGTGTCGCTGTGTTTTGAAATCCTTGATGTGTATGTTTGTTTTCTTTTCTAAATGACTATATATATAATATATACATTGTGGATACAAGAGTTTGTGCTGACTGTGTTCTTTTCAAGCGGAGTGAGAAGCTGTGCGTGTGCAGCTGAGTCACCAGGAGGCTCAGGGGACACTGGCCTCCCTCGGTGGCGTGATAACAGATGCTGAGACCGCACCTGGCTTCCACGAGGAGGGCGAACAAGGTGGAAAGTGAGAAGAGAGGTGGAGGCAAAAAGGAGATGGGAGACGCACGCACCCACTTCATCAGTTGTTCAGCCGAGAACAAGCTACGTGATTGCCGTTCTCTTCATTCATGCAGAGATGCAGAGTGTGTGTGTGAGAGAGAGAGAGGAGGAGATGGTGTCATGGAGACTTAAAAAAAAAAGTGTGTGTGTGGGGGAGATTCAGACACCAGCACTTAGACAGCGTCCGGTGGTTATGTAAAAGGCTCGGCTTGTCAATTAACCGTATTGGATTCCCTCCCCTAGCAGCCGCCATAGGACGTGGATTGGTCCCCCGCACACACGTGGCTCGGCACGCGGGGTTTACGCACACATCTTGTTTTGGTGGTGTGCGATACTGTATGCAGCCTGCTTATTGCACATGTGATCCGGGTTACTATGCGATTGTGCATATACGTGTGTGTGTGTGTGTGTGTGTGTGTGTGCGCGCGCGCGCAAGGAGAACGGGGGTGGTTCATGTCCATATGGTTGCTTTGGCATACATCTTGCTTTCACATGATGGGGATTAAAAATGATCCAATGGGCTGAGTGTGTGAGATTCAAAGAGGAGAGAGGAAGAGGGAGGGAGAGGAAGGATATGAGCCAAAGCATGTGTCTGTGTGTAGTTTCTGTGGATGCTTTGAAAGATGCTGGGGAGAAGTTTTTTTTTGTTTTTTTTTGCTCAGGCTCACTGCCACCAGCTTGCAGCTGCAGCACTTTTCAACACATGTATTAAAAATTTAAACATTTTGGCCACATTACTTCCCGATACTAAATATCTGAAACCCTGCTCATGCACTTATAGGAAAACACACTTCCCCAAAACGTTAACTTTCAGAGGCACTAGAAATAAATGGCTTCTCAACCACACAAGGACCAAGGGTCCATCTTAATCAAAGACTCTCTCTCACGCAAACGGAACTCTGGTTTGAGCCGTCTTTATGGGCGTCTGTTTGCCGCAATACACTTGACTGTTTGGTGTAAAGGAGACGGGGGGGGGGGGTCGAAACTTGAGGACAGGGAGGGGAAAAGGGAGAGGCGCTGGGGGGGGGGGGGTGTAGATATTGCATAACAGCTGGCTGATTTGGACATGAAGTTGAGCTTGATATTGGATCCACTGAGCGGGAGTGTAGCAGGCTTTAGTGCTGAGCAGCAGGGCTGTAACAACGATTTTAGGAGGTCATGAGCCCAAGTTCGCCACCACCACCACCTCTCACACACACATGCACACCTTCACACACTCTAATGGGCTCGACACACGGGGAGCGACAAACGACAGCGACGAATGGGTCGCATCGCCACTGGGGTGAAACCGAACACACGGGACGCGATAGCGACGGCAGCTTTGCGAATCGCGCTCTTACGTCACTCGTCTCCAAGAAATGTGATTGGTTATGAAACTGGAGGGATTTAGACATTTTCAAAGCAGTCCGTGTCAGACATGGGAATAAAGATGAGGAGTCTGAAGATTTTATTGGAACTGACAGAAATCTTGCTGTTAAGTCACCTCTACAAAAGAAAAAGACAACCTCGCGTTCATCCTATATTAGCACAAAAGTCCTCTCTATCCGTCTGTTTAATGTTAGTCTTGCACCAACACGTTCTCATACGGCTGCCTTTTATGTTTAACTCGATAATCACTGCGTGAAGTGTCATATAATATAGGAAAGTCAAACACAGCTAAAACGATGCTTTCCTTCCTGCTGAAAGTGGTTGCAAACTGCAGTGTGTAGCATACTCTTCGCTCATTGGTCAGTCAATGAAACTCTTGCTGATTGGTTTAGTGCCACGCGACAGCGACAAAAGTAGAACATTTTCCAACTTTGTTGTGTCGCGTCGCCTGGTCGCGTGTGCACGTCTACGTGTACGAGCTCGAAATTTCACATGCACGAACGTCGCCGGTCGCTTAGCTGGAGGAGGGCAAGCGATTGTCGCCTCATCGCACAAGCTCCATAGGAAATGAATGGAGAGCGAGCGACGTCGCTCCCCGTGTGTCGAGCCCCTAACAATTTGCAATTAATCCCAAAAAATAAATAAATAAATCTGAATCCAGAAACTACTGCAAGTTTTAGATAGTAAACCCCCTAAGTTGTGACATTTGTCTGGAGGGTTGCTTTAGTTTGATTTTTAGTGTGGGATGGTTCATGGGTGGATCATACCATGGCGGGATTTGACAGGGGGTGTCAGGGTTTACAGTGGCGGCACACCGTGTTCCCATTTTTGGCCCAGCTTCCGCCGTCCGCCCACACGCGCTCTCATGCCCACTCCCCGCTACATCTGTGCACTGTACTGCCCACACCACTCAGTCATCCAAAAGGCTTTGGATTATAGCTCTTTAGGAGAGCTGACATGCTCTCTCACCGTTTGACGCAGCAAAGTTGAAATGTAATATCTGTTCTCAAGTTCTGCAGAGAGGAGGAGGAGGAAGGGAATCTATCCACAAAGCGAGGCCTTCCTCTCGGCACACAGACGCGCACTGAAACCCCCACCCCCACCCCCCTCGCTGGTGTGTGAAGGTAATAGCTGTTAGGTGAGTCAGCAAATGAGCAGTGTCTTGGAAGGCTTTTTAAGAAAAGCCACTCTCCTGTTTGGCTGCCCTCTGAGAGCATGCTTGTTTGTGCATGAGTGAGACGCGGTGACTTCAGCTCCAGCGAGTGGCTAAATAACTCTCAGCGCACAAGTATGACATCCCGTTGGCACCACCATACACCCCCCACCCCACCCCTAAAAGGTACAATAAATAATCACGACAGCTCCTAGGGCAGTTTCAGGCACAGCCACACACCTGCAGAGTCACACACTTTTCCTTTTCTTTCTCATTCCCGGTTGGAGCAATACACCGCCTACTGTATGCGCGCTCACAGATTTCCCTCCATCGCCTCCTTTTACTACTCACACACACACACACACACACACACACACACCATTAAATGTTCTCACACGGGAACAGTGAACTCCCGGAGTTCTTATTCAGGAATGGCCATAAATTATCTATCCTGCTTTAAGTTTTCTGACACTCTCCTTTCAAATCTTGTTGGCCTTCAATTATTAAAGGAGTCAAAGTGGTGTAAAAAGTGTAAAAATAACAGGCTGGTGTTTAATGGTGAAATGTTCAAGTTGAATAAAGTGCTGCTGGTCCCGGAAGCAGCGGTCTGCCCTTCCGTGGCCAGCTTGTTTTGGTGAAGTTTTCTATTGAAAACTAGAAGTGATGTTGAGATCTCGAAACTAATGAAACCATAAGTTTTTATATTTTTATTATTCCTTCACAGCCTGAAGTGACTTAAAGTCATCATTTAGAGATTCCGTTTCTTACACTTTCTTGCATCTCAGAAATGATCCGGATGGAAATAAAAAACAGCCTCCTCTTTCCTTTGCTGAGGCAGGAGAAAATACTCCAGTGACAGCATTGTTAAGGTTTCTCTCCTCCAGCACTTGACTTAACTCTGATTTGAGGAAGAGAGGGAGAGACAGAGAAAAGAGTGGGGGTGGAGGAGTGGTGATTGAGCGCAAAGGGGGCAGGACTTTTTCTCTCCGAGTCCTATTAAGAGCAAACTTTGTGTTTTTGTTCTCCAAGTTCAGCTCGGTGCTCTCCAGCCTGACACAGTTCCTCTCTGCTGCTCTTTTTCCTTTCTATTTTTTCCCCCCCTCAATGGTTTTGTTTGCTTGCCTGTTGGTTACTGCTGTGTGTTGTTTGCATGGGAGATCTGGACACCGAGAGGATGCGCTTTTTGAAGGAACAAACACTAAAAGTTGTATCCTCGGCTGGTACGGGTTTGTTTTAGTGGATACATAGATGTTTTTCGGGTAGTATTGAACAATGTTGCAGCTCCTTGGTGCTCTGACCGGGAGCATGCTCTGGTTTCGGCTACTGTTGCTGTGCGTCGTGGAGTTGGAGCTGGAAGCAGGGCTTTCTACTTTCCAGGGTTTCTATCTTCCACCTGCGAGCGGGTCGCTTCTGACACCTGCCCGGAGGACAGACGGGGTTGTGCGGACTATTGACCGGATTTACCACGGAGGAGGGAAGGTTGGCTACCTGGTGTACCTGGATGGGAGCCGGTTTCAGCTAGACATGGAACGAGATGAGTCGGTGCTGTCGCATCACTTCAGCCCCCATTATGCGCTCGCTATGATGGGACAGAGCCCTGCGCCTCTGCAGCGGGAGTGCGTGTACCGCGGGACAGTGAACACCAACCCGGAGTCCCTGGCCGTCTTCAACCTCTGCGGAGGAGGTCTCGAGGGCTTCTTCGCAGTGAAGGACGCGCGGTACATCATCACTCCTATCATCAGGGCAAAGGGACACGAGCACGATGTGCGCGCCCTGCAGGACAAGGATGCGGAGAGCGCGCTCCACGTGTTCACGCGCGAAAGTTTCAGCTTCGAAGAAATGAGCGATGGCCGCGAGAGCTGCGGGACGCGCGACAGGCGCAGAGGACGCAAACATCGGAGCAGAGGTCGCGGGAAGGGTATACGCAACCGTGGGGGGCTCAAATCGGAAAGCAAAGATGACCACGGCGGGCACGGGCAGAGATGCTTGAGCCGGCTCGCCACAGCACCCTCTCCAGAGCCTGGTGTACGGCGCAAGAGATCGGTCTCTCGCGCCAGGTATGTGGAGCTGCTCCTGGTGGCGGACGACACCATGACTAAGAAATATGGCAAAGACTTGAACCACTACTTGCTCACGCTGGCCTCCATCGCCTCTAAACTGTATGGGCATGCCAGCATCGAGAACCCCATCCGGCTGTCGGTGGTCAAAGTGACCACGGTCACTGAGAAGGAGAAGGGGCTGGAGGTGTCCAAGAACGCGGCGGCAACGCTGAAGAGCTTCTGCAAATGGCAGAATCAGCAGAACCCGCTGGACGATGACCACCAGCACCACCACGATGCCGCCATCCTCTTCACCAGGCAGGTAAACAGACTTCCCTCGCTTTACGCGCCTCCACCTGTCGCTTCTCACCTTGCGTACTCACAAAGAGGCGCCGGGAAGAGGCGGCTTAGCGCCCCGGTGTGATGCCGAGGCAGCTGTGGCAGTGACGCCACAGTTTGTTTTGATTTTGATGGTGCACGCGGTTGCAGCTGGTTCACTCTCGCTAAGCATATCACACCTTTCAGTGGCTCGTTGCACACAAACACGCTGAAGTAACAACAGCTCGCACACGTCACGTATTTTTATATAGTAGTTATTTTCATTTAAGCCGGCGGGGAAACGCCAGATGTTTGAACAATTCCCTTGAGTGAACCGGGATAAAACTGCAAAAAAACTGTTTCCCACAAATTTCAGGTTATGTTCACCCCCTATAGTATTTATTTTCTTGCCCCTTATGTTTTCCTCCCATCCTCTTTTTGTTGAATCTCGCGTGCGTAATGTAGCGCAGCGTGTGTGTGAAACGGCCATAAAAACCGTATTTCCTGCGCCTGGTGTTTTTTTGGGCAGGCCCTTCTGTCTCCATCTACCCCCTCCCAGTCCCCTGACAGCCCCAAAGCCTCGGAGTCTGTGATCCGAGGCGCGTGTCCGCGGTCATGCGCACGCATTCTTCGCAGGGTAGGAGATCTGAACTCAGCTGCAGGGTGCAGTGTAGAAATATCCCTAAAACTCCCCCTGAAGCAGCATTTAATTAGGTAGCTATCCCAGTTTTCACCCCCCCCCCCCCCCTTTTTTTTTTCTTTCTCTCATCACTCCTGTCTGCACATTTTTTTGTCCCGGCTACTTTTCCAGTGTCTGTCAGCTGGGGTTGGGAGCTGTCAGAAAAACAAACACATCCACCCTGTGAGAAGCCCTACGCTTACTGAGACCACACTCATCTATCCCGTCTTTCACCATCCCTTTCTCTCTCCTCCTTATTCCTCCTCCTCCTTCCCTAACTGTCTGGCCCAAAGCCGCAGGGCAGCAACAGCAGATCTGCATGCATTTTTCACCTCTTCGGGTGTGGCTTTGTGGTGGTTAGCTCCAGTGTCAGATGGCTTCGCCTTGGATTGCGGTGAGTTTAAGTCATGCAAGGTCTTGTCATGGCTTGGGCGAAGAAAAAAAAAAAAAGATTGTAGCAATGGTATTACCTCGGGTCTCCTGCACTTGTGCATACTTGGCACCGTCGTGCACTGGCAAGACAGCCGGTAGTGCATACTTGAGGTCAGCACAGTTTCTGTGTGCCCAACCACCTCATGGTTCCTCTGCCATTACACCTGCAGGGGTATGACTGAGACAGCTCAGGCAGGAGGAAGTGGCATTCTTGGGTTTGGCAGGTCAGATGGGCATGGAAACACTAATCCAGATACTCAGGCAGACTCGGGACAGACAGACAGACTCGGAGTGGACAGGGAGTTTTTATGAAACATGACAGGCAGTGTACTGTGATTTTTTTCCAGCTGTTCTACTGCTTTGATCTTATTAAAATACCCATGCTCACCCTGGCATAACACATCCATCAGAGTGTCAGTCTACTGGTTTAAGTTGCCTTTTCACCTTCAGCAGCCTATAGAAGAGCTCACCGTCTTGCACAGTTTGAAACTCAAGTGCAATATCATGCACATGCTCCGAAATGTCGATAATATAAAAGTCCATTTCTGTCCTTATAGGTACAGCTTACACGATTGTACCTCCTAGGCCTAATTCTTCGACCTCGAGATAACTAAATATGCCCTTTTAAGGGCTAAAAGTTGCCTTCAAGTGCAACTTGAAGCTTTAACTCAGACTGGATTCCACATACTGCCAAAGTGACAGGCCACTGTATACCTAAAGGTACAGTGATGTACTTTAAGTTCCAAAATGGCCAATATTATCCTTACTATATCACTCAGCACAATATTTTAGTGTCACCTATCGCAGCTCCTGCATTATTCACAAATCTGTCTCTGGGTGTTCTTTCACATCCATCTCACCTTCACTGCTGAACCTGGAGGTCATGCGGTAGATGCAGCCTCTCAGCACTGCCTTTAATCATCTGTAACACAGTAAAGTCCTCTAAGGAACTTTATAAGGTGGCTTCTTGATTTCTATCTGTCTCATTTCTGCAGGAAAAATGAACCCAACTGCTCCTAAATGTGGTTAGCATGTGCAATAAGCATAAACACAATAAGGTAATGCGTGACCTAGCTTTGGGGTCATGATCTTAATAAATCAAAGAGAAGTTTACAGCTATTAAAGGCTTATTATCAGGATTCTGTGAACACTTAGATTGCTGTTGCTTTACTTTGTCGCCCTGTGTGACGAGCAGGGCTGAGATGTGTTACATTTTCACCACACTGCTGCAGAGTGCAAAGGTGCTGACATCATGAGAAATGTCCATTTATCCCCATTCTTCATGAGAAAAACACGCATATTTTACCATTAATTAATTAGTTATTCATTATTGCCTTTAATTAATAAGTATGAGTTAAGCTTAAGAGCTGCAGATCCTACACACAGAATGCAGCTATTAATGTTTCCACTGACTGGGAGCCAGAAAGAAAATAACTTGATTGTGCTCGAGTGCTTCATACCTTGCCGCTTTTCGCCTTGAAAAAGAAAATGTTAACTAAGTGTTAGCTATTTTCTCAGGAACATAACTTGTAGCCCAAATGGAAACTTGAATGTAGCCTCGACTGAGCTCAGTGTTCCTTGTAGTCTGTTTCACCAAATGTCAGAGGTGTCAAATGACAGGACAGCAGTTTTCATATGAAAACCTTTCATCTGTGCGTTTGGAGCGACTGTGAAGCAGAGCCTGATTGTTGGCGTCCACCGAAGTAGAACCAGAGCTCACGGTGACTGTGGAGTCAGACCGCTCCATTGTTCCCACACGGAAAGGCCGGAGTGCACAGGGTTGAAGGGAACGCGCCCCTTTTGTGGTTGGGTCCAATTACTCCAACACCCAGTACCCTCAGTGTGCTGACCCGTGTGGCCGTGTCACCCAGTTCCACACATACCAGCACAAGAATAATACAACGGGTACATTGAGGGGACATTGAGGGGACTTGGGACACTATTTGGCCGTGTTGTTGTGTACAGTAGACAAAGCGCTACTATAAGGGGAGCCAGAGCTGCAGAGCTGTGGATATACTGACATATATGTGTGTGTGTTCATTCTGGTATTTGATTCCCCCCCCCCCCCATTTGCTTCAAATATTTGTATTGACATTGCTAGCAAGTACTCGTGATGCCAGAAATATTGGACCTACTTTTTTTCAGCTGGGGTTGAGATTAGGTCAGTGTGATTTTAGTCAGGTCAAATAGGTTAAGCATTTCAGAATCCACTTTCCACACATTGTATTGTAGTAGCTGATTGTGAGTTTTCAGTCTGGACTCCAAACACAGTCCAGGGATTGGAGGTAAATTTCTGGGCGTGTGAATTATTCCAAATTGGTTCCAGAACATCTCCTCAAAAGACAGCAGTTAGATAAATACATAAATTAGGGGAAAATACAATAAATGTTTTAGTGTTTATCCTTATGTTGCGTAAGAGATGCCAGAGCATGTTAATGTAGATACAAACTGTACACCATCCATTCCCTCCACACAGTTGGAGTCATTTGGCCTCTAGCAGTATAAACATGTGTATGATTTCGACTCCCTCCCTTTCCTGTGCACTTGCCTCCTCTCCTCTCCAGTGTCCATGCATTGAAGTGTACATTTCCCAGCCCTCGCCCCCGTCACAGCTAGTTACTCTATTTGTTTTCAGTGTTCTTGATATTTCACATGTGCTTTACTTCGTCTGGCATATGTTGACAACCTGCAGACAGCTTTTGGATCCCAAGCGTTCGACCCCCCTGGCCCTCGTGTCTGTCTGTCCACATTACATAACTATTCAAGGAGTTTGATTTGTCCCATACCAACACATGAGCCTCACCCTCTTCACTCCCTCGGTGACTTTAAGACACACTCCTGTTTGCAGTCATGCTCTAAAGTTTCCTTTGATGTTGGACTAAAGATTGGTTCGTGTGCCACGGGGGGGGGGGGGGGGGGGGGGGGGGGGGGGGGGGTAACACAATTTATTTGCTTCAGCAAACTATTCATTTATTTTCTCATTAAGTGATAAGTAATTTTTCCTTTGAACTGCACCAAGTGCAGCTTAATCCACCCTGTGTCATTATTAAACCTGCCTTACTGTTGTGTGGCACCTCCAAAAGCAGGGACTATGGCATCCTATGTTTACTGCTATCAAGTAGATGACAGAAGTGCTTCTGTCCTTTGATAAACTACGGTGTTCTCCAGGGATCATTACTGGGACCACTTTTACTCAGTGTGCACATGCTGCCACATTGTCAAATCCAGTGTAAAATCATCTATGCCTAGGTAATTTTGGGCATGCTAACAAGCTCATGACGATATGTCTCAACCACTTGGTTCCAACTCTTTAGTGCAGTTGCATGCAAACCTTTTGTACTTAGCACAAAGAACCATGGCTAAGGCTAATGTGAATGTCAGTTCTCAAAGGTATTTGGTCATAAACTAAAGTGGACAGTCCATCCCTCTTATATTTTACCCTAGCTTCAAAAAAATTTACGTATTTAAGGACATTTTATGACTAATCACTACTATTATGACCACATAATAGTCGTGTTTTGTGCATATCGAAAACCATAAAGAACACGAAAAACCCAATAAGGGGCTAATATTTACCTTGTGACAAATTCGTGTCAGCTTTTCGTCACTGTTACTGGCAGTGAATCATTCGTGATTGGTACAGTCAGTGTTTGGCTGCAATCGCAGGAATCAACCTGCAGCGGGTTTCACAGAGTGAGCTAAACTCTCACTGCAAGAGGGACTATTTTGTGTGCCTGGGTCTGGCTGATTATTTGTTTAACCTTGGCTTAGACTGCAAGTGGTCTCGTACCACACACACACACACACACACACACACACACACACACACAAACACACACTGGTCTGATCATCTCTCAACCTTTGCAAACAGCTTGCCACCTGTTCTCCTGTTATTTCTGCCAATATTACTATAACTCCTTGTCCTTTCTGTTCTTCTCCTTAATTTCCGGCAACCCTCCATCCTTTCCCAGCTGCGACTGATTCCTGAACTTATTTTTCTTTACTCGCCCTGCTTTTCTTTTTCACTGCTTGTCTGTAGAGGCCTTCGGATGAAAGCAAGTTTAGGAAGTCTTGGCAGAGGAAAGAAGTTGGGGGGGTGGGGGGTATTTTCTGTATTAATCACATATTACTATTTATCAAACAGGAGATTCCAGTTTTTTACCCACTTGTTACACAGAGTTATATCAATGAAAGCCGTGTATATAAAAACCATTCTCACATTAATATGTGGGAGGGGATGAATGCATAAATAAATGAAATGGAGAGCAGTGGGGGTGAAAGAGTATGGGAAAAAGGAAGAGAGAAACAGCCAAAATATGAAGTTTCTGAGCAAAATAAACAAGCTTCCTTTTGTAGTTTTCAGGCTTGTCCACACACACAGGCAGAAACTTCAGCTTGGCTCTAGTTACCCATCTGTGCAGTCAGAATCCGCCTTCATTTACTCCTCTTTCATCCAGCAGTTAATTGGCAAAAGCACATACTGTCTTCCTGTACTCTGTATCTGTGTGCATTGTGAGTTTCCAGTAAAGTGCTACTTATAGCTATCTGAGTGTGTGTTTCTGTGTGAGCATGTCCCACCCAGTCACTGAATGCAGAACACAAGGCAGTTTGTTCCAAACCGATCAGCCCGGAACGGGTAAACACCCTCCCCACAGAGCCTCTCACACACCACCCAGCAGGCCTGTCAGCACCATTTAACATGACAATTCATCCTCTCCATGGGCTGTGTGTGTGTGTGGACATGCATGAATGTTTGTCTCAATATATCTATGCATATCTACGTACTGAATTCATATTTTAAGCATGTCCTTTTGCACTGTAAGTGTGAATGCACATGCACAGGCTCATGTGCAGGCCTGTGTGTGCTGGTGGGGCGGTGTGATTTGCTGATTGATCTCAGCACTCAGCGCGGCCAGGCAGTGCTGCCTGAGGCATCATCTGCACGGACATGTGTGGGAATCAAAACAAGGATCAATACTATGTTCTCTGGCGATGCAGACAGAGAGATGTGGAGGCAGAGGATGAATTAAATGTGAACAGCTGTCAGAGTTCACTACAACTTTCTGTATATTGCAGAGATATCCACCATATCTGGAAGTCACCCTGTACACTTGCACAGTAATACTTTACTATCCCGTCTAGAGGTGCAATCAGTATAGCTGCCCTCAGTCTTCTATAGAGTCTACGGTTCAAACAGGTAGCCAGTGGCCAAAATGGTAAACACAATAATACACATTTAGAGTTGGCTTCATCTAGAGCAAGCTAAGTCAAAACAATAGCAACCTTCAATTATCTTGATTGAAGATGAAGTCACTGCTTCTTCTTTTTTATTATCAGGTTTAGATTTAAATGTGCAGTATCTTCTTTGTCCAGGACCTCTGTGGCCATCACTCCTGCGACACCCTGGGCATGGCGGACGTCGGCACCATCTGCTCTCCGGAGAGGAGCTGTGCTGTCATCGAGGACGATGGGCTTCACGCCGCGTTTACTGTCGCCCATGAGATAGGTAGGCATGGATACACACACACACAGAGCAACGCAAAGATGCAAACAAGCCATGGCTTGCACTGTGTCTTTCTCTCACTGATTACTATCACGTCAGTATTCCCTGATGTCATACATCTGATAAAAACGAGGTATGTATTCTTTTCTCAATATTGCTGCTTGTGCAAATCTGACACAAGTCCTTTCTCTTTGTGCCCCCAGGTCACCTACTCGGTTTGTCCCCCGACGACTCCAAGTTCTGCGAGGAACGCTTTGGAGTTAACAGCGACAAGCGACTCATGTCCTCAATTCTTACCTCCATCGATGCCTCCAAACCCTGGAGCCGGTGCACCTCGGCAACCATCACCGACTTCTTCGACGACGGCAACGGTGAGCGTGGGAGAAAAATCGAGAACAATGATGCTTGTGGTTCAGAACATATTTGTAATTTCTTTCTAAAAGTGAGAACTTTTCCCCGGCTGCCATCTCCAAATTGTATCCATGTGAATTTGACTGGCGATACCTATCACTGAGAGCTTTTTACTGCCAAGCAAAGCAATAATCTCTGTTAACAGAGGCTTGTTTACAATCCTGTTAAGTTCTTTAAAGAGCAGAGTTGCAGTGCAACTGAAGATCTGGATGAGTCATACTTTGCATTCCAGTTTGATCAGGCAATTTCATTCATGACCACAATAAAACACTACAGCTGCTGACATTTTGCTCAGCAGCTCCATGGCTTTCGGCGTGTTATGTGTACCGACAGCATGATTTAAGGCTTGACAGTATGTGCTGCCGCACCAGCACTTTTATTGAGTGATAGGTCATAATGGCCTAGTTTATCTGCCAGCTGAAAGAAGCATTCATACACCAGTGCACAAACAGCATGCAAGGCACAGATTCTTAAAAATTCTTCCTTACTCCACAGCCGAATGTCTCCTGGACTCACCTCATCAGCCCCTTCTCGGTCCCGAGGAGCTCCCGGGGCAGAGCTACGACGCCGTACGCCAGTGTCGCCTGGCCTTCGGCCCCGAGTACACGGTGTGCCCGGGCATGGATGTGTGTTCTCGGCTGTGGTGCGCAGTGATTCGCCAGGGACAGATGGTGTGTCTGACAAAGAAGCTGCCAGCGGTGGAGGGAACGCCCTGCGGGAAGGGTCGCATCTGCCTGCAGGGAAAGTGCGTGGACAAGACCCGCAAGAAGCACTACTCGGTAAGAGGGGAGGTGGTGTCAGAATGTAAGGTAAAAGACGCTGAGACAGAAGGTGCTTGTCAGGAGAGACAAAAGGGACTCAAATTGAAAATAGAGTTCTGTTTATAGCTCAAAAACTGATATTTTAAGAACTCGTTTCCACGTTGGACAAACTTCTTTGTGGGCGACCAAATGAAAAAGGATAAACTTTATATACAGTACACAGGGGTGCTATTAAGAGAGAAAAAGATGAAGTAGAAAGGCAGCAGAAAATGAAAGAGAACAGAAGATCAAATTCTTTCTGTGGCTTCATTGTGTGGTCTGCTATATTCAAGCCACTGCTGATCTGTGCTATTTGTTCTGTCGGCCTTACTCAAACAGACCTAAATTGAATATGGCCTTAATGAGTTAAAGGATCCCATCTGTTCTTGGCAGGCTGTCGACTCTGTGTGCATGTGTGTGTGTGTGTGTGTGTGTGTGTGTGTATTTGCATCAGGGAAGGAAAAGAGAGGGAACGTCAAAGAAAAGAAAAGATTGGGAGTGAGGAAGAGAACATTTTCTCTGTGTGTGTTTGTCACATGACATTTGATGAGAGTGATTGGATCCTTGGCAGACATCTGTATGAGTAGATGTGGCCCAAGTTCTGACTCACTTCATTTTCGCTGCCTTGTATGATGAGCAGTTTACTGCTCAGAGCAACCTTAAACTCACTCCCTACGTGCTAGACTTCGGGATCTCTTAACCTCTTCATATTTCTTGAAAGTATGATTGCAGACTAAATAGCTTTTACTGTGGAAAGAAATTGTTCAAGGACCATAAAGACTCAGCAGTGGAACTAAATGGAAAGCTGTTTCCAAAGAAGTAGAAGGATTACAATATTAAGTTTGTCTCATAAAATGCTGAGAGCTACTTATCCAGTCATTTTTATCACTGATGACTCATAGATGGCTGGTAGGAAAAACACAAAAATAATTATGTTACCTGAAGAATTTCATTCAGGCTGTTCCTCTGGGGCAAGCATGTGAGCTCTGACCACAGATAGATCCTTCTCTGCTGCACTAACGAGGGGCTTTAAACAGAGTTACTATCACATGACCATAGTCGCCTTTCTTTTTTTGTCTCTTTTCCACAGTGAACATCACATTTTCCTTTATCACAGATCTCGCTCCAAACAGCTTTTCCTATGACACGTGGTTTGGCCGACTCCAGCTTCTTGCATGTTTGATAAGCGCTAATTGTTCTCTCTCATCTCTTTTTTCTTTTCCCTTTCTCTTCATCCTTTTTCTACCCTCTGATCTCTCCTCTGCTGTCATTTTTCTCAAATCCTCTTTCATCTTCCTTCTCTTCTCCTCCACTTGTGCTCCCTCTGCCAGGCATCCAATCATGGTAATTGGAGTTCTTGGGGTCCTTGGGGTCCATGCTCCAGAACTTGTGGAGGTGGGGTTCAGTTTGCCCAGCGCCTCTGCAACAACCCGCCACCACGCAACAACGGTCGCTACTGCACGGGGAAGAGGGCCATTTATCGGTCTTGCAATGTCACACCGTGCCCGGCATCAGGTGAGTGTGGGAGCACACATGAGAATGCATGAGTTATTAGTAAACGTGTACAATATTAGTGCGCAGATGCTCATTTCAAACCTCATTTAATGGGACTTTTCTGCAGACAAGAGTTTCCGCCAGGAGCAGTGTGAGGTGCGCAACGGTCCCCAGACAGATCCTAAAGGGGTGAAGACCTTTGTTGAGTGGGTGCCTAAGTATGCAGGAGTTCTGCCTAAAGATGTGTGCAAGTTAACTTGCAGAGCAAAAGGAACTGGCTACTATGTGGTGTTCTCTCAAAGGGTGAGTTAGTTACATAACAGTGGTGCAGTGTATTTAATGGAGTGCGGGATGCACAGGATTGATAGTCATAACGACTTTTTCTTTTCAGGTGGTAGACGGGACGGAGTGTCGTCCATACAGCAGCTCGGTGTGCGTGAAAGGGAAATGTATACGGACGGGGTGCGATGGCATCATTGGCTCCAAGCTTCAGTTTGACAAATGTGGTATATGTGGAGGTGATGGCACAGGATGCATACGCGTGGTGGGAAACTTCACGAAGAAGAGGTAATAAACTTTGTGCATTATAGATCCATTGCATACATGCATGAGAGGGATTATTAGTTTAAAGCTGGTTAGTTTGTGCATGCAAGTTATTTATAAAAACATTTGTACTATAGTATTATTCACCAGAGACTTATACAGTTTGTTTAAAATGGTAAATGGACTAGTTCTTATAAAGCGTTTTCCTACCCTAGCTGAGCACTCAAAGCGCTTATACAACATGTTTGCATTAACCCATTCACACACACATTCATACGAGCACTTTTTCCTATATCTAAGCGCTTTCTAGCTAACATTCGCACACGCATTCACACCCCAATGAATATATCGGGAGTAACTCGAGGTTCAATATCTTGCCCAAGGATACATTGGCATGCAGGCTGGAGCAGCCAGGAATCAAACCACCAACCTTCCAATTAGTAGATGACCTGCTTTACCTCCTGAGCCACAGCCACCCCAATGTCAATAGGTTTGGGAGAGAATAGTGATACTCCAATGCATCATATGGCTTCATGTCATGATACACTCATGCAATTATTTAGATACCAGCACCACTACTTCATTACTCCTGATGGCGGTGCTTGTGAAAAACATCAAGGCAGAGTAAATGGACGCTAATTTGCAGTAAAGAAGAAACTCGCAGGGTAAAATGTTGGACTTTGAATAAGTTAGCTAACTGAATGGATGCATTACAAATTAATAATTATATTCACAAGCACGGCTAACACAGTGCACTAAATAAGTCCTGTTTTTGTTTGTTTTTTTAGTGGTATTTACCTTTAGTTACACAGAGGTTGTGATATATCACAGCTGATTGTCTTCCAGTATAACTGGAATATAGTATAACTGGATGTAGCAGAACTGCTACATTGTGATACCTGTGTTGTGTCATTATAGTATTGTACCGTGAAAAACTATGTGATACTCAGGCCTAAATATAATTCTGATTAAGGTTTAACTAAATGTTAAATCTGATCATCAGTTTGCTTAAGATTACATTTTTTGTTGTGCTAATGCCACTGTAAGGCTTGTAAAATCAGCTGACAGACTTTGCCACGTTTGCCACGTAATAAGTGTTAATCTAAAATGTATCCACACATTATTACTTATGCCTATATCTACTGATTATTGTTCTTTAACTTCTTCCATTTGCATTTGCTAATAGTGTATCTAGACAAATCTAAATTTACTCAGATTTGCTACTACACGATAGCAGATCCAATCACAGGAGGCTACTTTTAAATTTGTTAGAACAGAATCATGTCTTATGGATTGATCTGACCCCTCTACTTTCTCTACTGCCAAACAGTAAGGGCTACACTGACGTAGTGAAGATCCCTGCAGGCTCTTCTCATATCAAGGTTCGTCAGCACAAGGCCAAGGACCAAACCCGGTACACCGCCTACCTGGCTCTCCAACGGCCCAATGGTGAATACCTCCTAAATGGCAAGTTCATGATCTCCACCTCCGAGACAATCATCCCACTCAACGGTTCTGTGCTCAACTACAGCGGTTGGAGCCAGAGAGACGAGTGGCTTCACAGCATGGGCCCCGGGGCTCTTCAAGAAGCCTTGGTGGTTCAGATTCTCGCTACAGATGCCAAAAAGCCCCTGGATGTCCGTTATAGCTTTTTCATGCCCCGCCGGACAAATCCTCAGCCACGGGCACTTCCTCTCGTCCCCAATCCAAAGTCAGCTACAACACTGTTAACTACGACAAGAACCACCACCACCACCACCACCACCACCCCCACTACCACTACCACTAGTAGTACCACTTTGTCTTCCTCCATTCCTCCTCTTCTTGTCCCGGAGCCACCCACAGCTCCAGGTTTCTCAACCCCAACCCCAGGGCCGCAGTGGGTAATGGGGCCATGGATGGCCTGCACTAGAACTTGTGACACTGGCTGGCAGAGCCGGACAGTGCAGTGTAAGGACCAGGATGGGAAACTGTCTAAAGGATGTGTGCTGGGTGCCCGCCCCTCAGCCTTCAGACACTGTCTGGTGAAGAAATGCTGAGGCGGCAAGAGAAAAGTGTAATTTGATAAAAGTCTCAAGTGCTGGATGTAGAACTATGAACCAATGAATTAAAGATGTTGAACCTTGAACAGGACAGTGAATGTTGTCAGATAGTGCCCAGACCAGACACAAAGACATTCAGAGGCAGATTGGCATGGATGCACCTGACTATATGGAAGAGGAACTACCTGGAAAACAATAGCTATGCAGAACAGAGGGCAATTTTGATATAACAGTGATGACTATTGCCCTGCCGTGGCTAAGTTGCACGTCACATGGACAATAACTAATTGTCTTTACTTCAGTCTCCAAATTCTGGAGGCCTAGTGTGTGTTGCCCTGTAATGGCATGCGTTTTGTGTCTTCTTATGATTCCATGTGTTCTGTTCACTGTGGGAATTTGGAAATTGTCTTTTGTCTTGAGTGTCCGAGACAAGAGCCCCAACCATGGTAAGCCTTTGTTACTCATCTCATACTTAATCAGTCCCACAACTTTCACACTGCATGTCATGATCCTAGATCGCTATCTCCTGTACCTTTTGATATTTTAGTGGCTCACAACTGAATAGTGACAAAAGGCAGCTCTGACCAACAAAAGGTGTCTTCCATTAAGCAGCCTTCCATTCTGTTAAATAGTGGTCCATATTCTTCCAATCAATGTTTTTCCTTATAGAAATGTGAGTGAAATATCCACATTACAGGAGATGCAGACAGATCACAGCTACCCATATGTCTCAACTTCAAGCATTTGCGTCTTTCTTTGACTGATCCAGTCGATGACTAAAATCAGATTTAGAGACTTAACATGAACTATTTCCCATTGTGATGAGTAAATGAAAATTCAAATGAAAACAGATAGCTTATGAATACAGTTTCCAGCTGAGGGTGCATGAGGAGATTGACTCGACCAAGAACGAACATGAAAACCCAGACATGGATGACATATTGCATTAAAGCTCTGGAATTAATCAAATGTACCAAGGTCAAGACTGCCTCCCCCTCAGAATAAGCTCAGGAAGAAAGTTTACCCTGAAGACACCAGTACTGATTCTACTGACTTCGATAACCACCCGTTCGGTGTAACAGCAGCACAGTATCTTGAAAAAGAAGTCGACTAAGGGGCAAAGTGACCATGACACTCCTTAATATTTATGGAGAGTAATAATGACTCACAGGTCTGAGGCAGTGCTTGGTTTTAATGCCTGTGTAGTATGTGTGTGCATGTTATGTGCCACTACTCAGGCCTGTGTTTTAAGCACATTCAGTATATACCGTGAACATGTTTTACTACATCTTGAAGCTTCTTCTCAGCTCCATTTATGTCAGTCATTATGCTGGTGCTGAAGATTTTTATTTTTTTTTGTGTTAGTACCTGTTTATCTGTTTAGGAAATGATGCTAATATGACATTGTGTGCCCTGGATACTCGCAACGACAGCAAGAGAAATAGTAATGCAGTCATTATTGTCCTTTTGCAATTCAGCTCCTTTTTTTTCATCACGCTTTACTCTTTTACTCATTTTATATTGTGTGCAATTCCTTTTTCAGCACTGATGGGTGAAGTTGGCCATTTTACAAAAAAATTATGATGATGTCACAAAACATTCTGTTGGAACAGGGATGAAATTGTTCAATCCTATGGGTGGTTTTTAAAGTGTAATATCTGACATTTAGTGGACTTTTACTCTTCAAACAGACCTCGAGACCAGTTGGCAACCATCTGGCAACCACTGGTTGCAAGGGAAGAACATATATTGTGTATGTACCAGTTGGTGAGTGGTTGCTGGAGGTTGCTAACAGACACTGTAAAATCGATTGCTAAAGCCCTAGACACTCAGGTCTAGAGAGTGGTCTGCAACCATCTGGCAACTGCCAGTTGCTGACTTGTCTGCAAACACTTGCAAACGACCCACCAGAAGTGAAACTGAGTAACGCAAACCAGAAACAGACTGCTCACCTTGAAACAGTTGTGCCTTTTGAAATGTGTTTGCTGCAGTGGTAAGGCACAACTTTTACTGTTGAGACAAATATTTCCCATTTTTGGTTTGCATCACTTTTTAAAGTTTCGCTACAGCTCAGAGAGTATAGAGCGAGTGTTTGCAGACAAGTCTGTGAAAACTGCGGGCGACTGCACCAGCAACCTCCAGCATCCACTCACCAACACATTTACACATTTTTCCTTTGCAACTGGTGGTTGCCGGGCATTTGCGACCAGTTTATAGGCCTACGTGACTGAGGCCTTAGCTTATCTGGTGTTTCCACCCAATAAATAAATGCAATTCCATTTGATTACAGAATTTATTTTTTTTAATTCAGCAAACAGTAGCATTTCATACAGTCTTCTGGTTTAGCTGTCATTAATGTTATTGGAACTACTGTCTTTCTACTGTAGCCATAGTTCCAATGTTAGCCAGTGAACACTCACTCTAGAAAGAGATGTTGTTATTGAATTATGACAAGAAGACAAAGACTAAACATTTGACTTTTGTGGAATTATACGTGGGTGTCTTGCCGACAGTTAAATGAGAAGACTGTTGCCACTCAATCTTTACCTTAACTGTCATGTTAAAGTGAACGTATGGTTTGAAAATAAAACTAGTTTGGCTAGCTTTAAGCTAATCTTAGATTAAAAATACACTCAAAAAAGACTAAAAGTATAGCCGTGAGCACCCCTTAAGTTCATAAATGAGTCAATATAGCTTCCTTGTTTTTATTTCACAAAAACTGAAGTGTAAAAATTTGACGCACATTTGCCAGTGTTTCCTGAGCTAAGCTAGCATGCTGCTCCAAGGTGTAAATCAATCTTCTCAACTAAAGTTTAGAAGCTTGCAAATAAGTGTATTTCTCCAAATGTTAAATGATTCATTTAGGCGACAACATGGTAGTTATTACTTTATCTACTGTAAGCTTTTGTTTAATTTAAGTAGACTGCCTCTTTAAAATCCCCCACAGAGGCTTTTATCTGTTTTTTTTTTTTTTTTGGAGACAAAATATAAAAACAGTTAATATTTACCTCACTTCTTGCAGATAATATTTTATCCCGAGCATTACAAAGTAAAGTTAATTGCACACCTAATGGAATATAGCTTCCTGTAATTGTGTAAAAGTGTCTGGCACCCATTACATTTTCCTGCGTGGCCAACCTCACCCATCTGGCATCCATGCAGGAGAAAACAAAGCACAAGAAGCAACTGCTGACGCGACGTGGCCTGGGTCACTCTTAGAATGTTTTCTCTTCGCCCCTCGCACATTCACATTTATTTACACAATGTAGACAATGTTTGTACAATGCATAGATCATTCATATATGTGTTAGTATTCAACCATGTTGTAACAGTAATGTACTCGTGCAGACACGCTGAAACAATCCACACAATCCAACAATTGCACAGAGTATTTCAGACACACACTTCAGAGACACACACACACACTCCACACACAACCTGACTCTGACTCTTCCAGTGGGGAAAACCCCTCTCGCTGAATGACAGAAACACAGCACTGAACTTGTAATTTATTGTTTGTATAACTGGTATGTGTGAATAAAAAAAGCAATGAGATGAGTTTTATTTATTATAGTAATTTTGTATCAAATTACTATTTAACTTAGGAATATGATTGTGCTGAATCATTCCTTTGTAAGAATATAGTGTTTTCTTTTCTAGTCATTCACATGAATATATGTATATAAAATCTATATATTTAAATATCTTTGTGTCTGTGTCATTTTTGTCATGCAGCAGTGTATGCACCTTTTTTACTATAGGAGATGCCCATATTTTTGAATGGCAAATACTCTACTATGGATATTGGATCCGCTCTAAGTATATAATACTTGAGTAAAAGTACTCTAAAGCTGTACTGTTGTAGAGTAAGTTAAGTAAAGATTGAATGCTCGTAATCCTTACACCTTTGGGTGTCACTACATTAGAAAGAGCAATGATTCAAGCAGTAGAAATTGTATTGTGTCAGGACACATCTAAAATCCACTGCTGGTGACCACAAATCATCACTGCATCCAAAAATAAGCCAATTAAAACTGTACCATGAAAAGAAAAAAACATGAGAGCTGCAAAAACACCTTCTCTGGGCCTCAGCTGATAAAAGATCGACTGAGGTGAAGAAAAAATCTGTCCTGTAGTCAATGAAAGGAAACATTTGGCCTGTTATCAGTGGGTGGGATATTAATTTACATGGCATAGACAACTTGCACATCTGCCTGGCACTGCTTCCAGTGACAGCATGGAGTTAGTTGTTCAGTAACCTAATAAGAAAATATTGACATCCCAAGGTCTGCTTTACACTCTCGACACATCCTTTTTTCTTCTCATCCCTGTGATGAGTTCATGGTGCAAATGTAAATGAAGTTGCAGTCGCTGGACTTCAGCAGCTAGCCAGCACTACAGAAGAGGAGCAAACATGAACAGTGTAACCGTAACAAACAGTGCGTGTGCAGTTTGTCGCACAGTGTGTCTGCTAAGTAATGTACAGTTTCTGTATTTCCCAGGGAGAGGAAAAAAAATGTTTAAGACAGGATGGAAGAGGAAGATAAGAGATTATTATTAAAGGTAATGACTGCTCAGCAAATTTAAAACTCACATGTAATGTCCTCGCGCCCATCCGTCCATCCATTTTCTTCCTCTTATCCATGGCTGGGTTGCGGGGGCAGCAGCCTAAGCACAGAAGCCCAGACCTCCCTCTCCCCAGCCACTTCCACCAGCTCATCCGGGGGGGACCCCAAGGCGTACCCAGGCCAGCTGAGAGATATAATCTCTCCAGCGTGTCATGGGTCTGCCCCGGGGCCTCCTCCCAGTAGGACATGCCCGGAATACCTCACCCAGGAGGCATCCTAGTCAGATGCCCGAACCACCTCAACTGGCTCTGCTTTGAGGCTGTCATGTTCATGGTCAATGCTCGGTAACATTCAGGGTGGCAGATTTATATCTACAGTGATGATGCTGACTATATTCACCTTTCTATCTTAATACTATCTTTATACTTGCTTTATAGCTCATGAAACATTTGCTTATTGAAGAGCAGAGAATATGGAGTAGCAGACCAGGTCAGCTGATCACAGTCTGTACGCAAAGAAAAATTTATTGGAACTCACAAAACAAGTTATTATGGGATTTCTAAGTAATTATTTTTCCCTCGCTGCACCACTACACCCCATCTTAGGGTTCCCCAACCTGCCAAAGCCCACTTTAGCCCCTGCTTACATAGTTTTTTAAAGAAGAAGCGATTCCCAGTGATTTCACAGTATTTATGTATCATATTGTTGGCATCAAATTCAAAATGAGCATATATTTTTCAATAAAGAATCAAACCTCTCAGTTTCAGTATTTTTTGTTTTTGTTTTCTTTCACTACTGCTTAATATTTGACATGCCTTAATGTACTTTTTTCAATTTTTTTTCACTTATGATATGCATTTTTTTTTTCCCGTGACTCTTTTCCACAAAATTCAAGCTACATAATCAGTTAGAAACTTCTTAAAGGCAGTGGAGTTTGCTCACTTTCCTACACTGATATTAGAGCTAGAAAACCTCTGAATTTGACCTGAGTGGACAAATGCCTATCTTGGTGTTAATGTTAGCTCATGAAATTTTTCATACAATTCACTTTTTCCTTGCAGAAACCGCTTAAATCAATTGTCTCTCTTTTCTGTGTTCGTGCAAAACCACAAATAATATAAAAATTTGCAATATATTCCAGCTGCCGATATCATCTCCTAATCTTTCTGCTTTGCATGATGAGCACACTTGTGCAGAGGTACCATTCTCCACACGGTTCCTTTATAGTGCTTTATGTGGGAAGGCTGCCTCCATGTGGTCAGTACCTCACCCTCATTTATGATGCAAGCGCGCCACCTATCGGCCAAACCTATGCTTGATCTGTGGGGTAATGGGGAATTTCGCCTGATGTCTGGAGACATTCCTAAACACTGACCTGCCATCTACTGGAAGTTGTTGACGTTACAGTCATTCTTTTTTTCGAACTTGTTGCTTTTAAGGTGGACTTCCATGATCTGCTCATTCACAGACTCATCACTGAGGTCTGGTTCTGTAAGTCAGCAGTAAGAAATCATGATAATAAGCAGTGTAGGAGCTATATCAAAATTTGCACTTGGTCAAAAAAAAATGTATTCAATAATACCGCGCTCGTTATATTATTAGTTTATAAGATTATGATCATTTTTTAATCCTTACATTTAGAGGTTTTAAGGTAATCTCAGTATGCTTTTCTTTAAACACTGGATAATTATTTTGGTGAACTTTTGCTGAACTCTCTTAATTAAAAAGTCTAATTCTTTTTGTGGAGGATTTTTTTTTTTTTTAATAATTTGTAACGTTCCTTAGAGCACTGTATATAATAGGATCCCTGCTTTGCCAGTTACTTTTAATGAAACTCCAGTGTAAACTCTTCCTGTCTTTCGGAGGAGATCGGCAGTCAGTGCGGGCGGGGGAAGAAGCCTGAGGGCTGGGGCTGTGCCTACCGTGGCCGTAGCTCAGAAACAGCCCGGTGGAGGAACCGTTCCACCTTAAGACCTCGGCGGCCCCGCTCTGCTCCCTCTCCCCGGGGAACAGAGCTGTGGAACCTGGCCACGGCGCACCACAGCCGGCTTGGCACAGAGAAGGTGCGTACGGCTTCTGGAGCACAGGCCAGAACGATATGGTTACCATTCCCGATCTTCCCTTCTCCAGCTGCAGTGACGCTACAGCACTGCTCCACATCAGCCTATACCCGCCTTCGCCAGGCTGGAAATGGGTTAAAGTTTAATAAAGTCATACAGCTCTTTAAGTGAGAAAGTAGAACACTGCCTTTATGACAAACTTATACACTAAAAGGACCCTAAAGATCTTTTGAATGAAAGTATTCAAAAGACTAGGGTAGAGGATATATATATAGACTCAAATATATATGTATATATAGTAATGATACAATGAGGGACTTTAAGGATAACAGATAAGCACGGACCACAGAAGAAAAAGTTTTTCAGCCCATAGCTCTCTCTTCTCCACAATGATTGATTATCGTGGCAACACTCCAGGTCGTTGGTGCGTTTTCGCTGCGCACGGGATTTGGCGCTACTCAGATCAAAGGGCCCTCAGGAAAGGGGTGGTCCCGGGACATGGGGATAAATAGGAGGGACCGGCTCAGTTCCGACAGAAGGCAGAACAGACTTGAAGGTCCTGCAGAGCAAAAACCTGCCTCTGAACTCAAAGCTAGATCTAGATACGGAGACATCTCAGTTTTGGAGACAGGGCGAGAGAAAAAGACGCGACCTGTTGGAATTTACTCCTCGCAGCATTTATTGTCATTTAATGAAAGGACTTCTTTGCAACGATTCAAATCTGCACATAACTTTAAACGAGTTTTGCACTGGATTTGATCTTTTTTTAGGTAGATTTTAGATTTATATGCGTGTGCGTAATTTAGCGGACAGTTTTGTGGGAGTTGAAAGACCTGTTTTGTTTTTGGTTTTTTTTAGCTCATGGTGGATTTTTAAAGGATTGACTTGATTCATTTTAAAGATTTTTACTCTCAATTTATCTTTGCACTTTTTGGATTTCAGTCATATGATGTCGTTTTTACACATTTCCATTGGTTTAATTACCGCTCTGTGCGTCGGCGCGGCGCACGGCGCTTGGGAGGAGGGTACCGTCGTGCCGGTCAGGTTAGACCCGACAGCCCAGTCGGGGAGCGAAACCGAACCGTGGCGGACTCTTTCCGCAGAGGAGAGTGAGAAGGAGGCGGAAATGAGGCTGTACCGGTTGGACGTATTTGGCATGCAGTTGGTTTTGCGTCTAGAGCCTGACCAGACCTTCTTGGCGCCAGGTTTTGTCTTCCACATTGTGGGGGCTCCCGAGTCCGAACCGACACCGAAACCCAATAGCGGAGCCGAGCCGGGCTGTTTCTACTCGGGCACGGTGAATGGCGATGTGCGCTACGCCGCTGCGCTCAACCTGTGCCATGGACTCAGGGGGGGATTCCACTTTAAGGGCGAAGAGTATTTTATTCAGCCCCTTAACTCGAGTGACTTCCTGAGCACTGATGAGGATGTGCACTCGATTCGCCGGAGAGCCAGAGCAACTTTGGCTGAGGAGAGCAGCTCCAAGTGTGGGGTCAACGAGGACGAGGAGAGGGTGCCAAAGAATCTGCAAAAGGCGGCCAGTCACGGAGCCTCTAACGCAGACCAGACAGGTAATGCTGAGCACATTTTACCCACTATTACTCATTTTTATGATTTATGAAATACACAGACAAGCAGCGTAAAAGAAGCAAAATAAAGTGATGAATTTACTTTTCAAAAAGTGATAAATATTCCGCTTATCATCAGCTTTAAATTAAAAAAAAAAAAGCAAAAATTACATTTTATCTTAAATATTCTCACAGCAATATTTAATGTGTCAGGGTTCCACAGTATGCGCAATGCACTCGGCTACCTTTTGACAGCTCGCTCAGCGCACTACCAGTGAGGAAGGGAGGGGAGGGAAGGGGGTGGTGGTGGTGGTGGGTAAACTACTTTAAGAGGAAAGAAGAGGAGGAGTGTGGGTGAAGGGGGTTGGGGCCAGTCAGAGCCCGGTAGCGCTGAGGCGTGTAAACTCGCCTCCTGGTACAACTCGCACCGGCAGACATTTTCCCCCCAGAAAGGATTTTCTCCCTTTTTCTCTCGCATAATTTTCCGCCAGAGAAGGTCAGTTTAAGAATGTGGACCCCGAGGAGGAGGAGCCGCCAGTGGTGTGACGCTGAGTCACGGCAGCCAGGCTGCTCCAGGCACATCCGGAGCTCTCTTGGGAGCCTCTGTGTCTCTGAAAAAAAAGGGCCTCTGTAGCTGCTATTTAGGACACTGCTGCAGAGTTCTGTGCAGGGTGCAAACTGCCCAGATAAACGGAATAATTTCACTTATAATAAATGTCTCAAATGGTTACAATGCAGTTAAAATTAGAGCTGTCAATAAATATGCTCATATAACCTCTGAGCCCACTTTGGTCTGACCCCTGTGTTTTTCTCCTCTCAGCCCACCACAGGACCAGGCGTTTTGTTTCCACCCCTCGTTTCCTGGAGATCATGCTGGTGGCTGACCAGTCAATGGCTGAGTTTCACGGTGCAGGGCTCAAACCTTACCTTTTGACCATCATGGCAGTGGCATCCCGACTTTACCGCCACCCAAGCATCCACAACTCAATCAGCCTGGCAGTGGTAAAGCTGCTGGTGGTGTACGAGGAGGAGCGAGGCCCTCAGGTGTCATCAAATGCTGCCATGACCCTCCGCAACTTCTGCCAGTGGCAGCGGCAGCACAACCCTTCAAGCGACCGCCACCCAGAGCACTACGACACGGCTGTGCTCTTCACCAGGACGGTAAGTTGGAGTATTTGATTTATGTTAAGACAGATAATGGAACAGATGTGGAGAAACAGGGAATATTCACAATGCTGGTCTCTTATTTTCTGCCTCATTAGGACCTGTGTGGTGCCCACTCCTGTGATACTTTGGGCATGGCAGATGTTGGCACTGTGTGCGACCCTGACAGAAGCTGCTCAGTTATTGAGGATGATGGACTGCAAGCAGCATTTACAGTGGCACATGAACTCGGTAAGTCCAAAACTTTCTTGCATGCAAGAATGTTGGTAAATCTTTTAAATTAGTCACAGACGTGATTAAATGACTGTTATTTCATCTCGTTCTTCAGGCCACGTGTTTAACATGCCTCATGATGATGCCCAGCTGTGTTCTGGCATCAATGGTGCACACTGGGGCTCCCACATGATGGCCTCCACCCTGTCTAACCTGGACCAGCAGCAGCCTTGGTCTCCTTGCTCTGCCTTCATGGTCACCACCTTCTTGGACAATGGCCATGGTCAGTGCCTACTAGATAAACCCGTTAAACCTCAGCCGCTGCCCCAGCCCCTGCCTGGAGCAGTCTATGATGCTGACCATCAGTGTCGCCTGACCTTTGGTGAAGACTCCCAGCACTGCACTGACCTGAGCACCACTTGCGCAGCTCTGTGGTGCACCGTGACTACATCCAATGGTTTGCTAGTGTGCCAGACCAAGAACTTCCCCTGGGCTGATGGGACGCCCTGTGGGCATGACAGCTACTGCTTGGCTGGGCAGTGTCTCACTAAGAGCCAGGCTGCCAAACACCAGGTAAGGAACCAGACCTGATTTAATCACACTTCAGGACAAGCTTGTGCCTAGGCGCTCTTTCCCGCTGGACCAATCAAATTATAATTTTTAATTTCTCCTGTTTTCAGACTCCTGTTAATGGCGGCTGGGGTCCGTGGGGTCCCTGGGGTGACTGCTCTCGGACCTGCGGTGGAGGAGTGCAGTATTCCTACCGTTCCTGTGATAACCCTCTGCCTAAGAATGGAGGAAAGTATTGTGAGGGAAAGAGGATCCAGTACCGATCCTGCAACACAGAAGCCTGCCCAGATACCAATGGTAAGAATTTTTGGTTATCACATAGAAATAATTAACTTGACCTTGTGCACTGGGTGAGAAACTTGGCCTGCAGTTTAGTGTGTATTAGCACTAAATCTGACTTCTCCTCATCTCTTTCTCAGGCCTGTCCTTCCGTGAGGAACAGTGTTTGGCCTACAATGACATGTCAGCTCAAGTGTCACTGGGTTCAGGCGAGGGCGTCGAGTGGGTGCCCAAGTATGCCGGAGTTTCACCCAAAGACCGCTGCAAGCTGGTGTGCAGGGCCAAAGGGACCGGATACTTCTTTGTCCTCAAGTCTAAGGTGAGAGTTTCTAAATGCTACAATATCATATTTACACTGTGTGTGTTTGTTATTACTCCCAACAGTCCTCTTAGCTGTGCAGACATGCAAGTTCGAGGATTAGTTTTTGTAGTTTTTTTTCACCCTCTAGGTTTCAGTCTTGGCAAATCTTTCAAAGCAAAACTCTTAAGCTCCATTTGTGTTTCTCTGCTGACCCCAGGTGGCTGACGGCACACCCTGCAGCCCAGACTCCACCTCAGTTTGTGTCCAGGGCCAGTGTGTCAAGGCCGGATGTGATCGCATCATCGGCTCTAACCGGCGTTTCGATAAGTGTGGCGTGTGTGGCGGAGATGGCTCGACCTGCAAGAAAGTGTCAGGCTCTATGGAGCGTGCCAGGTAGATGTTTAACTAGTTTTTTTTTGTTTTTAATAACCTTAAAATATTAACTGCCCTCATATCTGATTTTTCTTATTGCTAAATTTAACCTCCATCTGTCTCTGCTTCAGGCCTGGTTACCAGGATGTTGTAACTATCCCTATTGGTGCCACACACCTGGACATCAAGCAGCGTGCTCCAGGCAATAGCCGCCTTGATAACAGCTACTTGGCAGTGCGGCGCCAGGATGGAACTTATCTACTTAATGGTGATTACAAACTGATGACCATGGAGACTGACATTCCCCTCCGAGGGGCACTGTTGCGCTACAGTGGCTCCTCCGCCACCTTGGAGCGTATCAGAAGCTTCGCCCCGCTCCCCGAGGCCCTTACCATCCAGGTGCTTTCCGTAGGGGATTCCCCGAGGCCCAGAGTTAAGTACAGCTACTTTGCCCCTCGGCCTAACCACGCTGCTTCGTCCTCCAACAACAACGGAGGCCGTCGGCAGCCTATCAATGCCATCCGAGAGGTGGGTGGGGCTGAGTGGACTCTGAGGGAGTGGGGTCCCTGTTCCCAAACCTGTGGAGGAGGCATGCAACAGAGAGAGGTTGTGTGTCTGGACCCCCAGGGACGTCCCTCCGGAGACTGCCCAGAGGAGCTTCGCCCCTTAGCCTCGCGGTCCTGCTCCCCCCAGTCCTGCCCCTCCTGGCTTCTGGGAGAATGGTCATTATGCTCCAAGACCTGCGGAAGAGGTTTTCGCAAACGTCAGCTGCGGTGCATCGACCACGACGGGCGCACGCTAACCAACGACAGCTGTGACCCCAAAGACCAGCCACGACCCCTGCTGGAACTATGCAATCAGAGGGCCTGCTAAGGACTGCATCTGCAATCTAACCTTCTGTTATACCAGCACTCAGAAAGACATGAGATAAAAACTCTGATCTTTATTGCCTTCAAAGGCCAACGAATGTTTACATCCAGAGTAAGAGTGCTACAGAACTCCATGGGTTTCAGTGTGTCCACGGTGATTGTCACTGTAACTATCGATATTTAGCCATTCCCTCCAACAATTTGGGGGTCAAATGTTGAACAGTTAGTTGCAGCAACAATGACTGAACATAGCTTGCTGCCTGAGGGGAAGAACGCATGGACAATTCCTGATTTCCCTAAAAGAGGATGCTGCTTATCATGCCAATGTCATGCCTTTGGGTGTTTTTGTGCGAATGTCAGACTGCGTGTGTGTGTGTCTTTAATGCATGTGTATAATGTTTGTCCGAGCTGGGCTGGACAGATAAACAATGGTTGGGATTGGGGAGGTTAATTACAGAGTATATAAAGAGACAATTCAAAAGAATAGCACATAATCTAAGTGCTCAGCCCATCAGGTATGGAAAATAAGATAGCTCATAGTCATAATGTTTATGTCCAAACTTCAGTCTGCATTTATTTATCACAAACCTGAAGCACTTCATCTTTTTATTATTATTTTTATTTTTTTTAGCCAGCGGCACATGTAACACCCAGTTTCTCTGAATGCCTCAGTACAGTGTCTTTTAGCCATATCCTGCCCTCTCTACACAGCCTTCAATGAGGGAATTCCTCAAAGACCAAAGAGGAGTGTGTGAGTGTGTGTGTGTGTGTGTGTGTGTGTGTGTGTGTGTGTGTGTGTGTGTGTGTGTGTGTGTGTGTGTGTGTGTGTGTGTGTGTGTGTGTGTGTGTGGAGACCTAAAGAGGGACTTGTCTCCTACTACTACTTCATAAGTAAGTCTCTCCTGCCTTCTGTGAAGACACCATAGTTTTTTCTTTTTCTTCCTATTGTATAGAATATCCAAACTTTATTTATTTTTGTACAGCCTGTTAAATATAATCATGTGGCTTTTTTAATATTTTTATTTGTTATTGAGGTCAAAGAAGGAAGTAGAATATATAGAGTATTTATACAGTGTTTTATATATATATATAAATGGTCCTAGGTTCATGAATAAAGTATCACGTTGACTTGTGCAGTTAATGTCTCCAGAGTGGTTTGTGTGACCCTAAATCCCTCACCTTTTTTCTCATCTATTCTAACAAGTTTTGGTCTCTTTAGCAAACATGCCCCTTTATAACAACTGTACAGGGGGCGAGTAAAAATTCAAAGTTATGCATCATTAGTAGAGTTTAGCCTATATCAGCTGATATTAGCTATTTGCCAATATCTTGGTTCTGGCATTTATAATGAAATGAAAATTTTAAGAGTAAAGGACAAACACTTGTGAACCATGTGGTCGGTGTTGACATTGCATAATTTGTCCAACAGAGGGCACTCTGCAATGGCGGAGTGTAAACAAGTAATCCTAGATGATTTTTAAATGGAATTGTCATATTATCTTAATAAGGACTCATTTATAACTACTCTTAACAAATATGAGGGAAATCCATTTATGTTTCATGTTTCTAAAAGAAAAAATATTGGCAGATATATTAAATTTTTAAATCACTAAATATCGGTATGAGTATCGGTCTTAAAAATCGAGCTCTAATTACTGGGAACAAAATTGTTTATCCTGTACGTCAATGATATATGTACAACATCTGATATATTGCTATATAGTTGAAAACATGGTTTGATTGAAACAAGTTCACTAAATTTGAACAAAACTAAAGTTATCTTATTTAGAAATTGCAGAAAAGATGCTGGAGTTAAAATCCTGATAAATATGTCGAAATAGAGCGAGCCTTTAAATAAAATCTGCTGGAAACCTCACATATAGCATATACAAACTAAACTGTCAAGAAGCATCTCTGTACTGAGTACAGCAAAACATCTTTTGCACTACAAATCACTCCGTCTACTTTACTGTCCACTTATATTGCCATACCTAGAGTACTGTGTGGAAGTCTGGGGCAACACATACAAAACTTCACTTCAACCATTACATTAACTTCAGTAAAGAGCAATCAGGGTCATTAATCAAGCAAGATTTAGAGACCGTGTGTGTATGATTCAGAGTTCATCCACTAGATGGGGATATATCCACTTTTTTCACCTTCCCAATGACTGCACAGTCCTGCTGGGCCATTTCTAACCTTTTTTAGAGGCCTGCGTCTCAAAACCTTTTACGTTTCAAGAGGAAAGAGGGAAGGGCTTTTATCGTTTGGGTGAACTGGCCCTTTAAATAGTGGATTGAAACAATAAATTCATTAGTGGTTATCAGTGTTGAATTCATATATACCAGACTTAATGTCTTATTTTGGCAATTTTTTTTTATTAACTTTGATGCCCTTAAAGTCAATTGAATTTAAATGCTAATGATGCACACATGCATACAGTAACTGCTACTGTGCGCACTCGCTTTAAATTTAAACAGAAAAACTGGATAGATACATTTTTACATGAGAAAACAGATCACAGTTACTGAGAGTAAAATGAATGAATATCCCGACAGCTCTGGAGGGCTGCTGGGTGATGTTTGATATCACAGTAAAACTCGCAGTTATGATTTATCACAACATACACCAACCACATACTGTACTGCATTTACTAAAAAATGTAATCAACTATCTCTGCATTTCAGATTAAAGTTCAAACATTTTGGCACCACTTAAGCCTGGTTGGATCTCCACACACACACACACACACACACACACACACACACACACACACACACACACACACACACACACACAAATGAGTACCTGAATTATGTAGGTTGGAAAAGTTAGCTGCAGTACCCGAGTGAAAAGAACACCGTGTTTGTTCACAACCGTCTGATAATCCCATCAGTTCAATTTTGCACTTATATGTAAAATAACAAAATTTGAGCTGAGCACATTGACGTCACTCTGAATTACCCAGACTACTGAGCAGCTGCCTTACTTCCTCCTCTAAAATTGCTCTAATCAAAGCGAGGTGCTTTCTGAGAAAAAAGCATTCATTGTCATTGTAGAGCTACAGTGCAGAAAGTGGAAAATGCACTACCCTTTCTTTGCAGCCCATTAAACCGGAAACCACTTTTAGAAAGTCAGTGATGTCTTTTTCCTCAATGAAAATTTGGATTGCCACCCCGTCTCTCCTGAACTAGAAGCAGGAGCCCATGTGGCACTTCCTGTTTGGCCCCGAGGAAGATGATTTCCCGCCCTGTCGGCTCCAATGCACCACAAAGGAAATGATTATCCCCTAATTATAGATGGTTGAGAAGAAGATTGGCCGTCTCTGTAATTTTGATAATAGCATAATGTGTCACCAGCCTCGTGAGCCCAAACAGCTGGTCACGGTGATAATACTTTATGTTGTTTTTTTTTTGTTGTTTTGTTTTGTTTTTTCTGATATTACAACTGATAGAAATCACAGACTTATGGAGGAAAAATGTCATCTTCAGGATGAATGTCTGAAATGAAACTTACCTGCTTGTTTTTACATGTCATTACAGCTAAAGAGAAACATCTGGAAGGCATTATGAATCATCGCTGCTCAATGTGGGTGGCATTTCCGAGAACTAAATTACCTTCATCCTCTTGCCACCCTTGGTTGCTTGTAAAAGTTTGTTTAAATTACGGCAAATTTGATCCAGTTTTCCCAACTTCAGAAGAAACTGCATTCATATTTTGAAGATCTGAATCCAATGTGGCCAAAAGAAGACTTCAGTAGGTCTGCGCAGTGACTGCAATAAGGGGTTTGGGCACAAATATCAAAATGTTAATATCCCCTTGGATAAATGTGTGCATTTACTGATAACATCATGTCACACCACCGCTAGCATCTGGGCACATGTCCCTTCACACATTGTACTGCTACATGATATGGATGGTGGGCAGTTTGGTGGAAAGAAAACCGTTCCCACACAAAACTGCTCACAACATGGTTTGTGGAGGGGTATTTTTTATTTTTAGTAAAAAAGGTCGTGAATTCTGGACAGAGAAATTGCACCTGTATTTCTTTAAACACATATGCCGAGGACACGGTGATGCAGTGGTTAGGATTGTCATCTCACAGCAAGAAGGTCCTTGGTTTAAATCCGCCGGCCAGCTGGGGCCTTTCTGAGTGGAGTTTGCATGCTGTCTGTGTGCCTGTGTCCTCTCTCACCTTCTGCCCACAGTCCAAAGACATGCATGTTAGCTTAGTTGGTGATTCTAAGTTGGCTGCAGGTGTGAATGTGAGCGCGAATGGTTGTCTGTCTCTGTGGGTTAGCCCTGCAATAAGCTGGTCAGGGTGTACCCCACCTTTTGCCCTAAGACATCTGGGATAGAGATGTCTGTGACCCTGAATTGGATGGATGTTCAAGCAAAGACAGCCCATAGCTCCAAAAAAAAGGGAAAATCATACCCAAACAATCTAGATGATACATAGCACTATATTCCAAAGGAAAATAAATATATTGGATTTTGGGGTTTACTGTCCCTTTAAACAATCACAGTGAGGTCAGCACAGACAGGGACAACTGGGACATCTGACCAAATTTCCCAGCACAGTGGGAGGTGTATGGGGGTGGTGGCCCCTGCCCTTTTGGCTGAAGGTGCAATAATGTCCTTTTAGTGTCAGAGAAAAGCCCCCCCCACCCCCACCGTCCCACACATGTTCATTTTATTCTGTCACGTGATCAAATATATAATGCGCTAAATAATGATTTTCGCTATGGTACCCCGTCATTGCTCTGGCCATAATGTATCCAGATCTGACCAGTGTCCTCTACCCACGCTTGGCCCTGAAACAGGGATTAGGATTTATTTCATTATATGATTATACTATAAAGTGTCCCCTACCCCTGTGTTTGCGGGGCTTTTGCAACTTTTTGTGTTTTGCATATTGGGATTCCTACTTTTTAGGCTCCTCTGTCCCTGAAGCTGACCTCAGCGGTTCGTGTTGTTTCGTTTGCTGAAAATAAATACCCCTGAGTGTTGTCAGGCAGGTGTGTATCGTGCCGCCGTGGGTCATTATCCTCTTTCATCTCAATAGAGGTCGTGACGTGATGGCAGAACGAGGAGCAGCGGCCTGAAGAGTGGAAAACGGGCGTGTGCGCGCGCACGTACAAACACGTGCACTTTTCTCTTGCAGCATCAGGCTGACCGTCAGAACGAAGCTAAAACAGGAACTCAGACAATGCCTTCAAAGTAAAAGCACATGACATTAAAATCCATTAAATACCGATATAAATGAGACTGACACTGACTCTTATTACTACTAACGCATGGGACACGACTACTACCACTGTGTGAACACCGGGGTTGCTGTAATTACCAGACATTTGAACTACAACATACTGAAATACAGTAATGATGACAGGCTGCAGGTAGGATATAAGCTATAAGCACATGTTTGGACCCCCTTTTGCCTTCAGAGCTGCTTTAATTCTTCATGGCACAGATTCAACAAGGTGCTAGAAACATTCCTCAGAGATTTTGGTCCATATTGACACAGATAACATCACACAGTTGCTGCAGATTTGTCGGCTGCACATGCCTCCACACCTCCACATCCCAAAGCTGCGCTATTGCACTGAGATGGCTGGATGGCCACTGAGTACAATCAACTCATTTTTCTATTGTCATCTTCAAGAAACCACTTTCTTCTCCATGCTCGGTTTGAACTTCAGCAGGTCGTTGTGACCAAGCCTATACCTAAATACACTGAATAACTGCCATGTGATTGGATGATTAGATATTTGCATTAAAGAGCATGTGTACCTAACAGAGTGGCTGTGAGTGTATATTTTCATCTAGCTTCATTAGATGTCCCGGGAGCTTGAACTGGCCTGCCAAAGGATCCGATTTAGCCCAGTGGATGACTTCGCAAAGTGTAAAAATTGCAGTAAAGTTAAATTATTACAGAGATATTTTCAATAAAACAATTTCTGTTTCTGGTGTGGTGTGGTGTGGTGTGGTGTGGTGTGGTGTGGTGATGCTAGCCTTACACAGGAGTTAAAATTAATAGAAAACAAAAGACTCTGTGCCTTTATTCTGAAATCTTTAAATAGCTGTACACTCAATGCATGTGGAAAAACTGAGATTTTGAAATGTACTTTCCGAGCTGTTCGTCGTTTTTGTCTCCTAATTAATCGTTTGTCAAATGAGAAAAATAATTTAACAAGAAATACCACCTGGTAGATTTTTTTTTAATGTAGTGGGATAAAAGTCGTCTTTCACATGGGCTTATGGTTTCATTTTTTTTTTTTTCCATTTCGATTTTTAAAAATCGCAAAAATTTATTAATTTTATTTTGAAAGTCTCGACCAGAAGCCTTTATATATAGTCTGTCTCTGTCTCTCTCTCTAGAGTGAACTCGGCATGGTAATTTGAGAGAAAGGGGGACGGCGAGGGAGGGCAGGCCAATTAAAACAAACGAAAAAAATGTCTTAGCGATCAGTCGGAGGTGTGAGAAGCAGACGCAGCAGAGCAGGAAAAGACGCGCACACGTGGAGGAACGAACCGAGCGCTTAAACAAGTACCCAACTCACTGCTGTCTGTTTAAGGGGAGTGAAGGGATAAGGCAATGCTGCTGGAAGAGCCATATAAGTGAGGAGAGCGAGCAGAGTAAAGGGGCGCTTTCTTTTTATTTTTTATTTTTAATATTGTCATTTATTGAGAAAGGAAGCGCAGGAGTGACAGAAGATTATGGAAAACCCCTGGAGGAGGAGGAGGAGGACGCAGGCGGTGAGATGGAAGTTGAACTCGTTGCTGCTCTGTTTATTCACCGGTGAGTTTCTGTTTAATCGTTTTAAACACTTTCACGAGCAGGATGCGTGTCCCTGTCACCTATAAATTGGCTTTAGTGGCTCCTCTTTGCTGGGAAACTTGTAGGGAGTGAAGGAAACAATATTTAAAGCGCAAACACATTTGGGGATTTAGAAAGATCTTCCAAATCAGACCCAGTCAGGATCTGCAAACTGCTACAAACTTTTCATCTGAGTAAAGTCTGCCTTACAGTGCTGCTGTGGATGGGGGCAGGGGAGAGGGCCGGCAGGAGGGCTTGGTGTATGTATTTGAGAGAGAGAGAGAGAGAGCGCAAGAAAAGGGGTGGGGGTGAAGGACATGGTGCTATTGTCTCCCAGCGTGTGGAGAGACAGGAGCCAGGACCTCAGAGGACCACCCAGACTGAGCACAGCAGAGGTCTGCAAGTGGGACCTCCTATTGACTTGACATGGAAGTATTTTATTCAGGGAGGCGGTGTGAAATTAAAAGGATGTGTCACCGCCATAAAGAAAACATCCATCAAAACTTTGAGCTCTAATGACAGGAGAAAAAAAAAAAAAAGGCTTAACTGATTTGGAAATCCAGACTATAAGACCTTCATCTTTCTCCACTGCACCCCCCATTTTATTAAGTTCTTTATAGTAATGAAAAGTAATGAAAAGCCATCACTCTCGCATCTACTTTCTCTCCCTCCGTTTGAACCCGAGCGTGGAAATGTGTGCATATATATCCCCTCGGGCAAACACAATTTGAACGTGAGTGATTGCTGAGAGAAAGCAGACCCGCGTATGCACACAGGCTTGTTTTCTTTTTTTTTTTTTTTGCTGCGTCCTTCATCTGAATTGCGTCCCTGGCGCGCTCTCGATTGTGAAAGACTCCAACCTTCTGCGTGGAAAAACGCAAATGCTGCAGCTCGCAGAGAGCCTCGGGATGAAAAGGGCTCGTGTCGTGGCAGCAGGTTGAGACGAGTACACAGAGAGGCACAGCTGTGTGCACAATGCTTTTGGCTGCGCGGTGGGGGGGGGGGGGGGGGTAATAAACCACACTAGTCAAACACACACACACACACACACTAAAGAGATCCTGCTAATGTCACTGGCTCACATCGGTGTAAAATCATCACTCTGGATCATGGATTGCGTCGGTGCGCGAGCAGCAAAGCTCTGAAATCATCTTAATTTGATCCCCCACACAAACACTCGTCCCTCGTACTGTATCTTATTCTAATGATCTCCCACTCAGAGGGTAATTAATTCAGTCGGTGGATTGCAGAGACTCACGAGCTTGTGCAAATTTAAGAGTGCACGATCTCGAGCGCTCTTTAAAGTAGCCTCAACCGGCTCTCGAGGAGGACTTCAGCAGTGTGGCTCTTCTCATAGCTGAGGGGGCTCGTGGGAACTAGATCCTTAAAGGACTGGCTAAAATCAGATTTTAGAGGTTGAAACATCATGACTTTTTTTTTAGTCTTCAGTGAGGTCCCAGAAACACTGGAGCCTATGCTTTCCATAATGCAGTCCATGCTTTATGCTTCATTAGTAACAAATGTGTTCTTCTAGCAGTTTGCAGTCTGAGTCAGAGCCTGACGGGCTGCAGAGATTTCTGTTTTCTTGCTGATTTCTGATCAGCTGAGGAAAAAAAAAAAAGGTTTGCAAACGACTCAAGTGTGCAAAAGCTCCACTGCTAGGCAATCGATGTCATTGTAGCCTCGACAAAAGAAACTGATAAACTTGTAGCCGGTTATTCTATTGAATTGGATTATCTGGTACTTGTTTTCAAGTCTTTCTGTGCCAGTTCTGCATAGGTTCCTTTTAAAAACCGCCCCACATTTCAACAGTCCTGAGAATTGAGCCTTATGTCGCTTTGTCTCGTGTTGCATACCTGTACACGTGCTACAGAGTGGAGCGCAGCATTAGAAAAAGTTTATTTTAGAGGAAAGAAACTCCCGTCGGAATCAGCTGCGAATTTCTCGCAGCAGCCCCTCCCAGAGAAACTCACATTTAGCAGTTCCATCTGTTTTTTTTTTTGTTTTAATATTGCACGATATAGGTGATTAACATGACATAAGGACTAACACAGTAGAAAGGTAGTTCCGGTTCCAAATTAGGCGCTAGATTACACCCGGCATCAGTCCATCATGATGCATACTCACCAAGATTTTACGCCGGTTGCCCTTCCTCAAAACCTCCCCATTTACCCAAGCTTGGGATCTAAATTTAATATCAGCGTCTTACCGTCACATCATCATATGAAAAGCGTTACTTTTTTTTTTTATGCTGTGTCACAAATTTGCCCGTCATCCTCTGATCAGTCCACAGTGTTTGATTCAGGAGACGTGGGCTGTTTGGGCGCCTCAGTCAGCCTGCATGTGGGAAAATAAACCGTGCACGTCTAGTTTTAATGGAGAGATGCTGAACAGCGTGTGGCCTTCGTATTTTTATGTGATCGGGAGGCTCTCCTTTTGATGGCGTTTTGTAATTGTGACATTTTTCTTTGAAATCGACGAGTGAATTAAAATGTCCTTTTTGAGTATCAAAGCATTGACTCACTCGCCTGTCCCCGCTGGCTGATATTAAAAAGTGTTATTGTGGTGCAGGCGAGCAGGGTTGGCTCCGATGTACTGAAACAAAACCCAGGCTTCCTCTGTGAGCTGACTGGGGAGATGTATATGTTTTTCATTTTCTTTTCCCCAAATGTTCCACAGGTGTCGATGGCTTCTTTTTTAGCCCAGGCGGTGCCTTTAAATCTGTCTTCAAATGTATAAATAGAAGCCGCCAGTTGGAGGTTGTGTGCTTAGAGGTTAGTTCATAAGAGGTTTCATTATAGTGTTGAAGGTTTGTTTGTTTTTTTTCATGAAGGAAAAGGATGTAAAATGTTGCCAAGACCTGACTGGAGAGTTTCTTTAAGAAGTTTTTTAGGTATACACAGGCTTCACTCTTCTGTCCACCAGCACTTCTTTCATATGTACCACAGACTTGTAACATCCTGCGTTAGCCATCTCTAAAGAGTGTGTGGCTGTTTGTGTGTGTGTTACAGGTGGTAGTGAGGCCCAGTGTGAGGGCTGTATAGAGTACTGCTGCGATGGGTCGCCGCCTTTCTGCTGTTCCTACTACGCCTACGTGGGAGATGTCCTCTCGTAAGTCGACACGCACACGCACAACCATGTTTAGCCGAGATCTGCTCTATTGCTGGGACACAGAGATGTCAAAGACAGAGCTGCTGTTGCACCTCTTTCTCGAGTATTTAAGGTTTCTTCCCGTTCTGGTGCTGTTCTCTGTAGTGTTAAGACTGCAGCTCTCTGCCATCGCCCTCTCCTTTGTGTGTCTAAATAGAGCTGATAACAAAATACAGGTGTAGCCACTGGCAAATCTGTCAGACCCTTTCATGAGGATAAATTAGGGACTGACTCGAGGTCTCAGTGTAGCTCCCCAGCCTTGGTTGCCAGGAAGCCACAATTATCTCCCATCTCTGTCAGATCATGGTCAGATTACATGTGTTATGTTGGATCCCACTGGAAATAACAGAGCAGAGCACATTATCTGAAGTCTGTGTACTGTGTTTTTTTTTTCTTTTTCTTTTTCTTTTCTACCACCATAAAACAAAACAAAAAAAAAGGTGAATAAGAGCTTGAAGTGTTTGGCTATTTTGGTGCTAAAAGTGTAAAAAAAGGAGGCCGATATTTAATCTGCTGATGAGTGAGAGATTCAGTAAACGCTGGCTGAGAAAGCCCTCAGTATTTGAATCTCTGACTGGACTCTGCACTTCCTGTTCGGCCTGCGTTTAAAGTGTGGAGGTGATTTAAAGGAGAGACAACTAATTCAGATCCCAGCTGTTCAGAAGACCTTCAGTCAATCTGCACAGCACAGCTGCTTTAGCACATCACATGGGGACCTGTTGGCACTTCCCTTACCTTTATGGCCAGTTTTAAATAATGATGTCACTCTGTGTGTGAGTGGTCCCTGTAAGTCAAAAGCTCAGGCCTCAGACTGGTCTAAAAAATGCTTTTGGGACCTTTTCCCTTTTTCTTGGCTCTGTATGATGTCAGTGAGAGCAGATATCCCTAATATGGTCATCTCAGTTCAGATCTTTTGTTTACAAGGGGCAGCCAATCAGAAGTAAGTTGGGTATAACATGTCCCCTTATATAGACAGGTGACCTGTCCAGGGCGGACTCAGCCCCTCGATAGGCTCCAGCCCCCCACCCTCTTCCTCTGAGATAAAGTCACGATTAAGTAATTGTATCATGTTACTTGTATATTTGTACTAATCCCATTGAATAACCTCTAATGGCTTGGTTATGTTGCGAATTTGCAAAGCAGCCTCGGGTGACATGCTGACTCACGCCGACCACAGAGATGGAAGAAACCTGTGAATGATGAGTCCTTTTTCTATTTTACAGCGCCAGCTCACAGGATCTTCGGCAGTCACGTGCTCACAGGCGCACAGATATCACACGCAGCTGAGTTACATCAGATGCCGCAGTTTATCTCCATGGCAGCACCTTAGAAGTATTGGTAGTATGTCTGTTGGAGACAGCTGCCTCCTTTCACACTTGTTTGTGTGTGTGTGTGTGCTTGTGTTTTCCAGGGGCACTGCCATCTCCGGTATTGTTTTTGGCGTGGTGTTTTTGATGGGAGCGGTGGCAGCTTTGTTCCTGTGTGTGTGCATGTGCATGAAGAACGGGCGGGGTGCGCGGGTCGGCGTGTTCAGCACCTCCTATAACATCAGCACCGTGACACAGGGCTATCCAGGTGGGACAATATACACAACCACACATTTTCAACAATCCCTAACAACCATCATTACTATTAAATAAATCAAGTTACTGGGATTTTAAGGACAGCCAAAAAAATTTTCAAGACAATTAGTCAATCTATTGGTATCAGCATTTACGATAGTGGATAAATGAAAAAGTAGATGGGTGAAACATCCTTCAACCAGGTCACAAGAGTTGCCCTCTGGTGGAGTGCTCTCCACACACACCAGCTGATCCTAGTAGGATCAGGCAGAGCGTAAACGAGTAAATAAATAGCTGCATATGACAGATGTTAGGGAAATCTGTTTAATGTGTCTGAAAGAAAAAAATTAATTGGCTGATACACTATATTGCCAAAAGTATTTGCTCGTCTGCCTTCACATGCATCACAGGGTTTAATATGATGTCGGCCCACCCTTCAACTCTTCTGGGAAGGCTTTCCACAAGGTTTAGGAGTGTGTTTATGGGAATTTTTGATCATTCTTCCAGAATAGCATTTGTGAGGTCAGACTCTGATATTGGACGAGAAGGCCTGGCTCGCAGTCTAATTCATCCCAAAGGTATTCTGTCAGGTTGAGGTCAGGACTCTGTGTAGGCCGGCCAAGTTCTTCCAGAGAACACGTCTCCACTGCTCTAGAGTCCAGTGGCAGCGTGCTTTACACCACTGCATCCAACGCTTTGCATTGCACTTGGTGATGCAAGGCTTGGATACAGTTACTTAGCCATGGAAACCCATTCAGTGAAGCTCTCTGCGCACTGTTCTTGAGTAAATCTGAAGGCCACATGAAGTTTGGAGGTCTGAAGCAGCTGACTGCAGAAAGTTGGCAACTATGCGTCTCAGCATTCACTGACCCCGCTCTGTTGTGTTTTTCATGGCCTACTACTTCGTGGCTGAGTTCCCAATCACTTCCACTGTTATAATATAATTATAATATGCATCCTAAGTGGCATCCTATCATGGTACCACACTGGAATTCACTGAGCTCCTGAGAGCGACCCATTCTTTCACTTATTGTTGTAGAAGCAGTCTGCATGCCCAGGTGCTTGGTTTGATACACCTGTGGCTGCGGAAGTGATTGGAACACCTGAATTAAATGATTTGGATGGCTGAGTGAATACTTTTGGCGATATAGTGTATATACGATTTTCAAATCACCAAATATTGGTATTAGTTGGACTCTTCTTATTATCACGGACTGACCAAAGTTGGGATATTTCCTGAAAGAACAGCAGGACACAGAACCTGTGGGCTGCATCTACCAATCATCTGTAAATTTATTATGGTAGCCACTGATCCCAGCTTTGGGCTGGTTCTAGATTGGTACAGGAACAAAACTACAGTGGCTTGCAAAAGTATTCATGCCCCTTGAACTTTTCCATACAACCACAAACATAAATATATTTCACTGGAATTTAATATGAAAGACCAACACAAAGTGGTATACAATTGTGAAGTGGAAAGAAAATTATACATGATTCAAAACATTTTTTTACAAATAAAAAACTGAAAAGTGCGGTGTGCAAAAGTATTCAGCCCCCCTGAGTCAATACTTTGTGGAACCACCTTTTGCTGCAATTACAGCTGCATGTCTTTTAGGGTATGTCTCCACCAGCTTTGCACATCTAGTGACTGAAATTTTTGCCCATTCTTCTTTGCAAAAGAGCTCAAACTCAGTCAGATTAGATGGAGAGCGTTTGTAGCCCTGGCTTTATGTTTAGGGTCGTTGTCCTGCTGGAAGGTGAACTTCCGCCCCAGTCTCAAGTCTTTTGCAGACTCCAACAGGTTTTCTTCCAAGATTGCTCTGTATTTGGCTCCATCCATCTTCCCATCAACTCTGACCAACTTCCCTGTCCCTGCTGAAGAGAAGCAGCCCCAGAGCATTAAGATTAAGATTAAGATAGTGTTTATTTGTCACATGCACAGTTATACACAGTACAATGCACAGTGAAATGTATTTTGTACCTGCAACCATATATACACACACATATAAATAAGAAGAAGAATAAAAATAAAAAAAAGTAATTCACACTATACACTATACTCTATATACTATACACTATACACACTTTTATAAATTATAATATTTACACTGTGCAATAATGGTCCAGTTAGGGCTCAGAGTTGAGCAGACGGATGGCTTGTGGGTAAAAACTCTTCTTCAACCTTTCAGTCTTAGCCCTCAGGCAGCGGTAACGCCGGCCTGATGGGAGCAGGGAGAAGAGAGAGTGTCCGGGGTGGCTGGGCTGTTTTAGGATCTTCATGGCCCTCAGCCTGCACTGCTTGGTGTAAATGTCCTGCAGGTTGGGGAGGGTGGTTCTGATGGTCCGTTCAGCTGAACGAACCACCCTTTTTAGGGCCATGAAGTCCTGCTTGGTGCAGTTTCCCATCCAGGTGGTGATGCTCCCACGCATGATGCTCTCGATGATGCAGGTGTAAAAGTTCCTGAGCACCTTGAGTGGGAGCTTGAAGTCTCTCAGCCGCCTGAGGAGGTAGAGACGCTGTCTGGCCTTCTTCACAGTGATGTTTATGTGATGAGTCCAGGACAGGTCCTGTGAGATGGTCACTCCCAGGTATTTGAAAGTGTCCACTCTTTCCACCTCAGCACCACTGATGACAAGTGGATGGCAGTCCCTCTGCTGCTTCCTGCTGAAGTCCACGATCAGTTCCTTTGTTTTGCTGACGTTGAGCAGGAGGTGGTTCTCCTGGCACCAGTTCTCCAGGTGGGAGACCTCTCTCCCGCCTGGAGAGAGGTCTCCCACCTGCACTAACTATGTCATCTTTACTAACAGCATGATGCTGCCACCACCATATTTGACAGTGTGGATGGTGTGTTCAGAGTGATGTGCAGTGTTAATTCTCCGCCACACATAGCGTTTTGCATTTTGGACAAAAAGTTCAATTTTGGTCTCATCTGACCAAAGCACCTTGTTCCACATGTTTGCTGTGTCCCCAACAGCTTCTGGCAAACTGCAAACAGGACTTTTTATGGTTTTCTTTTAACAATGGCTTTCTTCTTGCCACTCTTCCATAAAGACCACATTTGTGCAGTGCACGACTAATAGTTGTCCTGTGGACAGATTTCCCCACCTGAGCTGTGGATCTCTGCATTTCGTCCAGAGTCACCATGGGCCTCTTGGCTGCATCTCTGATCAGTGCTCTCCTTGTTCGGCCTGCAAGTTTAGGTGGACGGCCTTGTCTTGGTAGCTTTACAGTTGTGCCGTACTCTTTCCATTTCCGGATAATGGATTGAACAGCGCTTTGTGAGATGTTCAAAGCTTGGGAAATCTTTTTATAGCCTAAGCCTGCTTTAAACTTCTCCACAACCTTCTTCCTGACCTGTCTGCTGTGTTCTTTGGACTTCATGATGCTGTTTACTCCCCAATATTCTCTTAACCAACCTCTGAGGCCGTCACGGAGCAGCTGTATTTGTACTGAGATTGGTTTACACACAGGTGGACTCTTTTTAGTCATTAGCAGTCATCAGGCAACTTCTGAATGCAATTGGTTAAACTCAGAGAAAAGGGGGCTGAATACTTTTGCACACTTCACTTTTCAGTTTTTTATTTGTAAAAAATATTTTGAATCATGTATAATTTTCTTTCCACTTCACAATTTTATACCACTTTGTGTTGGTCTTTCACATTAAATTCCAGTGAAATATATTTATGCTTGTGGTTGTAATGTGACAAAATATAGAAAAGTTCAAGGGGTATGAATACTTTTGCAAGCCACTGTATATGCTGGACATGCACACTAGTACTGTTATAACTGTCAGTATGACGGTCGTCAATGTTGGCCAGTAATGAAAGTGGTACAACCTCATTAATCAAACATTTAAGGATATTTAGTTGATAATTATCAGTAATAATTGCTTACATGGTAGCATTAAAAATGAGTCATTCATTAATAAAATATTTATTTTAATATATTTTAATATTATAATACAACATAACATTATAATAATCATAGTTTTTAAACCACAGGCATTTTCCTTTAATGTGATGTTCATAAAGACTTTGCTTTATTATTTGTAACAAAGTTATCATATATGAATATATTATTATTATAAATATGTATATATAGTATAGTTTTTCAGGAAATAATTTCAGTAATTCATTTGCATCTACATGATGATATACACACGCAAAGGAGGCTGCTGCACCAGTTTTGTTGTGGTGAAACCTCATCTCCTGTCCTCAGGCAGCACCTGAAAAGAAAACGGGGAAAAAAATGAATCCAAAGGGCCCACTAACAATTTTACCAAGACCACTATTGAATCATTTTAGACAAATAACCGCGTTTTTTTTTTTTTCTAAAACTTTTAGTACCTGTTAGACCCTATGCTTCTTTTCTCCCCACTCTCACGTCTGATACACTCTGTTCCTACTTAAGGGGAGAAAATGGCAACAACGTTTCCACGCTGTTCTCATGAGGTACATTGTCTGCACATCATTGTCTGTGTCCTGACACTCTCCAGCCTCAGGAACGCTGCTTTTGATTTTTGATTTCTTTTTTTTTTTTTTTTTCCCCTCTGGGCCTCATCATTTATTTATCATCTTTCATTCTCCTCTGCGTATCGCCTTCATGCTACATTGGAGGAGAGCTCGCCGTGCTGCCCTGAGGCTCTGATCATGTTTCATGAATACGACACGATGCATGTACTGTATGACCAATGTGTGCTTATTTCCTCATGTCTTCACACTGGGTGTGAAGAGGGCTTGCTGCTATTATTTTTCTACTCCAATGCCAAAAAAAAATATTAATTTTTTTTGTAGTTATTTTCCATATCAGTACTAGATATTTTAAAATAAAGCTCCTACTCACGACTATGTGACTGTATGCTGGTTTCTGTATTCTGTCATACCTGCAGCATTTCCATTTCTGGCCTCCTTCAGTGTGGGCTCCACAGAATGCGGTTTCTCAATGTAACCACTAGAGGGTGCAGCTGCCCTGTGAAACCTGTAGTAAAATTGGGGCAGGCGTCCTGAGCTTCAATGTGCCTCATTCCCATTAAATATGGAAGAAATGTGAAGCTTGTAATCATTACAGAATAGCTGAATGCTTTTGACCAACATGCATACTGATGTTTTTTTGTGAATTTTCTTCTCGAACTCAGGTCCCCCGCCTCCATACACCTATGACTGTGAGATGTACCCTCCATCCCTTCACCCCCCGCCCTACACCCCAACACAGCCTAGATCAGCGAACTACTCCCCACCTCCTCCTTACCCCGGCTGCACCCGAAAGTGAATCCCTTCTGCGCTGAACGTGCACCGGCCAGCTCGGGTGAAGCCGCCGTGGCCCAGATTCTCAGACACGGAGACGCCTGTGCATCCCCCGAACTCTAAAGCAGAGATGGCGCAATTTGGGTGTGACCACCAAAAATTACCACACTGAAAACACAAACATAACCGGCAGGCCAGAATACCCGGTTCAGCTTTCCTGCATTTCTGCCGCTCTGGAGTTGAGGACACGGTGGGGAAGTAATTATTTAGCAAAATGTGGGTCAAGCTGGCCAAAGAGCCTCATCTCGGCTGATCATAGACTTAACAGTCAGCAGCCCTGCTGGCCTGCAGCTGGCACTTCTTGCCCGCTAATAACCGATATCCCTTATCCGTCCCCACCTGTGCACATCAGAGGCAGCGCACCGCTCAAATGATCACTTTTGTCAACACGGAGGGGAAAGCTGGCATCACTTGAGGCAAAAAACACAGACACAGTGGAGACTTTGGTTTTGCAGCCCTCCAGTTTTTTGTTTTTGTTAAATTAAATGTGATTAAATGTGTTTTAAACAAGTCAGGTCTGGACCTGCCTGTCACACACAGACTTGAATATAACTCATAATAATGCCAATCTTAATAGAATGGATGGCTTGAAATGACTCGTCAGTAAATGAATTGTTTATTTTTAATTGCCTTACTTGAAGCAATGTGGTATGAACTGGGTTTTGTTGTTTAAATTCTTGAACTAAAATGGTAACACGTTGATTGTGGAATTACACCTGAAGGCTGACTTAAAAAGATTTGAATCTAAAGTGAACGCAGCCACAGCACAATGAAGTCACTTTCCCGGTCCTGACTGTGAACGATGGGAAGGATTTAACCATGTAAATATTGAGATAAATAAAGTGCTTCTTTACTGTTGTCGGTGTTGTAAATAAAACGTGTTTTTTAAGCGCAAACATGAACTCCTGTATCCCTGTGCCCGTGTGATCAATAATGCACACCCTCGAGTGCGCGCGCGTGTCCTTTATGACTGTTTTCTGCTTTAAAATTAAAAGAGTACATGCGCGCGCGCGTGAGTTGGCTCAGATTAAGAAACAAACGTGTGTGTCGGGAAGATAGCGCGTGCGCGCAACTGTGTGCGTTAATCCCACTCTGCTGCGGTCAGGTGATCCGGCGCTGAGCAGCTGTGCAGCCTCGGTATCGCTCACCATCAGACGACGGGAGCCACCGGCGCCGAGCACACGCGTTTTCTCGCCTGACGCAGACCTTCAGAAGCGGTGAAACGCTACCTTTAGGAGCGCTGTTTTAGTGACACGGCATGGGGGACCGAGTAGCTTTACTACTGCTGGTTGTAGCCGCTTCGGCTCTGGCTGTCGAGGTAAGAGAAAAGCTTTTTTATGCGAGAATTTGTAGCATTTTCCCTACCATATTGTTCCTGTCGGTGGAGTCAAGCGGGCTAGAGGCAGCGAAGAGAAGACCGGAAGTTGAGCTGTCGTACCTTCAAAGCTAAAGCTTAAAATTGTTTCGTATTAAGATTGAAAAAACGAGGGTATATAAGCACTACAGGTAAATTTATTGTCTCTGCCAACGAATCAACAGCAAATTGTCATATTTGACCTGTGAATCTGCTGCTAACACGGTGTGTTTGAATATAAATGCGCAGTTTGTTTGCCTATTGTTTTGTCTTGAAGGTTGTAACCGGAAGTTTAATTTAATACTCAAGCTAGCTTGAGCACTAAATTCTTGTGTATTCCCAAATCAGAGTCGACGCAAATATTTAGGACACTGTCGCGTATCCAGTGGACTATTTCTTTACTATTTCTCACTGCCCTTTAATAAACACCATATGAAGCAAAGGGTGTGTTTAACTTAAATCCCCTTGCTCCGTTTCTCTGGCAAACCCTCGCGTTAAGCTTGTGGTTTAATTTGATTTACCGAGTCTGTGACAAAGGGCAGAAGATCCGAAACCCTTCAGTTAAAGCTGCTGTCGATTTGTTCCCCCTTTTCGTTGCGTTAAACTGGGAAACTACTTGCTTTTAAGACGTTTCGACTCCGTTATATCTGACAGCCAGTTACACTGCGCAGATGGTTTGGGAATCAGCGCTAATTCAGCCTCCTTACACTAATCACCGCGAATAAACGTGAAGCGTATTGTCTCATTTTCCACATCCCGAGGGTTGATTTTCAGGTAGTGGGTGTGTTTTGTGAATGGGAATAAGTAAAGAAATGTTTGTCTCTCGTTAATAAAGGCTTGAGCTGACTCGGCTTTAAATAAAATGCAGAGAAAAGGTCGTGAACGTGTGAGTTTCAGTGGAAAACAAAAACGCTATAAACGCCCTCCGCGGATTACATGGTAGAGAATAGAGAAGTAAGATGGCGGCGGTGCACTGCAGCATTTATCGAGGGGAAACTGGGAAAGCCGACAGGAGCTTTGACTGGCATTGTTGCCTTTCAAGGCTTATTTTATTATTTTTAATCCATAGAGGGGAGTTTAACATGCTAACAGTCACACTGGTGATATATTTATCACGGAGCTGGGACCACATATAATCGCTGCTCATGCGTTTTTTTTTTTTAATTTATTGTAAAGAGCGTCTTTGCCAGGAACATGGCTTTGTGGCTGCAAAAATGCCTATTTTTTACACGCCATTCACTCAATCCTGTGCTGCTGGCGTGTGTGTAATGTCAGATTTCAGGCATCTTCAGTGTCTTGTTAAGAATAGTACCTGTCAGCAGTGTCATGACAGAATTACATTCTTTTATTTAAAAAAAAAATAAAATAAAAAATCCCCATCCAAATTGGGAAATCTTCAGTTATCCTAATGGGTAATTTCCATGTGGTTGTGAGAGAAATGACACTTTGCTGTAGCCACACCAATACTGAAAGCACAATTGTGGTTGAGGAGGCTTTAACAATTAGAGCTTGTATACATGATAAATCGATCAATAGTGCCAATGAACTATTAGCTCGGGTCCTTTTATCCATTAAGGGCCAGCGTTTGAGGTGAAATTAGGCAGCTGATCTTTGTTGTTTCCTGTAAGCATATGTTATAATCAGTGGACTTGGAATGAGGAGTTTGGCCCTCCCTTTAAGCAAAGCATTGGCTTTGTTGATAATCCAAAGCTGAGGGCAGTTCACACAGTCCCTGCCCTCTGAGTCCTTTATTTACATTAGAAACATCAAAAACACGAGCAAATGGGATTTTATTTCCAAAACAATATAAACAAGATAAGACTTGAAAATGAGATGTTGCAAGCTTTTTTTTTTATCTTGTTATGGCTTGCTTTTTGCCCCTCTTGATGACTGGCACATACAAACACTTCTAAACACTTAGCCCGAGGAAGCAGCCTTTTCCTTGACAGGACCCGCCCTGTAACACGCTGGCCGTGGTGTGGAGCGTGGGAGTTGGATGCCAGCCTTTGTCTATTTCCAAATCCTTGGGAAATGGCTCTCGGATGGGTGCTGGCAGCCTGTTTGTGTGCATACTGCAGTGTTTGAGCCCGGGGTGGACCAGCCCTCTCCCTTTATTAGCGAACCTTAATGCCATTATGCCTGTTGGCACTGCCAGTGCTTCGCTCTCTGGCACCTTCTCCGCTGCTCACACTGCAGTTTTGAGTTCTTTTGAAGGAGAAATCCACTTGACACTAATGTGTCCTCACTTGCTTAAAATTTTCTTATTTTCTGCTTTGTTGAGCTCACTTTCACCTGCATCACATCCACTTTTATTCCAGTTTGAAGCTCTTTTTTTTTTTGCAGAAGGCCTTTTTGACAGCCCTCAGAGAAGAGGGAGTTCATGCTTGAGTCAGTATCTCCAGCATATTTGTAGACAGAAAAGCAACTGTGGTGTGAGTTTTAACTCTTAAGAAATGTGCTTGATTGCTAGCTGTCAAACTGACCCGGTAGTGTCAGTGTAAATTCTGTTACTGACAGCAAAAACCTGTTGTTTTTTTTCAGCATCAGATGGCTCAGTAGTTGCATTTTTGTATGTTAATCTGCAGCTGAGACAATTTGTCCATTAATTGATTAGTCATTCCATAGAAAGCATCAACTGCTTGTAATTAATTAAGCAAAAACCTCTGTATACAGCCTCTTTTACAGCATCGTATTGATTTCTCACAAAGCTATTTGTTATTTGTATAGGAAAAAAGGATTACTCAATGAAATGAGTAACCCTTTAAATCAGTAGATTACTCACTAAGGAAAGTAATCATTATTTGCATCCATACTCAAATCAGCTGTTTAGAAGTTTATCGTTTCAAATGCTCGAGCTCTCAAATGATACATTAGCTCACTGCTAAATCGAGTGAGCAAAAGTCTGTTTGGATTTTTAAATTCTTTGAAATCATCAACAATCTTTTAAGCGAACTGCCAAACAATTTAATTTTTAAACCCATGAAAGTAATCATCACTGTGGTTATGTTGGGGGTTGTCAGGTTGTGCCTCTTTTCCTCGTGTCACTGTTTCTTTTTCCTCCCTTTGGTTATCTTGCTTTAATCCTGCCTCTCCTCCCAGCTGTGCTAATAGTTGATTATGAAAATTCCTGGTGCAAACAGCACATTGTCCGTCGTGGTTGAGTCAACAACGACAACGACACCGCAGCGCTCCCAGTTAATGCCCCACCCACCCCCACCCCCCCCGTCCCGTCCGCCTGTCCAGGAGAAAAGAATTCCTGACCTTCTGTTGTCTCTGTTGTCATGGTAAAATGGGATGACACCTATCTGCTTGCTGTCTTTTGGAGCATTGTGTCTGTGTCCCACCTAACACAACCTGAGACGACTCATAGGTCTTTTTTATTTCCTTTTCCAAGTAATGAGCTGTCCAAAGCAGTAAACTAGAACTAGAACGGTTTCACATCTACCAGAGCTGATCTACTGATACTGGTCACTTCCCATTGCGTCACAAATGGGTGCAATTTTCCTATTAGGGCCCTCACATGATGGTCCTCAGTCAATGGAGTAAAATGGCTAAAGTAATTACAGAGAAGCTCAGATTTTTGTTTTAGTTTAAAACATATAAACTGAGATGTGAAAAGAAGACACTGATTGTGCATGCGAGCACGATCGACCTCAGGAGTTGAATCAAAACTGAAACTTAGATACGTGTATAACAAGAAGATGACTGGTGCTGTAAATCTTTTGCTGCTGCTCATAATATGCATGAAATCAAAATGGCGCGTGCTGTCAGGTGGCTTGTGGTGCTGTGAAGTCCCCAATACTATTTTGCTGTAATTAGTTTTGCTACCCACTAAAAAGACATTTATAATTTAAACTATTTTGACCCCCTTCTTTCTTAACTCTGAGTTGCTAGAACATTTTTACCCCGTGAAGGTTCGATTTTGGGCCACAGCTCCATAGGACCCTGTTCATTCTGGAGTACCCACTGTGAAACCATGCATTTAACCACAGGTGCTCTCCTGCTTTGAAATGATCTGCCTGAACCTTATTCCTGTTACCTATATTTTTGGCTTCTTATTCTAGCGTGTTCCTCTCAAAAGCTGGACTCCCTCCTTTTCAAAGCATGGTAGGAATCCGGTAGTTCAGAGGCCAGTAGCGAGATAAAAGGCATGCTTTGTGCACTGCAGCTTGCCCTCTGAATGAGATATTGTGGATAACCACAGGCTTGATTAGATCTGATGGTTGGACTTCCTCTTCAGTCTGAACAGTAGGACTCTGCAACCTGAGTCTTAACCCCTGGCCACTGAGCAGGATCTGCAGGTGCAGGAGCTTCTACTAGTTTAAAAGTTTTTCCAGCTAGTTTAGAGTTTAGGATCGGGTCAAGAACCTGATTCACTGACTGTGAAGAAGACATAAATTGCCAAGTTGTAGAGGATGGCTTTTCCTGGTTTTCTTTTAAGTTAAAGGCTGGTTGTGTTAACCTGACAGCTTTTGATGAGTCTGTCGCACCACGCTGCCTTCATTTTCAAGACGTTATGTCTCACTAATGCAATTCTGCAAGTCAGTCCTCTGAAAAGCCTTCTCCTCATCTTCCTCCGCCTCCTTATGTCTGGCTTATAATTAGCTCTAATAGGTCAACATGTACTTTATTCTCAGGCTGTCTTCAGGGAACATTCTTCCTCCTCCCTTTTCTCATTTCAGAGCGAATCTCCCACTACACAGCAGCATCATTCATCACCATTCTACTGTTATTTCCATCTGTAAATATCAGCAGTGTGCCACGAAGACAAACTCTTCATTTCACCACTGCTGAGTAAGCAGCTGTCGGTACAAAATCTGAATAATAAGCTGAGAAACAAGTCACCCTGCCCTGCACAATCATTCAGCAGCTGCACACAGAACATCCAGCTTTTTCTTTGGGGGGGGGGGGGGGGGGGGGGGGGTGCAGCATTCACACCACATCGGAAAGCGTGTTCCTGCCGTTGCAAAGCTCCATCAGAAGTGTAACATCTCTGTTTGGGTGTGTTGTGTTGTATGGAACAGACTTTCCACTCAGATATGACCTACAGTGTAATAATCTGACCAAGGACGGCTTTAATCGTGGTTTTGGTCACACAAATGCAACAATATCAAAGTGGGATGGATGAGTCTGCATATTGACTGTGTGGTTTCACACTCATGTAACACATGGTGCTGCAGTCATTATGTTACTATATATGAATGGCTGCATCATCATCACGTATCGTGACTCAGACCCGACTCAGTGTGTTGACTGTCAACGGGCTGCCAAGCTTGGAATTTTGTAATGAACCAATGAGACTCCTCTAAGTTAACCTCAGTACACTGGGGAAATGGCAGTACAGCTAACCTTTTGGGGTGGGGGGGTGTCTTCGTGACAAGTATGGTTTTGCTATAAACTCGGGTTTATTAAACTAGAATGGAAATATCTCTGTCACCAGAGACATTTTAAGAGAGCAATGTGGCACTCAAAGATCCCTGATAATTCTGCAAAAGCAAAATGGGTGGTAGAAAAACAAGCTTTTTATGATCGTCTTTCTAAGGTGCTCTCTCTCTGTTTGCTGTCCTCTTTTCTTGTTCACTGCCCATGCAGTGCAAACACGTGCCTCGTGCCTGGTCTACATGCCTCACCGCCACAAACTCGACACATCATGGTTACATTTCAACTTAAAAAGTTAATGTTCTTCAACCATGAACTCGGCAAGGCACAGTCCAGAAACGGCATCTGCTTATGAGGCCGATATTCTCTTTGCTGATGCTAAATGCAGACATGTGCCAGATGCTGTTGACAGAAAGGTCAGAAAGCTTTCAAATGCACAAATTAAAAAAAAAAAAAAATTAAAGTAGATGGCAAAGACCACTGGTAGTGATAAAATATTAGATTTTTTTCCCCCTATGAACTGCTTTTCTGCATGCATCTTAAAAAAAAAAAAAAAAAAAAAAAAAAAAAAAATGACAAGGTATGCCCAAGCTTTCCATCATAAGCAATAGAAACTAATTCTTTAAAAGTAACTTCAAATATTTCCTGGAGCCACAAATGAGCTGGAGTTTCCATCATTCTCATTTTCAACTCTTCTTCTTTTTTCCATTAAACAAATGTAGACTAAGAAAGTGCTTTGCCTCAGTATGTGTCTGATTACTGCAGAGGTTGTGGGCTTTTTCTAAAATGGGGGGAATCTCAGATGGTAAAACACAAAACTTCCTAATGAAGGGTTTTTTTTGTTTGTTTCACCATCTTTGTCGACACATAAAAAGCCACAAGGTCCTTGTTTTTGAAGATTATATTTCATCACTTACAGAAATGATCTCATCCTCTCCTGTCTCGCTACCTCATGTCTCCGCTCATCGTCTTGGGTGTTCATGGTTGCCATAGCAGTACAGCACCCCCCCCCACCACCACCACCACCCCCACCCCCACCCCAGGTGCCTGGTATAATTAGGCCGTTCTGTGTTATTCCCGCTGTTCTCCTCACCCATTTCAACATTTCCATGAGAAGAATTTCACTCTTGCTTTTATTCTGAAAAATCTGTGTTATCTATAGGCTGTGTTACAGATATGCTTGCATGCCCTGGGACTGAGATGCACAGATCAGAGGGTTTATGAATCTAGTATTTCTTCCAAGTTGGGCGACACGCCATCAATTGTAGATGACAAGTGCTCTCGGAGTCCAACTGTGAAATTGGAACACTTGTTTCAAATGCCAGCCGTGTGTGTGTGTGTGAGATTTGTGTTGTGTATGAGTGCTGTGGAGATTTGCACCAGAAAGCGGACGGGAATTCTTGACAGTGTTGTGCTATTTCTGGATCTCTTTCCTGTTTGGACTCCATGATAGAAGTGGGCTTCCTCCATTTGTGCAGTAAACCGGACTGATGCAGAACAAGCCGTGTGTGTGTGTGTGTGTGTGTGTGTGTGTGTGTGTGTGTGTGTGTGTGTGTGTGTGTGTGTTTTGGCAGGGGGGGGCGACGGGAAACCACTAATTACAAAATCCAGATTCTCTGAAATGACAATGATGACTCATGAGTTGTTTTTGTAGCCATTTGAGATTTTAGAAACAGAATTTTCTCATCTTGCTAAGCTGAGCTTTTTGTCTAATTTAATGAGAGCATGAGGAAAATGTGACCACTGCATAATACTAATATATATATACACTGAAAATACTGGTGTGGTGCTTTGGTATTTCTGTCCCCTAGTTTATCTGCTTGTACTGTCTAGAGATGGCACATCATCAGGACCCCAGGGTCCTCACTAGCACTGATAAAAGATTACATCATCTCAGTCATCCATAAAATATTTCTTGTGTAGTTGTAAACATGGTTATTAGGCTTCAGGATTCATTTCAGCATTGTCTGAATGGAATCTGGCATTTTGAGGGGCGGGAGTGTAATTTGACCTCTTCTCAAATTGATATACCAGCTAAACATTGGGAACAGTTGGGGATACTGTTACTGGTCTTTCTGCAAATAAGATATTTGCTTTTGGCTGTGATATTTATTTGTTGTCTCATCAATTTCACTTCAAATATGGTGTTAAGAGCTGAAAGACCTTTGTAATTTCTTTGTTTTCCCCAGGTGCAAAGCAAACGACAACAAATTAAGCAAAGAAACACTAAATATCAGTATTGACATCAGCTTACTGCCAAAATATTTCAGCAGCCTTCCCTACAAATTGATGGTAATGAATGCATTAGGAAATGCGATTTCCATGGGTGGCACAGTGGTGGTGGTGGCTAGAATTGTCGTCTCACAGCAGGTTCAAATCCTGGTCGCAGCCTTTCTCAGTGGAGTTTGCATGTTCTCCCTGTGCTGTAGATTCTGAGTTCTCCAGCTTCCTCCCACAGTCCAAAGACATGCATGTTAAGTTAATGGATGATTCTAAATTGGCTGTAGGTACGAAGTAGATCAAGTGCTGAACGTATAAGGCTCTTTATGAATGTATGGTTAAAAGTGTAAGAGCCTTAGTGTAAAGCTCTTTGAGTGGTCATTAAGACTAGAAAGGCACTATATAATTGCTGCTCCATTTCCATGGGGATCAAATGGGAGTTGTAATTGGAGAAGGAAAATTCTGTTTTTTCCTTCGGCCCATGTGTCATCACAGGGCTGTAATTGGGTGAGAGGTGTTGGTTGGTTGGTTTTGTGACGCTGGGCACTGACAAAAGATGTCATGAAGCAGAAAAGATGGAAAGTGTATTTCAGGTGATTAAAGTCAAGCACCTTCAGAAATGTTTGCCCACAAAATTAAACATTTTAATTACAGGAAGATGTAAAAATTTTTCCACCTGCAAAGTAACATTTCACAGAAATATTTAATATCTTGGTGCGTTCAGTTATTGCTAAAGTGACCCTTGGTAAGGGTGAGATTAAAAAAACAGATTTTGGCCATTTCAGATCTAAGTTTATAAAGTAATCACTGTGTTTGTGTGTCTGTGTGCATAAGCGATCGGAGCCCCATCTGTTTATGTTGACGTGTCGCTGCAAAGTGACTCCCGCCTGAATACTATTGAGGTCACGGCCAGTTTACCAGGCCGGTACTGAACAAGCCAGTCATTGCAACGGCTACGTTTACCACCCAAAAAAAAAAAAACATGCATGCCAAGCAATATGCAGGTTGCACATAAACCAACCCACTTCCTTACAAAGCAGAGTACCCCGATGATGAAATTCCTGCTCCCTGGTGACTTGGATAATGGTGTTGCCTCAGGTTGCCACAGCCAGAGGGAGGTTGTGACAGGCGCTTCCCTAGGGTCGAGAGCAGACTCTGTGTCCATGGTGATTATAACTAAGGAAACCAAGAGTCCTTCCATCACATCTAGACAAATTAAGTGAACAGAAGTCAGATCAGTGTTTCTTACACACTTCTTAATCAGATTTTAAACAGATTTGTCTGAGATGCTAATTCCTGAGGAAACCCCCCCACCCCGGAGACGCAGCTTAATCGCACTGAATATGAATGAAGATAATTCTTCAAACAAACTTGAATTCTCCTCTCAGACTATATGCAAGCTTTTGAACATGAGGACTGTAGGATGAGCTGTGAGTAAAAACAGGATATGACATGCACATGAAGAGAACATACCAGGAACACCAACTGGGTGTGGTTGGGAAGGTCATCAACAAAGACAGACACGCTTAAAAGGAATTAGTCATGAGTGTTGATCTGAGGAGTCATTTCGTTGTGTCAGTTTGTCCTTTAAGGAGAAATCAGTAAGGAAATCAATATTTATCCCAGACTGATTTAGATCTATTGATTTTTAAGGAAAAGCTTGAATGAGCGTGATGTGCTATTGTTGAGGTGCTCAGGTTTCATTATAACCTGATTTTTTTTTTTTTTTTTTTTTTTTTTTTTTTTTTTTTTTTTTTTTAGCTCCATATATCCGACCTGAAGCTGTTGGAGGATGAGATAAGCAATTTAAAAAAAAAAAATCTTTCTTTTACCTATTTAGACCAGCGCTTCCGTCCTGCCTCAACAGTGTTTATTTAATTTTTAGATCTACTCTGTAATTGAATTTCTGGCCTGACAGAGTGTGAGGGGAAGGGAAGCGGGCCCGCCCTCTAATTAGCGACACACTCTATCCACTAGATCTGCTTCCCAAACATCAGGCACAGATAATGTTACATACACGCCAAGATGGTGGGATGGCATTTCACACGCACTGAAGGTCCGGTCAGAGATGATCTGAGGGCTTTGGATAACAGTGACGCCGGCATGCACGTACTGCAGCGTTTCCGTTACCTCGCCAGCCTTATTTAATCCAGCCACCGCAAGTAAACAAAATCCCACCGCGATGCATCTTGTAAAGACGCCACAGACAGCAGGCTTCTGCTTGATTCCACCGCATCTGATTGATTAATGACTGGAAGGAAAGCAATCTAAGTTCGTAGTGTATCACACAGCATCTAATCTGAATCATAAATGCTGAAAGCCTCCGAGGTTAACACAGTAAAGTCATTATTTGCATTGTGATAAGCTGCCGTTTCTTGTGTATCTAAGTAATTGTTAACCATCTCTAAACATGGACCGGTTGGCATTATCATTTGTCTGTGGTACAGTATGTCCCAGCCTGGACAATAACGCCTTGTTTTGTTAGCTTCTACCCTGGACACAGAAAACCAAAGATGCCTGTAATAGATGTGTCCCAGAGAGAGAGAGAGAGAGAGTGTGTGTGTGTGTGTGTGTTGTAGGAGCTACACACACACATGCATCTTGCACTCCAGGGTGTCTCCCCCTGCAGGGAGAGCTGATCTAACACACCCTCCCCACCACCACCACCTTCACCCAACTCCCTGTGGCAGGCCTGGGCCACACAGATAAGACTGCACAATTAATAGCGCTTCAGGACCGGCGCCCATAGGGGACACTTCAAAGATTGTGTATGTGTGTGTGCCTTTGGTGCGCTGGAATACATTAAACTGTTTCTCTGCTTCTATGTGAGAGAAAATTGATTTATTTGCATTTTGTATACTTGTGATGTAATATTCCTTTCTCTGACACCAAAGGGGTAATAAACTTGTCCCTGCTTTTCTCCGCTATTAATGCAGATAATCACATCAGTGAATGCAGCAGTCACAAGCGGCTCTGAGAGGGAAACGGTTATGTAGTTTGCCATAAATTGGAAGAAGAGTTATGTTTTTGAGTCCCACGTGTGGAGTGACGTGCAGCGGCATAGATCGCTGGGCATGCTCACTCCTCTGAGACTCGATGAGCAGATAGAGTTTCCACCTAATTTGTGTTTTCTGTCAAGGTCAAGCTAACCAATTCAAAGGCACATTTTTTCCTTCTTTTTGGCATCATGTGCAGTAACCTTGTGTTCTAGAAAATATTTTGGTCATTTGGAACTTGGTTACAATATGACGGGAAAAAACACACAACACTCAAGGTGATTTTATTTACATTAACATTTTCTTAGGGTTCAGAATAGCCCTTTGGGAAGTGAATATGCACATGCATACAGAAAATCACGAGTGGCTTAGTTTCTTGTAAGGAAGTAGCATTATTTTCAAATAAAGTTTAAAAGTGGGACTGTTTTCTGTTCAAAATTTACATTTGTCTGTATAATATAAATTATATAATGGTCATTTCAGACAGATTGAAGAATTATACAACAGTTAAAGAATCATTCAAAAAGTTTAAAAGTATCACTGGGCTCTGGAAATATATATATATTCATTGGAATAAAGAGCTGCATGTAATCTCTGAATGCAGATGGGACACTTGGAGGCAAGATGATACCGAGGGGGAAAAAACTAATAGCTGCTTTAAGGTTTGACATGTTGTGTGTTTAGTGATGCTCTTCTGCATACTTGCTTGTAACAGGTGATTATTTGAGTTACTCACGCCTTCCTATCAGCTCAAAGCAATCTGGCTATTCTCCTCTGACCTCAGCGAGGCATTTTCTCTGGGTGAAAATGCTTTGGATAGTTTCTGGATATTTTCTTTTAGAGATGGCTGTGTGGGGAAAATCCCAGTATATCAGCAGTGTGTGAAATACTCGGCCATGCCACATTGAAAGGAACTTAAATCGCATTTCTTCCCCATTCTGATGCCCGGTTTAACTGCAGCAGTTCCTCTTAACTGTGTCTTCATACATAAAAGCATTGAGTTGCTGCTGTGTGATTGGATATTTGTGAATGAATCACAAGATAAGACTTAAATGCCTATTTTTGTCTTTAAAAAAAAAAAAAAGTCTGGTTAATCAGTTAATTTTAATGATACATTTTCTGTTGCTTAATAAAATGATTAATCAATAATTTGTTTTACTCCTAATCTAGCTGCTGATCTGCAAGCCCAAAGTGGGTGCACCCACTTAAAAAAAAAAAAAAAAAAAAAAAAGAGCGTGACCCAATGAATTATCCTCCAGAACATTATTATTATCCAGAACATTTGACAGTCTCATGATGATGAAGCAAAGATGCATGTCTCTAAGATTTGTCAGATGTGATGGAAACGCTCCCATCTGTGATTTTTACATCATGGCGTGACAGAAATGTGGGGCGGTTCATGTGAAGCGCTGCGTTGATCTTGTCACTCTCATCAGAGCCCTCCGTGGGGTAGCGAACCACTCTAGTGAATTGCAGTAGGAATAATCTCACTTTAATCGCTATACTACTATAAACTTGTATGTTATTGCATTATTACATTATTAGATTTTTTTTTTTTTGCTTGTCTTTTTTTTTTTTAGTGCTTCTTTCTTTCATGTACCTGCTGGAGGGGGAATGAATTCCATTTTATATTCAGATTATTATGCTGATCTCTAATGCTTTTTATGGCTGTAACAACCTGGACACAGACTATACACGACTTAAAGTTGCAGGCCTGGCAGCTTAGGTTTATGTTTTCCTGACTTGATTGCAGTCATTTTTGGAGGTTTTGTTGCAAGTGGCACACAAGATGATTTCTTCGTCTTTTTGGTGGAATTTGTTACGCCCCCCTAAACTGGAGCTCTTGACTTTCTTGCTCTCATTTTTTATCAAACAATAGACTTCTTTCATCAGCTAATGTGATTAATAAAAGCAGCCCAAAGCTGAAAAGCTTTTTTTTTTTTCTTTTTGATGGATCACTACTTTAGTTGCATCACTTTTCAGGGGGAAACGGCATACCAAGCAGTATGTGACTGGGTTTTCTGCTGAGTTTCACTGAACTATCTTCACAGGGTCAGTCTCATATAGCATCAGCCTCCTTTCCCCTGACTTATTCCCTGTCCTCGCCGTGATGGCTATCATGCCAGATTGAGACCAAAGGGGGATATTTCTCCTGCCCGTGCTGGCGTTCTAATCCTCAGTGCCCAGATTACTGCTCCCTCCCCTCCCTGCCAGTCTGACCGGCTGGCACACTGGCAGGACTGTGAGCCAGAGCTGAGATGGGATAAAGACAGAGCGAGTGAAGGAGATGAGAGAAGCCTGGTCTCTGCTCCTGTAATGTGCAACACTTTGTTGCTGATGTGTGTCACCATTTGTCAGGCTGCCTTTTATTGAGTCCATCTGTTGCCTGCCAGGGGTAGAGTCTAGCTTACCAAGTTGGCACTGGAACCAGAAGACGACAAAAAAATGGCCTTTTTATTCAGCCACTCTTTCTTTTAGAGAGGATTTGTAAACTGGAAAATGTGCGCAAGTCGTTATTTATGGAGGTGTTAGATTTAGAATGAGAAATTCAGTGTTTTTTCCATCTTTTTTTTTCCTCCTTTCATCTTCTAAGCTGCCTTTTCCTGACACCACAGCTTCCCATCTTATCATCTGTCTCTGGCCGTTCATCCCCGCATCCTTTCAGTTTTACTAAGTGCTTGACCTTCTGCTTGAGCCTGAAGGCTTATTGTCCAATTCATCTGCTCTCCCATTTCTCCCCGTCTCTCGGCATTGTGGTTATTGTTCTTTCTTGCACTTCCTTCTCTCTCTCTCCTGCCTCCGCCATCATCCTGGGAGTCTGATTTATAAGCTTGCTGCGAAGCCTTGGCCAACAACCCGCTTCCCCTCCTCCTCCATCAACAGAAGACAGAGTGGTGGAGTTATTGCAGTGGCAAAGGGGAGAGAGAAGGGAGTGTGATTGGCTGGGATATGATTTGCCAGCCAAAGGTGTACTACACACAGAATTTGAATGTCAGCAAGCAGTTGGCAGTGATTTGCCTACCTATGCCCCAAAGTAGAGAGGAAGTTGGCTTTTCTTTCAATAAGCGGTAGAGTAAGGCCCAGAGGGTGGACAGATAAGGTCAAAATGGAACTGGGCACCCAGGGAGTGAGTTAATTAAAAGATAGTACATATGCACCACTTTTCCTTGAGGAAAGTTTCCATTCTTGCTTTGCCCTGGGTTTTGCTGTTAGTGAACACGGTGGATTGCGATCTGTGTCTTATGGCTTACAGATGGCAGTGTGGGAATCGAGCAGCAGACCCTTAAATAACCCTGGGTGGTGCAGATGGCTTAGTGTCAAGACCAAGTGTTAAATGTCATTTGTGGGAGCTCAGGAAGACTAACGGGGGGATTTTACACCCTACTTTGTGGGATTTTTTTTTTTTTATTTCTACATGTTGACCCTTATGTTGATGAGTGGGGGATGTGAACTTTAAAGGTGTGCACATTTGACCCATGGCAGTGTAACCTGATCCTGGTGTGTGTGGTGTTTTTGCAGTCATTTCACTGAGATAAATGGCTGAAACATTTACTTCAGTGACTCATTACACTGTTTTCATTCATTTAGTTCCTGTTTTCATAGAGGGGCCTCGGCATTAGCATTTTGGAGACAGAAGTGACCATATATGGACCATAGACCAGTATAAAATATGGACATAGCTTCTGAGTCGGGAAAAATGAAGTGCAAAGTGCCTTAAATGTGCATTCTCTCTGAACGCCACCAGATGGCGATAGCTGTGGTTGCAAAAAGACTTCCGGTCCTATAGAAGTCTATGGGAAAACAGCTTTCTGACTTAACCAATGTCAACAGTTTCCTGTTGGGTTTATAGACTCACTCATTTTGGGTCACCTTGAATTAATCCCACCTTCCTCGTCACATCCGATTAGTTTGCAACCAAGATAGCGACAGTGGAAATGCTCATCTCAAGGCCTTAAAACATGACTTCTGAAACCAGTGGGTGACTTCACGGCAGCCACATCCATCTCTTATAACATCCATGATTCAGACAAGTGTTAAATTATCAGCTAGTGCTAGCAAGCTTGATTACCAAGGAGCATCCGTGGACTCCAGACGCTCGTGGACGCTGCCACTAAACACATCTTGGACCATCTGTTAGTGTCATTAACTACACACATAGTCATGACGTTCACCAGAATGGTGCGTTAAATAACAATGCTTAAATTACCAGCATCACGAATACGGTTGACTTCAGTGACCCAAATTATCTGAGGCAAACCCGGCAGATAGCTAACAGTTATCGTCTTTATCTGCATCCACCTGTTAGCCAAAATGGCCAAGTGTCTAATTGTACCATATTTCACACACCATAAAGGCGGGATAAGGTTTGGAGACCAAAATTTATTTTTGCTGTCAAGTTGGTTATTGCAACATGGAAATCTGTCTCAAGTGGACACTTGATGAACTGCAGTTTTTTTTGGCTCTTCCATATTGGCTGACGTTTTCAGTTTCAGGGTTAGCATTTGCCATGGCAGGCTTCATTACATATGTAAATGTATGATTTAAATTGTATACTGGCATGTGGTCAGGGGTTAGGTGAGGAAAATGGCTAAATCTTATTCATATGAAGGTATAAATGATAAATGTTATCTTAACTGGTGGGCTGAATATCAGCTCCACAGGTAAAACGGTCTTAAGTATAATCATTTTTGTGGTTAGGGATATTTTTTTTAACTTTAAAGTTTTCATAGTATTTTTATGTGTAAAAACTGTATGCTAATAAGATGCATTATTTAACCTAACCTCACCTCAGTGTCCTGTAAGCAACAATACTAACGTACAAATACATATATTTTAAAAGATTATTCATTATTAAGTGATTAAAATGGGTAAGTCTGTTGCAAAAATGCTTTATAATCTTTGATCAAGCTATACGCTTCTGGTTAATCCTGCTTCTTTACACTGTAACTGCATTAACTGAAATAAAAAAGCTGCAGATAAATATTAAAAAAAGTATCAAATTAGTTTTTCCAGTGAATGCTTTCTTTGAGCGCTGCTTTAGTGTCAAATCTGTAATTGAGACCAACCAGGATACATGACGGCCTTGATATGGTTTTGCTGGATGGGTGTAGAGCCAAACACATGCTCATTTGATCATATTTGGCAGACTTATTTAGTATTGCTAGCACCTGCTGTATAAAAAGGTTTGAGATTTCTTTTAATGATACAGCTTTAAAAAAAAAAAAATGACAGCTCCGTACCTTTCAGGTGGTTTTTACGAGCTTCGCAGCAGTAGCACTCAGCTGCATTACAGTTTACAGGTTGATTTTTATTTATTTATTTTTTTATTGCGTTCACCTCATGGTTGTGTACCTGGCAAGCTCGCTGTTCTGCTTTGCGTGGCTGTTCAGAGCGCCATCAGGTGAAAATAGAAAATGAAGTAACGGGTCCAGAGAGTGCTGCCATCTTCTCCTTCTGCCAAGTGTATAAATACAATATTTGTGTAAATGGGACATAATGAAAGCTGATAAAGCTCATCTTTGCGCCAATATCCCGGGTACTCGCCCGCTAAATCGATCCAAAGGTTTGAGTTTTCGGCTTTAAATTGAATCCAAATTGATGGCCCACCAGCTATTCTCATATTGGAAGAGGACTTTATGCCCCTGGCTGCTTGGAGAGAATCAAGTCTGGAGGAAAAAAATATGCTATCCATCACACAAAACAACATTTGTTTGCCTGCCAGTCCCTTCAAAACCATTAACAAGATTAGGGAGCACACAATGGCAACAGGCCCTCTCCCCGCTCCCTCTGTCTACCCCCCCTCCTGTATTCCCTCTCATTTTGTTCTAGCTCATTTGCCAGTACAATGCAGACATTCAGAGGTTTGTCAGCACCTCCTCTCCTAGGGGAGCTCCAGGACAAAACCTCCTTATGCAGGCAGGCAGCAGAGGCGCGCACACACATAAGGAGAGGCACAAATCAACACGCAGGAGTGTAAATTAACACCAAAAATTAATACATTTCATGCCACAGGCGGGCTTTTTCTCTTACATGCACGCACTCCCCGTGCCTCCAGCCAACTTGTTCCCAGAGAAATAAACCAAAAACAAATCAACAGAGGGTTATATAAACACGATACTGTCCTGGAAAAAAGCAAAAACACAAGCAGAGCTGTACCCTATTCATGGGTATAGCACAGGGCAGTCGAGTGGGTGTGTGCGCTTGTGCCTGAGCATCATAGACAAGAGGGTGTATTGAATTGCTCCAGGCCTGTTGTCTGAGGTAATTTATTCTTGTAAAGGTATTGATTTTATTTTTTTTCCCCTTCCCCCAAGTCCGTCATTTTTGTTTCACTTATCTAGATCTATTTTTTTCCATCCCCTTTTTTTCCCAGCGAGCTCTTTCTGAACAGTAAACAATACTGCAGTAAGTGTTTGATTGCACTGTTGGGCGTTTTTATGACCACAAACCAAAATGTTTGAAAGCTGATGAAGAAAAAACTTGCTCCAGCTCTTATCTTTGCCCCCCCCCCCGCCCGTTTCACACTTCTCATCTTCAACCAGCTCGCCTCATCGTACTTTTCATCTAACACACTAATCGCCTCTCCTCTCCCCGACCCTCTTCTATCTGAGTAATAAAATTTAATTGCATCCGTCTTGCATTTTTCAGAGCAAGTGCTCAAGGAGTTTAACGCGAATGGTATATCTCATTAAATCTCTCTCCTACTCTCATCTGTTTCCCCCCCCTCTACCCCCACCCTTAGGTGCCTACGGATGTAGATGTTTCCATGGGCCTGTTGGCAGAGCCCCAGGTGGCCATGTTTTGCGGTAAACTCAACATGCACATCAACGTTCAGAGTGGCAAGTGGGAGCCGGACCCCTCGGGCACGAAGAGCTGCATCGGTACCAAGGAGGGCATCCTGCAATACTGCCAGGAGGTAAAGTGTGTGTACGTGTGTGTGTGTGTGTCTTTGGGGGTGGGGCCTGACTTAATTTTGCAATTGTTTATTTCTCTTGGGGGATTTAATTCTGTTTTTGCACGATCCTATTAATCCACCCTTTAAAACTGATGTGAATCTGTATTGTTTCAATGGTAGTAAAACACCTGAATCCCAATTAGAGACGGGGGGGGGGGTGTATGCAGGGTAGTGCTGGAAAATGATGTGTGATATGGGGAAAACTGTAATGACCCGGTGGTTATTTTGTTTTGAGTGAGTCTAGATGATAAATTTTAAAGTCGTGACATTGTTTTTTATATTTTTGGGTTGGGACATTTTAGTAGACTTTAGCCATTAAGCTGACACGCTGAGCTAACTGCAGCAATTGAGCAGGTAGTGTGGACTATTAAAAGCAAATATGTCTGAAAAATGCCCCCCCCGAGGAGAAATGTGAGTGTTGAACACTCACACCTAAGGAACACCAAAAAAATAGAGGGAATTATGGGATGTTAAGAGGCGAGGGTATTTGTTGTTGTTGGTGCACAGAGAAGTCTGCCACGAGTGGGCTGCACAGTCGGCAAGCAGATTTGTTTTTAGTCACCAAAATCCCCAATTTGGCAGGATGACACAATGCCAAAACTCAGCTCAGTAAACAAGCTGCTTAAGTCCATGTGACTTGGCTTGTAATTAGGCAGCGTAAAAGTAAACTAACCAAAAGTTTAATGTAAGACATTGAAGTTTGTTTTTTTCTTTTTTTTTTGCCATTCAGCCTAAGAAAACTGAACACACCATTCTGACTGAGACTGTTATATTTCAGTTTGGCTTTTTGCAGCTACAAACTGCAGTTTTTCTTCTGGGAATATTACAAGTCTCACTTATCAGTGTGTGAATAATCTACAATAAAAGCCATTCATCTGATAAAAGGAGGTGAGCTCTCTGGAGAAAAAACATTTACAGCATGCTCAAGGAAAATAAATTCACCCCTCCTGTTGTTACCACTGATAACAAATCTACTGATAAGAAACAAATGCTTACCAAATCCCAGCTTTGTGCACAGTTTGAACTACGGATATTAAATATATATTTATTTTTAAAAAAGGGAAAGCTTGAGAACTTTCTCTCGTAAGCTGAGCAGAAAACAATCGCTTGTCTACACTGACAAGGATCCAAGAAGGTTATGGAATGGCTTCCTTTTTTTTTTTTTCTTTTTTTTTTTTCTTCTCCCCATCGCTTTTGAGAGGCGTGAAGGGAGAGCAAATGGAAGAGGAGGCCTCATGAAAAAGAATGAAGGGAGAGGGATGACATGCCGACTCAGAATATTGCACAGAGGCAGATGTCATGCATGGCTGAGAATATAGAGGTAAACACAGCAGTTTCTGGTAAGCAGGAACAGCCTTGAGGAGCACTGCAGAGCTGTGAAGATTGTATCTTGGAGAATGGGGGGAAAAAAAAAAATGTTCTTAAAAGACAATTAAAAAGGAGGGACTGATAATCTTTAAACTAGATTAGCAAAAGCTTACTTAATGACTAACTATGTGGCTAAGAAGGCATGACCAAAGATGACCTCAGCATCATCAGCCTGAGCTCATTGTGGTCCAAAGTGTGACAGACTGATGATTAACAGTCTTTCAAACTGAAGTTTAGAAATGCAGGTGACCCGTCATCAGCTGTTCAGGGGATACAGTGTAACAAAACTATTGTGACACAGCAAAAAGACAAAGGCCGCTTGGTGGGTGTAACCCAGTGGGTAAATCCTTTTGAACTGCTGCTAAAAAATGTTTGAGTAAAGCTGTAAGCGTTCATTGCTATCCCCCCCCCGATTATAACACACAATATTGTTTTTATAGGTGTACCCTGAGCTCCAGATTACCAATGTGGTGGAGGCCAACCAGCCAATCAGCATCCAGAACTGGTGTAAGAAAGGGCGAAAGCAGTGTCGCAGTCACATGCACATCGTGGTGCCCTACCGCTGCCTAGGTGAGCCCGCAACGTATTCCACTCAGTTTTCAGACCGTGATTGAAAACATTATTAGAAAGTACACAGAGGAGAAATACTGAGTAGATGTCTGTCTTAAAGTGATTTCATCAATCCCATTGGCTGGTTGTAGCAGCAGCAGTCAGATTGTTAGATGGTCATCCTGAATTTCTGACACAGCTTTGGTCACAAGACTAGTGCAACTTTGAGCTTCTTTCTTTTATTGTTTTTGAAGCCATGACAGAATAGTTTTGATGTTTGTCATCTCCAAAATCTCGGTGTATTTAAAAAAAGGTCTGATTTTATTCAGAAGACCCTTGAATGAGATCTGTGTGTTAAATCTAAATGTGTGTGTGTGTGTGGTTTTTGCTGCAGTGGGAGAATTTGTGAGCGACGCCCTGCTTGTTCCTGATAAGTGCAAGTTCCTGCACCAGGAGCGCATGGATCAGTGTGAGAGCCACCTGCACTGGCACACTGTAGCCAAAGAGGTGAGTGTACACTTGCATACACTTACAGTCCTTTTAGTGGCTTTCATGAGTATGTGCTAATCTATTTTGTCTTATCTCAGTCCTGTGGAGACCGCACCATGAACCTCCACGACTACGGGATGCTGCTGCCGTGCGGCATCGACCGCTTCCGAGGAGTGGAGTTTGTGTGCTGCCCCGCTGAGGCGGAGCGTGACGCCGATAGTGCCGAGCAGGATGCTGATGATTCTGATGTCTGGTGGGGCGGAGCGGAGACTGACTACTCTGACAACAGGTACGCGCTCACAAATAAATGAGGGCAAGGCAGCAGAGAGTGGAGTAATGCATCAGCGTTCAGATGATCAGAGACGATGCCACTTTCATTTTTAACTTTGCCATGAGGGTACAGTTTCTCTCCTTGAAAGGAAGCCGCAAAAGGGTTATATCAGAGTCTCTGTCCTTCTGCCTTCCTCTTCCTCATCTTTCGTTCTTTATCTCCTTTCCCCCACTTTTTTTTTTTTTTCCCTTCACCATATGTCTCTTAACCTCCCCTCCCGCTTCACTATTTCCCCTTTCTCTTCCCTCCTTTCCTCCCAGTATGGTGCGTGAGCCAGAGCCAGTGGAGCAGCAAGAGGAAACCAAGCCATCTGTGGTAGAGGAGGATGAGGACGAGGAGGAAGAGGTGGCCCAGGAAGATGACGAGGAAGAGGAGGAGGAGGAGGAGGAGGCGGAAGAAGAGGACGTGCTTGACAACGACCAGGACGGAGATGGTGAGGAAGACGAAGAACTGGTGGGTGACGAGGACGAAGAGGAAGATGACGATGACGACGATGACATCCTCGACTCACTCATCGACGGCGAGCCAACTACCAATGTTGCCATGACTACAACCACCACGACCACCACCACAGAGTCTGTGGAGGAAGTTGTGAGGGGTGAGGATCATTTTTAACTGTTTTTATTATTAGTCTTTTTCTTCTATACTTGATCAGGATATGTGAAACATGTTTAATAGAGCAGTCAGGTGACTTGGAAACTTTGCATTTAGATTACTGTGGAGCAATCTTACAACATGCTAAACATGATTTTTTTTTGGGGGGGGGGGTTAACCCAGCAATTTTTATGCTTTGCTAAACACAATTGAACCTCATGTTCCTCACCAATTAATTTCCTCCTGTCATTTTTCTCATTGTGCCCATTTGTCATCTCACAGCTTTCATTAGCCACGTTTCACTAGAGTCAGAATTGGTTGTGCAGCACTGTTTTTACATTACAGTGTTAAATTGGCCTACAAATTCAATCACAAGCAGCATCAATAATGCTTCATCTTGGCTTTTTTTTTTTTTTTTTTGGTCATATTTTTGTTATATATCCATGATTTTAAGTATTTCTTTAAAGTCATCAATCAGCGTTAATACTCCAACATGATTAACTACAGTCGTTTTGTGGGAGTTTGTGATTGATAAGTGTGTGTGTGTGTCCTCCAAGATGTGTGCTGGGCCAGTGCAGAGACAGGTCCATGCCGGGCAATGCTGCCCCGCTGGTACTTTGACCGTGAGGAGGGCCACTGTGTTCAGTTTATCTACGGCGGCTGTGGAGGCAACAGGAATAACTTTGAGTCAGAGGCGTACTGCCTGTCTGTCTGCAGCAGCGTCAGTAAGTCCAGCCTGAGGCAGCTTCTCACTGGCTCAACTGCCAGTTGTTTTGTCCACAACCCTCACTTTTACTCACCCGTCTGTCCCACCTGTCTACCAGCTGCCAAATATTAACAGCTGCTCCGAAGTTTCTTGCTCACTGTGCCACTCCTCTACCTGTCTGCAGATTTTTGCCTAACCTTTATCCTCACACTCTCCCGTCCGTGTGTGTGTGTGTCCATCATGTAAACAAATATGTTTACACCAAAAACTGACTTTACCTTTCCTGCACTTCTTTAAAAAAAAACCTGCCTGACTGCCTGTACACTCGCTCTTCCCTTTACTTTCACACCCACCAGTGTCAGCAGGCTCAGTCCTTCTGGTGTGTCACACTGTGTGTTTGTGAGGGTGCACCTGTGCTTTAATGCGTTTATATTTTCCAATACATTTAACTTTGGAACAGGCTGAACTTAGTTTTGTTTTGAAAGCTGTTAAGAGCTGGAAATAGCTTTTTAGCGGTTAGTGCTGGAGCAGGGCCCCAAAACTAAATGCTCCCGTAACTGGATACAAAAGGCTCGTTTTCATGGACGGTTTGCTTTCGTAAACTGAACGACATCCTTTATATTACCAGAGCTGCTCTGCTGTCACCCTATGAAGCCTGTAGGATAACCACCATAATTTCCATAATTACAGCTATTTCATGGCCATCGTCTTATATATGACACTGTAGCACAAATATGAGGCATAAACTCATCCGGGCATAAATAATTTTTGCAATAATCTTCACTTCGCTGCATTTTACCCTTTACGTCCCTGATGTGTTGTGGGCTTGCTTACCTCATTCCATCCTCATCACTGAGGAAATAAGTTCTAGTTAATTCAGTCAATTCACCAAAATCAGATGTCAACCCTTGTGCAGTTTTCAAAATGTGACACATTCCCCCAGGTAGACGCAAGGAAAAACTCATCAATGCAACATTACACGCTCGCGGAGCATACCTGCCTTCCATCTCACATGGTGGTGATTGATTATCAGCGGTATCACTGAAAATGGGGATGATTGCGCAGTGATTTATTTATTATTTTTTTTCCCCCACCTTGATATGTTCAACCATCGAAGGTTCTTAATGGAAACTTGGGGAGAAAATAACATATTTATTTTATTTTTTCCTCCGTGTTTGGTTAGACGTGATCATTGAGTCACAAACTGAACTGATTGGATTTTCAAATAGTAACTCAGTCCTGGATGGCCAAATTACTTTTCCCCCTGGCTGTGTGTGTGTGTGCGTGTGTGTGTGCGTGTGCATGTGTGTGCACTCATACAGAAGGCCGTTGAAGCACTTGCTCTGACACTGATTTCACTTCTTCACTGTTTCAGTGTGTAAGGTTCAATGACCTTGTGCAATGTGTGTGATGGTGTGTGTGTGTGTTTGAGTCATGCAGTGCATGAACTGCACTGCAGCAGCCTCTCCATCTCCCTGTATTTTGATCTAATTTTATCGATGGTGCGTGAGTCCGTGTGTGCGTGCTGGTTCAGGATTTCTACTCCGCTGAGCTTAGTTTAGGTAAGAAAGCGATGCTGTGTATCCTTCACCCTGAACAAACTCTGTTAATTCATTCACATTCAGTCTGCGTGTGTCTGACATTTTGTTAGGTTATTTTGCAAATGCAAAGCGTAATTGTGTCTGAGATATTTAGTTCTCTGTAGAGGACTACATAGTGAGCTCATGAGGGAAAACAATTACACAACTGCTGCTGCACAATTAAAATGTGGCAGCTCAATTTTAGCAAGATGATTAAATACTAGCCTGTGTTTTCCTAAATTAATAAATCCAAACACTTTGTGGCAGCTTGATGCCCTGCTGTCTTTGCTCTCTTGTCACTTCCTTTGGCACAGTGCTCGGGGTAGTGATGCTTATGGACACAACTACGAAAGAGCCCACTGTATAGTGAGCATTGTGTAATTTCCAGAATGACTCAAATAGGAATTACAGTAATAAATCAAGCAGCCTTTGAATAACAAATGTTAGAGGGAAAAAAAGAGGAAGAAGAGGGGGGGAAACCAGCCTTTAGTGTAATTATTGATTCATTATTTGCTCAGGTAATGGAGGCTGAAAGGCTTTTGTTGGGGAAAGTACGTCATATTTTGTTGAACTATGAGAGCAGTTCCCCAACAGAAACAAGGATGTGATTCAGGACTTGAGTTCACAATGAGAAGTAAATTGATACCATCATTAATAAGCATTGTATAACAGTAATTTATACCACATTGCAGCATTTACAGCACAGGAAAAGGCCACACCAATAAAGTGCAGCAAACAAGGTATAATTAAAGGGGGAAAAAACATCTGTGTTTTGATTTATTAAAAAGTGCAGAATAGTCTCAAATCATTAGAGACAGATTAAATCTAAACAAGAATTACTGGATGACCTTCTTTAATGTGGACTAACACTCAGCATAACAGGAAACTTTTTGTTTTCACACACAAATACAATAAATTATATTTGCATTCTTAAGTAGGCTAAAAAGTTGTGTGCCCAGTTCATTCCTAAGCCTCTTAACCTGACATTTAACCATCATAACAAACCTCTCCCGTACCCTAAAACTAAAGTTTACCTTAAAACCCTTAAAACCAAGACTTAATCCTCAAACAGGCCTTTGAAGGGGTGCATCTAAAGCTGTCACAAATACAGCTGGACAAGTACACAGGTATGATTTTATCAAATGTTATTTTTTCAGTTCCCCACTCATATTGTGGGCGAGTACAACCGCGATTTAAAGGGGGACAATAGCACCCAGGCCCATTCAGTGTGTCCCTGAAGTTGTCCTCTTTTCAGAGCAGTGTGTTTGCTTGTATGTCATGTATTTAGTGGACATCTGTACATTGTAGCTGTAATAAAAATAACCTTGGTTATACTCTTCCTGAATGGGCTCCGTTCTAGTCGGTTTAAAAAAACAAGAGAAAAATGCTTTTTGTAATTTGTGTGAACTGGTCCTTTAAAGGATTTTCGAGCCCAGAGGCTCCGCTCAGGGTCAGACTGAATAACATCTCCCTGTTGGTTTTTTTGTGTCTTGCGCAGTCATGCGCTCGCCTCAGACGTAACCAATTTCACATGATGCGCGACCTTCACGCGATCACACAGACCTGCACGCGGATTCACAACAAGCACTCTTGATAGCGCGTTTGTGAAAGGTAATCAACTTTCCACTGATTAAATCCAGGTTTCACGCAATAACTGATCCAATTTATTTTCTGGCTGGTAAGACTATGACAATTTAGTGCGTGCCTCTGAGCCCACAGGATAAATTCCAGTGTCAGTGGGTTGGCAGGAGAGCTCTATCACGCTCTGAATGAAGTTATATAAATGAGAGGGGGTTTTTGTTTCTCTTCTAGAAAGCACTGTGGGTCATCTGAGAGATTCACTCGTTTGCTTTCGAAGGGGGCTGGCTTCCAGCTACAGCTACTATCTTCTTTTCTTCCTCTCTTGAGCTCACACTAACCCTATTAACCCATTTTGGACTTGAGTGTTTGTGTGTGCAGAGGCAGCTCTACCAAATAAGTGTGCAGCAACAAGAAGCTTTACCTCCTCGCCTTCTTTTTTTTTTTTTTTCTTTCTCTTGCTGTTGATGCAGTTCCCACAGCAACGCCCAGCTCCCCCGATGCAGTGGACCACTACCTGGAGACGCCCGCTGATGAAAACGAGCACGCACACTTCCAGAAGGCCAAAGAGAGCCTGGAGGCCAAACACCGTGAGAGAATGTCCCAGGTACTGGCAGAGGAGGAGAAAGAAGGGGGGGGGGGGGGGGTTGATGTGGATGATTTTTTATTTATTTTTTTTCTTCCTTTCCTCATTCGACATTTTTAGTAAGTGATGGGGACTATTGAGGAGAGTGTTCTCTTTTTAGCAAGGAGAGGACAAAGATTTGTATGAATAGAAAATAGAGAAGTGAAGGTATGGCAGGTAAAACATGTAGGTGCTTTTGTTAATCCCTTCTGAGTGAGCCGACTGAGCCGTTTCAACTTTGTTTTCTTTAATCATCTGGTGGAGTACCAGATGGTCCGCTGCGATGTGACAGTTTCTGAAGCTCCAGACGAGAACGGCAACAACCCTGTTTGTTCTGAAACAACAGCTACAGGCGCAGCATCGTATCTTTTTTTTTTTTTTTTTTTAAACGTCAGGTCGTTTCTTTGGTAGAGGTTTAAATGGAACCAAATGAGTCAGAAAGGGTGAAAATGATGCAGAATAATCTTTCTGTAGAGGATGTAACTGAGCAAAAAGGGAACAGAAACCTTTTATTATTCGCATCGTGCTCTTTAACCAAACGTCCCCACCTGGTGTAATTTATTTTTATTTTATTTTTTTAAGCAGAAACTCCTGCATGCTGACATTCTGGCATTAGTGGAGATTTTTTTTGTTTTTTTTCTTAGACAGCTCTGAAAATTCAGGATATCTCACTCAACTGTCAACTCAACACTGTGTAGGCTAAAAAGACTAAAGTGGACTGACAGTTGTATTTTATTTTTTGTTTCTTTCTGGGCTTTTTCCCCTCTGTTTGCTTGCCTTCAGGTGATGAGGGAGTGGGAGGAAGCTGAGCGGGAAGCCAAGACTCTTCCACGTGCCGAAAAGAAGGCTGTCATTCAGGTAAGGCATGCATATTCTGGCTATGCTTGTCTCTGCTGTTCGGTCACACACCCCCCCCCCCCCCCCCCCCCCCCCCCCGACTGCTGCACACATTGTAATTTTGTTTGTGCGTTTGCAGCGTTTCCAAGAGAAAGTAGAAGCACTGGAGCAGGAGGCAGCCAGCGAGCGCCAGCAGCTGGTGGAGACTCACATGGCCCGGGTGGAGGCACTGCTCAACGACCGCCGCCGCCTGGCTCTGGAGAGCTACCTGACTGCATTGCAGCAGGATCCACCCAGGGTATGCTTGTATGCACAGCTCAGCAGTGCTCTCCTGCTCTTATTAAAGTCCTGATGTAATAAACAAGCTTGAACTTGAGTTTTCTTGTGGAAAAATAAACCTTCTTGGGGTTGCTTTTAAGATTCCTCGCTATTCATCCCCATATCTCTCGTTCTGCTTTCCTTTGAAGTGCGAGTCCCTTTTATCTGACCTGCTGCATGAATAAATTCCCCTGCATGTTTTCAGTTTTGTTTAAACCTCTGTGCTTTGTTACTGTGCGACTGCACATCACCGATTTATGGAGGCTTTCAAAAAGACAGAATCAAACAGAAATTTTTAAAGGTTAGGCTTGAACATGGCATTTGAGGGGAAAACATTGGGACTGACTGATTTTATTCTTCTTACGCCGCTCTTAACCAGCTATCTTCTTTCCGTTGTCTTTTGTAGCCCCGTCATGTTTTCAGCCTGTTGAAGAAGTACGTGCGCGCTGAGCAGAAGGACAGGCAGCACACCCTCAAACACTTCGAACACGTCCGCATGGTGGATCCCAAGAAGGCAGCCCAGATTAGACCTCAGGTAGCACCAGGCACATGAGTAAAATAGACGATTTACTCCCATTTAAGACATGGAGGGGTTAAGCTTTTTTCATTCTATTTATTATGTGTGAAAGGTGCTGACTCACCTGCGTGTTATTGAAGAGCGCATGAACCAGTCTCTCGGACTTCTTTACAAAGTGCCCGGTGTGGCTGATGACATCCAGGACCAAGTCGGTGAGTTTCTCTACTTAAGACTCGCATATTTTACGATGAACTTTCACTGTCGGTGCTTTCAAATTGGCACAAAACCCACAATGCAGGTGATATCAGAAATGAACTATTAAAGAAAAACGAGCCTTCTCAATATCCAGGCAAACATCGAACCGTAAGGAGTGATACAGAAATACGTTTAACTGAGACTGCAGTGAATAGCAGAAATGAGAAAATGAAACTTATTTAGACATAAGCCACATTTTGTCACTATGAATTTACCATATTTTTATTCTCAGTCATTGTGACCGCTGGCCTGTGTATGGGAGAAACGCTGTCCTGATTACATGTAACAGAGATTGAATGCTCTCAGTTCCAGCCTTTCTTTCTCTGATAAGGGCATCGGAGCCATTTGGCCTAATTCTTCTGTTAGGAGTCAAATGAAACTGTTTGCTGGGAAGATAAATCCCCCCCACCCCCACCCCCGCCGCTGTATTTGCTAGGTTTCTGTGGGTTTTTGGGTTTATTGGAGTTGTGTGCGTCATGTGGCCATCTGTGTCTCTATCTTGGAGACACAGTCTGTCACAGTCTGTACTGCCCAGCAAAAAAAAGGGAACAAACACACACAGAGGAAAAAGCCTCATTCGGCCTTTGCTAGGCATCACGCCTGATAAAGAAACATTTCTTCTGAGGCGGTCTCTCTCTTCTGATACAGAAATATTTGCGTAGGTAGATTGTGTGGGATTTCTTATTTAAAGAATCCTTTAGCAAACAAACTTCTCCTCTTAAATGGTAACTGGCATCAGGAATATTTTCAGCATGTGGAGCATATTGTGTTGAAACAACAATGCAGTCACATGGAAAATGAATATATTATCTCTCTTCCTTCCCTGTTTCCACTTCCTGTTTCTCTCCCCTCTTGCCTCCTTTCCTCTTTTGTCCTCTGACCTCTTCTTCCTTCTTGCCTCCTTGTTGTGTTCATGCAGAGCTCCTGCAGAGGGAGCAGGCGGAGATGGCTCAGCAGCTGGCTAACCTGCAGACAGACGTGAGGGTGAGCTACGGAAACGATGCCCTGATGCCCGACCAGGAGCTGGGAGACGGCCAGACTGACCTGCTGCCACAGGAGGACACCCTGGGCCTGGCTGGAGTCGGCTTCATCCACCCCGAGAGCTTCAACCAGCCCAATACAGACAACCAGGGTACTTTCTGAAACACAGCATTGTAAAAGAGTAGTAACTACATTTTGGTTGCTTCAAATGTGCAATAATTAACCCCCAAACTGCATCAGGGTGATATTCTAGCTGCTTTTAAATCATTTTCTAACCTAAACAAATGTGTAAAAGTAAAAACAATGATCTCTCTCTCCCTTTCCCTCTAGTTGAGCCAGTAGATTCTCGCCCCAGTCTCGACAGAGGCGTTCCCACACGGCCAGGTCAGTGCTTTCAATTTGATAATATTTACAGTTTAAAAGCTGCAGATATACACTATAGACCCCTGCACATGCTGCGATGCTAGTAAACTAGTTAATGTCAAAGTATTTTGTTTCTTGTAACCCCTTCATCAATGGTATGACTCGTTCTTGATGGAGAAGTGCACCCTATGGGGGCTGTAATGGGGGGTCTTGTTGCATTAGTTTGGTGGCCATGCATGCATCACTGGCCAGCAGTGGTGCGTTCAGGCTACTAGTGAAAAAGCAGCAGATCATTTTCAGTGGAAGCCGACCGTGTGAGGCTGCAAACTGATGCTGATACTTGGGCAAAAAAGTGAAATCTGCGGTGACGACGTTTTTCCAATCATACGTTCATCGTTAGCAGACACACACAAGTCTGGGATGACGCTGACAAGTTAGAGCAACAGAGAGTCGGGATAAATGTGGCTATCCTCCATCGCTTGTAGTTTAAAGGTAGCATAAGTTGTAAACAGCTGATTTAAATGATAAATGTGCAGTATGGTCCTAATAGGCCATAGAGGACTAGTATTGTTAGCTTTTTTTTGTTAATAGCCTTATAAAATTACAAAATGCTTAGCCACTGATGCCTGTTGGATGCATAATATAAATGAATTTCACTGCTGCCCTTTCACTCTCTAAATGATGTCTTGTAACTGTAACATACTGACCTTTTAACAAAGTTAGTCACAACTTACAGCATAATCTGCACTGTCTGTTAGAAAGGGGTGCCAGCCTCTGTAGATTCATATGAATGTTTGTTATTCAGTACATAATATGGATTGTCTGGGGCCTGTAAGGCATTTCCAGCTCATGTATATATCATAAAGTACATTTGATCATGGCCACAGCTGCATGTGAGCGCTACAGCGAGTACTGAGCTGTAGCGGTTTTGAGGCTAACAGAAAATATTTGCTCAGTTTCAGGTTCTAAAACCTTCTGATTGTTTTGAAGTACAGACTACAAGTAAAAGCACCGCAGCGTGTTGCCCTCCGTCTCTCCTCCTCTGAGCCAATATTTGCACACAGCCAGCTCCACTTGACCTCCATTAAGGCGCAGGTGTGGCTGTTAAGAGATTTGCGACGCAGCTGCGCGGCCTGTGCGTCCTGCATGTGCTGTGCTATATTCTATTCATACCGCTGGCACAGCCAACACGCCGCTATCCGATGTGCTTCAGTCAGTGATTTTTATTTCAGCGAGAGAAAGGCAGAGTGGCTTAATGTCACCATCTATAATAGATTGTGCTTTTTCTTCCCTCGCCAGTGACTGGAATGAAGATGGAAGCTCTTCCTGAGCTGCGGATGGAGACGGAGGACAGACAGAGCACCGAGTATGAAGTTCACCACCAGAAACTGGTAAGCCGAAAACAGAGCAGCGCACACATACAGACTAATTTGAAATTCACTGATCTGAATATGCAGGCTGCTTAATAAGCCCACAGAAATAGACACAGGTGTGCACACGCACACACACACACACACACACACACACACACACACAATGATGCATATTACTCACATATGCAAGCTTGCACTCTGCCCCTTCTCCTCCACACACATGCTCCACTTCGTCCTCCTGGTAAACTTCCCAAGGTTGTCACCATGGAGACAGGTGCCCATGGAGACATCCGTGATAATTACTGCGTCACACTCGGCGTGCTCCTCTCTCTAAAATCCAATGTCCTCCGATCAGTTAAGTTTTATGCCGTTAATATCAGTAAGTTCTGCACGCAGTCATTAATCTCATCCAGTATTGTAATCCCAGCACAAAAACCTCAATCCATCCTCAGTCAAATCCAAATCCACGCACCTTATTCCTCTCACCTAAAGGCTTTAAATCCCTTAATCCCTACATTTTATTACATATCACATTTCTGGCATTCACAGTGAGCAGTCGGTGTGTCAGGCCGCCTCTTTAACGCGACTCCTTAATTTGATATTCACAGTAGCTGAATTTTTGGGCCATTATCCCAGCTAGAGAGAAGGCACTGGTTCTATTTATCATTTATTGTAAAATGTGAAAAATGAGCCTCACAGAGCACTGCTATTCTGTGACACAAGTGCTGAAGCTTTTTTTTTTTTTTTTTCCTTTAATCGTTTTGTGTTGGAGCTGAGTCATTCTGCATCACTGCTGCTTTCTGCTGTGCTCCGCTTTCAGGACATTATTACCTTTTTTTTTTTCTCATTTGCTTGCTTTGCTCATAAACAAGCAAAGTGATGTGTTAAAAATCTCATATTGGAAGTTAATGGCCTTAAACCAACATGATGGCGCCTCTGCATTTTGGACTGACTATATTTAGCAAGCTGCATCCTTAAACTGTACAGGTACATCACACAGGCATAGATGGTGAACATACTCCTTGAGGAGCTGTTATTTCAACTGACTGCACAGTTACACCATGTTATTGCTTTAAAATGCCCCAAAAGGCAAAAACACCATAAACATGATCACAAGTTCAGTTCTGTGACTTGTGAGTAGCTGAAGGGATGCTTAGCAGACAGCTAATGGCTACAGCAGCCTGCACTGGCGCCTACCTGTTAAAGTGGCCATGCCTCTAATAATGCATAACTTTTAAGTCTTAATCAAATTAAACTCTTTAGTTTAAAAAAATTAACATCCTCTGCATTTGCTGTGAAGGGGAAAGTAGCTATGGGGACAGAAACCATTTGTTGTAGGCTTGTTGTGTTTTTTTGTGTTTTTTTTTTTCCTTTCAATTATGAATTGGTTTGTGTTGGTGCTGAGTCACTGCACTGATGCTTCTTTATGCTGTGCTGCTCTTTCTGTAAATCAGCCGACAGCCACAGGAAGAAAATATTTCCATCACGAAAAGCTGCCTTAGTCTTCATGATGGGTTTTTTTTGTGTGTGTTCTGTCTTTGTTCCCCAGCAGTTATTCTCAAGCTAAATTTGGCTCTGTAATGACAAAAATGACAAGGAAGTGGTAGGAGATGTAATTAATTAAACACAGCACGCACAGCAAAATTATTTAAGCAACCTGGAAAGAAACAGAAACAAAGGGCCTCCGATCCCTCTGAGAAACACCGGATTATTGATTAAAATCACATGACGGCCGTGACCGGGTTTTTCTGCGCGACTGACCGATCACCTGACCGCTTGACACCCACAGGTCTTCTTCGCAGAGGATGTGGGCTCCAACAAGGGCGCCATCATCGGCCTGATGGTCGGCGGTGTCGTCATAGCAACCGTGATCGTCATCACCTTGGTGATGCTGAGAAAGAAGCAGTACACCTCCATCCACCACGGAGTCATCGAGGTGAGAAACAGCTGACCTGTGTGGTTTGTGTGTGTGTGCGCAAGCTGTTCTGTACAGCAGTCAGTCTGGCGTGTGACGAGGAGGCTGTGCACGCACCGGTGCCTTTAAGCTGTTTCTCCAGCGTTGCGTAGATATAATGTATCCGGATATTTGTGGTGTTTAAGTCTGATAAAAGCCTTTGAAATGTGGTGCACGGATGGTACACTGTGCAAAAAATTGTTTTTAATTATATCAGCTCAGTAAATATAATTGGATTAAAGCCTGTTACCGATTAATTTCCTGCTTTCCTTTTTCTAATTATCTGTGTTTATCATTTCAGAACTTTCATTAGATGTTTAATTAAAAAAAAAAAAAAAAAAATGTGGTAGCCAGTGCAGCCTGGTTACTCTTAGAAACCTTTTCCCAGAAGCAGTAAAACGCTCTTAAAATGTAAATTGTCTTTACGTTACACCACAAGTCTGTGTGTGTCTGTGTGTAACCCCCCCCCTTCTTTCTATCTCTCTCCCCCTGGCTCTCCTCCAGGTGGATGCTGCCGTCACCCCTGAGGAGCGCCACCTGTCAAAGATGCAGCAGAATGGTTACGAGAACCCAACCTACAAGTTCTTTGAGCAGATGCAGAACTGAGGGGAATGTCACATGTAGACATATATATATACACACACACACACACACAAAAAAACAAATGCACACAAACCATCTCATCCCACACGTCATCCCCCCCCCCAACCCTCCCCTCAACCAAAAGACGGATCTTTGAGTGACTGAAATAGTCGGTTACGAGCACACAGAGCGACTGTAGCCGGGGTTTCTTTCTTTTTATTTCTTCTTCTTTTTCTTCTGTTTTTTTTTTTTTTTTTTTGCCTGGGCGGACACTGCGGCCAAGCCACTTTGCACCAAGTTTGTTCACTTTACTGGAGCACGACGCCTTTTTAATTAAAGGAAGGAGTTTTTATACGTTGCTCCGTCTGGGCCTGCTGTTGTACGGGGAGGGGGGTAGGAAAAAAGGCCCCGCACAGTGCATGGGAACAAACCCTCTCTCTGGGGAAAGATGAGCACGCTCTCTCTCAACACTGATTCAGGGCCAGTGTATAGTTGGGTTTATTGTTTATTTTTAGGCTTGGGTCAGTTTTAGGCGTGGACTCGTGCAGGCAGATCTGACCGCTGATCAGTGGGGGTGTTCGGACGCATGCTGGCCTGGGCCTCGTTTCCAAAACTTGGTTGCATGCAGAATCATCAGAATCGAGCGGTTTTCACTGAATCATTTGTTTGCATCTTTTGTAATTATATGATTTTAAAATATAGCAACGTGATTATTTTTAAGAGGCCCAGTGTTTCCCCCACCTACTGCACCACTACTGCACACGCTCTAGTCTACACTGGAGTATAAGCGAGCCTCCTCCTCCCTCCCCTTCTTCTTCTATCCCTCCCGTCCTCCCTCCATCCTCTTTATTATTTTTTTTTTCCCGCATTCATACAACAGCTGGGCTGTGTTAAGTCACACAAGGCTCTTAAGGATATCTGAAGATGTTGATGATTATGACGACAATAGTAATCACGTGTTCTGAATGAGCTGTTTTAATTTTAGAGGTTTTTTTTTTTCTCTCTCTATCGTTTTTTCCAGTTTTGTTTTTCAAAAAAGATCAAAAAACAGAGAAAAAAAAAATGTAAAGTCCTTTTTTTAAATTACGTGTAATGTTACAGAAGTAATGCTGAAGTCTTAGCTGTTCCTATGTAGTGCATGACAACAATGACAACAGGATTCGGAAGTTTAAAAAAAAAAAACAACAAAAAAAAAAGAACCCACACACACGGAGATCTTAACGCTGCTCTCTCGAGATCCTTTCTCACATATAGATTGTCATTCTAGCAAGATTGTACATTTAGTATGTTCTCGTGATCACGTGACTTTAAAACAATGATGAAAAATATATATAAGTCTAGATGAACGGGCTCTGCTTTGATTATCATGTAAAAAAAAAAACATTTAAAAGAGATCTGGGTTGTTTTTTTGTTTTGTTTTTTTCTTTTGGAGTTTAAGTGTGATCCTCATATATATATTTTTTAAATCCTGCTACTTTCCAGAAGCTGCAGGAGAGGGAGCCGGCTTCATCTCTGTCTGTATATTATTCTTGTTCACTGAAATATATTGTGTTTAAATCCTTCAGAAATCACTCCTTTCTGTTTTATTGATCATTTCATAACTTTTTTTTTTTTTTTTTTGTTAAAAGGGCATGTTTGTGTGTGTGTGTGTGTGTGTGTGTGTGTGTGTGTGTTGGGGGAAGGGGACTGAAAGCTGGGAAGGAGCTGCGAGGAGCCTGATACTGGGTTGAGATCATCTCGGCGTGAACGTGTTGACATTCTCAGTCTGGTGGTTCATCCAGTTGCAAGCCGACACGTCTCTTTTGTTTGGCTTGCTTATTGTTTTTTGTTCTGCTGATAGGACAGGTGGAGTTCTGAGAGGAGGGGGAGGGTGAGGTAGAGCGGAAATGACTTGCAGTTCTGGATGGATAGCCAGGCTCTGTGTGTGTGTGTGTGTGTGTGTGTGTGTGTGTGTGTGTGTGTGATGGATTTCCACCCCCCCACCCCCACCTCGGCACCTCCCTCCTCTTTGGACTTCCTTTTCCTTCAGGCATGCTTCTCACCTCTCTGCCATCATCTCACACTTGACTCCTCAAAGGCAGAGTGTTCATAGGTGATGATAGGCGTTTACCATCAAGAGCTGACAGCGAGTCGGGAAGCAGGCGACGTGAAAAGCGGCGATCCAATATTAGTCGGAGGTAAATCGTCAAGTCAGCTCGCGTTGAAGGGTTGTCACCATGCTAAGACTGTATGGAAAGAAATTTAGTGTGGCCTGTCACTGAGATCAGTGAGGCAGTGGTGAGCGAAATGTACATATGAAGGCTGCAGTGGGGTGAGTGTGTGCTTTTCAGAGGGTGCTCATTAGAAGCCCAACAGAGGGCAGTAGAGTAGAAGAGGAAGCAGGATTATCTTTCTTTTTTTCTTTTTTTTCTTCTGTGGGTTATATATTGATTTTTGTTTTCCACTGTGTAATATTGTGCAGGCCATTTGCATTGACTGGGAAAATGCTTTCTACACTGTATTCCATAATAAAGTTTTGAATGTACATACAAGTGGTGTTTCTGTGGGGTTTTTTTTTCTTATTAATGCACTGCAAAAGCATCCTGTTTAATCCGAATAATTCATGTTTGTCTGCTTTTAAATATCAAAAAAACAAAAGGCCATTTTCTTCTTCATTTCGAGCACGGTGGTCAGAGGTCATTTTCAGACAGAAAACGGCAGAATCGAGCTGACAGGGATTCGGGGTGTTGCTTCAACTTTGGCTCTAAACCTCCAGACACATCTGAACCCAGGTCATCCTGTTAAAGGTTAACAGAAACTCAGCCAGTGTTTGAAGGACCTCATCCACACTATAATATTGCTTTATTTTATAAAAGTAAGAGAAATTGGCAACTGAATTGCATACCTAAAAAATTTTTTTTGGCTACTCTGAGGAAATCCAATGGTGTAAATAAACTGAGTCAAAACTACACACTATAAAAAGTCTGAGAAAACAAGTGTTTAAAATAAAATGTCTGGATTAGCAATTCAGTGGGCAATGTGACGAGGCAAAAATATCAGAATAAAGTGAACGATAGCCCATACACACAGCACTGTGCCAAGTCTTGAGCCATTCATTCTTGAGCTTTTCTGTTTTGCTTCCAAGAAGCCAGACTTCTACTTTTTTAAAATTATTTTTGTGGTCTTGAGCAATAGTTCTGAAGGTCTTTCAGACTGTACTTTGGAAACTGGCTGCTTTTTCACTCATTTTTCAGCCCACTCCTTGTAACTGACACTTAACACTGACCCATGAATCGTTCAAGCACAAAAAGAGGCACCTAACTCAAGGGATGAACCAGTGTACACGTAACAAAGAACCCATTTTAAACTAGATCTTTAGGCGCTTTGTATCTACAGCAGATAAATGGTATCTGAAAGCCATGTCTTTAAGAAACAGGAAAAACAAAGACCTGACACAGGACCTGAGGGTTGCATCTGGCCTTTCAGTTGATCCATACTGTTCACTGAAGCCTCATCAGAAACGGTGGCTGTCTGGAAGCCATTCTTAATGAAGGGAAATGGAGAGAAAAGGCTGAGGTATGCCGCATTACACAAGAAGTGAAAATCAGTGACAAGTCTGATGGAGTGATGTCTCCAAACTTATAGTTTTGGTTCAAGTTGTTATAAATATGTACAGAGGACATCAGGAGAGGGGTTTAATATACCATACTCATCTTGGATTTGGCACCCAGAGCAATGGACGTGAAGGACTGCAGTGCATTGTGGGAGTGTGCTGGTAACAGAGAAGGCGTTTGTGAATGTCATGTGTTGCCTGGGGAAATATTTAGTTAACCTGTCTGGGATGGAGCATGTTTGCTGGGAGATCATCACGTGAAAGATTAATGTAAGGTCCTGCCTGCCGAGGCTGCGGCACTGAGGCTCTGAATGTCATGAGTCTCAGGAATAAAGCTATAAATTCAGCAACATGAAAAACTACCAGTTATCCAGACAGTCTGATAAATCTCCAATCCACTTCAGTGTCTGCAGTCATCTGTAAATGTGGTGGAGGCTCTTTCATGTTTTGGGGTCAGTGGTGTTGGAGAATACATTTTGATTCACGATGCAATACCATCTGAAACCATTTGATTGGCATGGCAATGATCCCAAACACACTGCCAATGCAGTGAAAGCATAGCTGGATAGTAAAACACACAATAGAACACAATCAGTCATGAACTGGCCTCCTCAGATCTCGAACCTCAACATTATTGAAGCAGTGTGGGATCATGTTGACAGAGAACAGAACAAAAGGCAGAAACCTCTAAAGAAGATCTTTAAATGTCCTTCAAGAAGCCTGGAGAACTGTTGCTGAAGACTTCTTAAAGAAATGACAAGAAAGCTGCCTCAGAGAGTTCAGGCTGTGCTGAAGAATAAAGGTGTACATATCGTATCGAAATAAATATTGATTTTTTCAAGCTTGTTAGACCTATACACACTTATATATTGTATTTCCATGTATGGTAATACACGTTTCAATAAATAGCTGCACATATTTCCCATCTTCCTAGCAAAATCTAAAGAAAAGCAGGTTGCTCAAGACTTTTGCACAGTACTGTATCTTTCTGATAAGCATTTTTATATTTATACGCTGTATAAAGAGAGAAATCAGAAAATAGGGCAACAAAACAAAAGTAAGCTGAAAAAGCATCAAGAGTAAGATACAAATGTCGCTTTGACTTTTTTTTTTCATATATTTATTGGTATCTTTGCTGCTTTGTTCTTTTCCCTCTGTTAAAAAAAGACTAGTTTGCTTCTGTAAATTTACATTTGTGACTGGAACTTGACGAGCATTAAATTAAGAAGAAAATGCATTAGCGTAATAATAACAGTATATTGGGTTATAAAATCAACACATTTCCAAAGCCCAACACGCAAAGAAGAAGGCCATAATAGCGAGAATCCATCATTTCCAGCCTGATGCTTGAGTTTAGTGAGAAACACTGCCGTTAGGTTCGCCGATGTTTCCTGGCCACTAGTTGAGGTCCAACTAGTGCGCATGCGCAGTCCTGCGCGTACAGAGGCAACGTTTGACGTTCGCGAACGCCTCCTCTGTCACCAACGCACTCCCACAATCCACCGCGGTCATTCACATCTGTTGCTCTGGGTGTCAAATCCAAGGTGAGTACGGTGCGCTAAACAGAAAACCTCTGAAACATTTACCGGCACCTCTTCTGTCGCACGGACACATGCACGGTTTGGTGAAAGCCGCGGTGAAACGCGCCGCGTCCTATCAAACGGCACAAAGACGTCCGCATGCTCTGTAGTGTCTGTTAAAGCTAGCCTAGCATGTTAGCATTAGCCGCTGTTTTGTCGTTTAAATAAAGAAAACGTGCAGGTTTGTAACTCAGAATAAAGATAACTTCACGCTTTGTAGTTGTAACGTTGTTTCTATAGGCTGGAGGTTTGGGGTTAGCGGGAAACCGCTAGTTAAGATACGCGATGATTTTGACGGTAGCTAGCCAATGCTAAAGCCAGCTAGTATCAATTGAGCCGACATGTCCACGAGAATGCGTGATTAAAGACTTCAAGTTTAAATGCACTGACAGACAAAATCTTTGGCTCCTTCAGATGGCACTGCACCGGTTATTCCAGCTGTCCTCCGTGCTGCGCTCCGCCGTGACCCTGACCCTGCGCAGGAACATCGGCATCTCCGCTGTCCTCTTCCAGCGGGCCAAAGAGCTCGACCCCGTCCAGAAACTGTTCCTGGACAAGATCCGGGACTACAACAGCAAGGCCAAGTTAGTCGACGATGATGCTGAACCGCACTAAAGTACACATGCAGACATGTTTAGATCAAGTTTTCACTGCTAAGACATTAACTTTAAGTGTCCTATTGGCACGCTCTTTATGTCCCCTTCACTAACATCTGTTCAAAGGCCATCTCCTTCTCTCGCTGCTATCATTGCTCATTAATTTTGAACATAATTTGATGTCTTGGCTCTCTCCCAGGACTTCAGGTGGCATTGTGGATGCAGGTCCAGCTTATCAGAAGAACTTGGGTGAAGAAGTAACCAAACTGCAGAGACTATATGGGGGAGGAGACCTAAACAAGTTCCCTGATTTCAAATTCACAGGTCAGTTTGGGCTCATGTTCTGTTTAGTGAGTGGGTTTTTCACTTGTATCCTACCAATGAAAAGGCAAACAAAATAAGTCAAAAATGCAGCTGAACACTCTTTAATATTGCAATTAATGTTTAAGTAAAAACATTTGCTTATTAATAAAGATATATCTGTGTTTAAAAGAGAAGAAAAAAAAAAAGCTGTTTTCTGCTGCTCCCTTACCACAAGGGGCCGCCACAGTGGGTAGGTCTGCATGTTTGATTTGGCAGAGTTTTACACCATCTGCCCTTCCTGGTGCAACCCCAAAGGGGATTAGAGTCTCTGACTGGAATCGAACCA